>NC_142478.1:9271542-9579630 GCF_049115385.1 Moschus berezovskii | reverse complement strand
TAAGAATACCGAAGGACTCTACTGGTGGTCCAGTGGTAAAGAAGTCACCTGCCAATACACGGGGCACAGGTCCAACCCCTGGTCCAGGAAGATTTCACGTGCCACAGGGCAACTGAGCCTGGGTGCCACAATAAGAGAAGCCGCCTCAATAGGAAGCCCGCACTACAACTAGAGAATAGCCCCCAACTGCTGCAAAGGGAGAAAGCCCTCAGACAGCTGCGAAAACCCAGCACAGCAGCAACAACAAACGAAACACTGAAGGAAGAAAGCCAACCAATGGGAATGCAGATTACTGTTAAAAGGAACTAGAAACTGTAAACAGGACTAAAATGAGAAAACTCACTAGTCAAGACAAAAGCTGAGATAAAGGCAATAAACAGCAAACTGGACAATGCAGAAGAAATAACTGATCTGGAAGACAGACTAAAGAAAATCAACCAATCAGAACAGCAGACAGAAAGACAAATGAAAACAATGAAACCAATATATAAGACCCTTGGGTAACATAAAACATCCCAATCCACACCTAACAGGCAATCCCAGAAAGACACGAAAGAGAAATGAAATGTATCTGAAAAAGTTACAGGAATTCCCTGGCAGTCCAGTGGTTGGGAATCCATGCTTTCGCTGCTGCGGGTCAAAGTCCAATCACTGGTCAGGGAATAGCCCACAAACTACACAGTGCAGTCAAAAAAAATAAAAAAGGAGAGAGAAAAGAAATTAAAGCTGAAACCTTTCCAAGCCTAAAAAAGGAAATAGATATCCAGGCACAGGAAGGAAAGAGAATCCCAAACAAGATGAATCCAAACAGATCGACATCAAGATATATAATTAAAATGGGAAAAGTTAAAGCAAGGATTCTAAAGGCAGCAAGAGAAAAACAAAGAGTTAATTACAAGGGAACCCTCATAAGGTCATCAGTTGCTTTCTCCACAGAAACACTGAAGGCCAAAAGAGAGTGTGGCAAGATACAGTCAGAGACCTGGAAGGGAAAAACTTGCAATCTAGGATACTCTATATGGCAAGACTATCGTTTAGAGTAGAAGGAAAAATAAAGAATTTCTCAAGTAAGCAAGAACTAAAAAGAATAAAGCAAGGCTAACCTTATCCTAAAAGAAATAGTCAAAGACTGTCTCTAAATAGAATAAAAGCAAGAATCTATAGCAAAAGAAAAATGACAGTTGGAAAGTACATCATTTAAATAAATCAGTGCATGCAAGCTGTGTCCGACTCAGCCATTTCCTTTTCCAGGGGATCATACCAACCCAGGGATCAAATCTGCCTCTCTAGCAGTGGCAGACAGATTCCGTACCACTGAGACCACCTGCAAAGCCCCGAAGACATACAAAGATGTTTTTTTTTTAAATAGCCTGGAATATATTACAATGTCAGAATATATGGCAGTACATCAAAATCTGAGCATCAAAATAATCAAGGACAGTAATGAATTACAAATAGGAAAAAATGGGAATCCAAGAGTTTATATCAATAATACAAAAATGTATAAATAGGGGAAAACAGAGGATTCCTGCTTAAGCTAGAATGTCAAAAGTTGACTGGTAAACATGAAGGAATGCTGGAGTTGAAATCATTTTCCAATTATCATTATAAAGGTTTGTATAGGCAAGAATCATCCATGGATGTTAAATCTATGGAAATTTTTTTATTTTTTGATGAGGAGC
The DNA here is from genome assembly GCF_049115385.1 of Moschus berezovskii. Taxonomy (NCBI): domain Eukaryota; kingdom Metazoa; phylum Chordata; class Mammalia; order Artiodactyla; family Moschidae; genus Moschus; species Moschus berezovskii. The sequence goes on along the minus strand of NC_142478.1, from coordinate 9,577,948 downwards.
AAGAAATGCTAGATGAAGCACAAGCTGGAATCAAGACTCTTGGGAAAAATATCAACACCCTCAGATATGCAGATGGCACACCACTCTAATGGCAGAAAGCAAAGAGGAACTAAAGAGCCTCTTGAGGAGGATAAAAGAGAAGAGTGAAAAAGCTGGCCTAAAACTCAACATTCAAAAGACTACGATCATGGCATCTGGTCCCATCACTTCAAGGCATACAAATAGGGAAAAAATGGAAACACTGGCAGATTTCATTCTCTTGGGCTTCAAAATCACTGCAGAAAGTGACTGCAACCACAAAATTTAAAGACACTTGCTGCTTGGAAGAAAAGCTATTACAAACCTAGATAGCATATTAAAAAGCAGGGACATCACTTTGCCAAGGTCCGTCTAGTCAAAGCTACGGTTTTTCCAGTAGTCATGTATGGATATGAGAGTTGCTGAGCACCAAAGAATTGATGCTTTTGAACTGCAGTGTTGGAGAAGACTCTTGAGAGTCCCTTGAACTGCAAAGATATCAAACCAGTCAATCTCAAAGGAAATCATTCCTGAATATTCATTGGAAAGACTGATGCTGAAGCTGAAACTCCAATACTCTGGCTATCTGATGCGAAGAGCCGAGTCAATGGAAAAGACCCTGATGCTGGGAAAGATTGAGGGCAGGAGAAGGGGGCAACTGAGGATGAGATGGTTGGATGGCACCAATGACTCAATGGACACAAGTTTGAGCAGGCTCCAGGAGATGGTGAAGGACAGGGAAGCCTGGCGTGCTGCAGTCCACGGGGTTGCAGAGTCAGACGTGACTTAGGGACTGAACAGCAAACAAAAGATTAGTGCATAGTTCTAAAGTGTCTCCTCACAGATTGCTTATTAATTGCAAGGGCAAAAATAATGGTTATGCAGTGAACAAATCAGACAAGCAAGTCATAAAATTAACATCACCAATGAAGATCAAGTAAACATTGTGGGACTCTAGATTTCATGGCTTAAAAAAACACAACATAACTTATGTAGAATTAATATCAGGAATGCATAACCTGAATCTAATCATGAGCAAATATCAGAAAAACTCAAAACAAGGAACACTCTAACTTAAAAAAAAAAAAAAGAAGGGTTATTCTATTTACCAACATCATAAAAGACAAAGGAAGAAGGTAGAAATATTCTAGACCTAAAAAAACTAAAGAGGGCTTCCCTGGTGGCTCAGCAGTAAAGAATCAGCCTGCCAAAGTAGGAGACATGGATTCAAGCCCTGGTTGGGAAGATTCCACATGCCACACAGCAACTAAGCCCTTGTGCCACAGCTCCCAAGCCTGTGCTTCAGAACCTGGGAGCCACAACCACTGAAGCCTGCATGCCCAGAGCCCGTGCTCCACAAGAGAAGTCACCGCAACTGGAGAGCAGCACCCGCTTGCTACAGCTAGAGAAAAGCCCAAGCAGCAACGAACACCCGCACAGCCAAATAAATAATAAATAAAATTAAAAAAAAAACTAAAGAAACAGCACAAGTAAATTCAATAGCTGATCCTAGACTGGAACCTGATAAAAGGAGAGGAAAAAGTATAAGATAGTATAAGGCAATGGCAACCCACTCCAGTACTCTTGCCTAGAGAATCCCATAGACAGAGAAGCCTGGTAGGCTGCAGTCCATGGGGTCGCTAAGAGTCAGACACGACTGAGCAACTTCACTTTCACTTTTCACTTTCCTGCATTGGAGAAGGAAATGGCAACCCACTCCAGTGTTCTTGTCTGGAGAATCCCAGGGATGGCGGAGCCTGGTGGGCTGCCGTCTATGGGGTCGCACAGAGTCGGACACGACTAAAGCGACTTAGCAGCAGCAGCAGCAGTATCAAGTCAACTGACAAAAATGAAGTATACACAATGTATTAAAAATATTTTATCAAAGTTAAATTTGTTGAAGACTGAACTGCCAATATGCTCAACTTATCTTCAAATGTCAGAAATAAACTGTGTATACACATATAGAGAAGCAAGCAATGATAAGACAGATAAGACAAATGTTAATAATCAGTGAATCTGGAAAAAGGATATGCAGATGTTCCTGCAACTTTTAAGTTTAAAATTATTAACAAATAAATACTGTTTTAAAAGTTGGTGATAAGAAAGCATTGTTTCACAGTTCAATAATTTTTTCTCTTTCTTGATGGGACATAAAATGATGATGCATCTAGCAATTAATAGCATCTTAAGAGTTAGAAAAAAATAGTGGATAGGCAAAGAAAACAACAAATCTTTGGTAAGTTTTCTTTATCCAACTAACCAGCTCTTAGGGAAAAAGACAGAAGACCCACCACTTACACTAAATTAAGACTACTTGAGGTACAAAAGACTTAGTATTATCACTCTGGCCTTCAAGTAATTGGGACTTTTTCATCATTTCTTATTTTGTTCTCTAATATGTGCGCTTACTTAACAATCAGAAAAGTACCTACATATGCTGTAAGGAGATTGATGCATAGCTATTTTAAATATGTAATATGTTTTAAATGGGCTGTAAATGATTAAAAAATAAAACGCCCCTTGAAAACTAGCCTTAGAGGTTACTGGAAACTGTTTTAGATTGCTTAATTAATAGGTGACCATCCAAAATTAAATGCTAACAAAGGACAAACCAAAAAGAAGGGAAAGAATGTAAGATTACAGTACATCTAGGATTCAAATATAGTGTGTGGTAAAAACATGATTCAATTGCCAGGGGAAAAAAACAGAAAAAAGAGATAAATGCAAAGATTACCAGAGATTTTTGCTTTCATCTGCATGCTACAGCGTGTTTGTCAAAAAGAAAAGCCCACAAAATTAAAAGTACAGGTCACTTTGGTAATTCACTTGATTTTTACCTCCGTATTTCTGCTTCTAGAAGGAGACAGAAACCGTTAAGACAGTCAAATGAATGCTACAGAGGACAGGTAGCAAATTTAAAAGGCACAGAATGTAGGGCAATGCTTATCAGTATAACAGAGTGAAATCAGGAGACTATGAAAGTAATGTTAGAAATTTAGCCAATTCACTGAGCTGGGAAAACACTCTGAAAAACCCACACTGTCACCTGTGTATTTATGCAAACGACAGGTACAAAACTGAGCAGTGGGAGGAATAAACTGTGTACTAAATAATTTCCTAGGAATTATCCAGTCTGATGATTTTTCCACTTTAAAATGTTCCACTCCAACTAGAAGCTGCTGCTGCTGCTGCGTCACTTCAGTCGTGTCCGACTCTGTGTGACCCCATAGACAGAAGCCCACCAGGGTCCCCCATCCCTGGGATTCTCCAGGTAAGAACACTGGAGTGGGTTGCCATTTCCTTCTCCAATGTGTGAAAGTGAACCGAACGTGAATTCAGTAAACATCCTATTTATTTTTTTAATGCTTTTATGCTGAAGTATCAAATGTAGGAACTGAACTACCAGTATCACAATTGGTACATCCAAGTCAGTCACAAACCATTTACCATAAGCTGGTCCAGCATTCTCATGTTTCCTCTGTACATTTTTGTTTTCTGCTGTTCGCCCCACCGAGAGGCTGGCAGGATCTTAGTGCCCCAACAAGGGACTAGACCAAGTCCTCAGCAGTGAAAGCACGGAGTCCTAACCACTGGGCCACCAGGGAATTCCCTGTTTCCTTTACATTTCTTCTCTAAGATGTCAAAAATCAAAATCTGCAGTAACGTGAAAATACATTTCTCCACTTTGTTTCTGCTATTATTAAAAAATAATTACTTGATTAAAAGAAAATGGTGCACAAAGACAGAAAGTTGAATGGTCGTTGCCTGGGGTGAGACGTAGAGGCTCACTTGTGCAAGGTAAAGAGTTCTGGAGATGGGCGATGATGAAAGATGTGTGTAACAGTACGAATGTACTTAATACCACTGACCTGTATCCTTTAAAAATGGTTAGGATGGTAAACTTTGTTAGATACATTTTAACACAATTTTTTAAATTAGAGGAAAAAAGAAAATAATAGTTGATAATCCAAATATCAAGAAGTAAAAAAAAATCCTATAAAAATCAGACTAATGATCTCAAAATCTACTAATCTCCAGATATTAAAGGGTAAGTTATACGACCTAATTTAATAGCTCTCAAGAGCATCATTATGTTATTAAAACCATATAACCATTATTCAGGCTTATAAGTGAAATTCTTTTCAATATGTTTACGTTATCTGTAAATGCAGAGATTAAGAGTGATTAAGTGAGTAGGGAAGTCAGCAGTTAAGAATCCGCCTTGCAATACTGGGGACACAGGTTTCATCCCTGGTCAAGGTACTAAGATCCCACATGCTCCAGAGCAACTAAGCCCACATGCCACAACTACCAAGCCCAAACACAACTAGAGTCCGAACGCCACAGCAAAAGATCCCACATGCCACAGCTAAGACCCAGCACCCAATTCATTAATTTAAAAGTGATTAAATGATTAGGATGAACTCATATCTAACTTAGGAGTGGAAGAATTAGGTTTAAAACCACTTCTCTTTCAGTTCTCTCTCCACTGCATAACATCTGTTCAAAATAAAATGTATTAGTGTATCAAGTATACTTCAGTTTAAAAATACAGTAAATAAAATGTGTGTGTTAGTCAGTCAGTCCTGTCTCTTTGCGACCCCATGGACTATAGCTCGCCAGGATCCTGTTCATGGAATTTTCCAGGTAAGAATACTGGAGTGAGTAGCCATCCCCTTCTCCAGGGGATTTTTCCGATCCAAGGATCAAACCTGGGTCTCCTCATTGCATGCAGATTTTTACTATCTGAGCCACCAGGGAAGCCCCATAAATAAATAAAATACAAAGTATTAAAATCAAGTATTTGACATTACTTACCTGGGTGATACAAAATATTCCATTAAACAAAAGTTCCTGTTTACTACAAACTGCAAGCGTTTAAATTTTTTCCCAGGAGCCTCATCCAGAGGATGGTTCTTTGTATTCTTGGTAGATGACGGCTCAGAGTTAGAGACTAGTCATCTGGAGACTCAAGATGTTTACTAGAAAAAGAAATGGTATGTGGCTTCTCTCTACTTCTGAGATGTTTCCATTCAGGCATGCGTTCATTATTTATTCATGGATTTAACAAATATTTACTTCCTATTCTGCCAGGCTCTTTCCAGCCTCTGGAAAGGACACCTTAAGGCAAGTCATACGGCTCATTTCCTACACTACTCCCTTCAACAAGCTCAAGTGAATTGAAGTCACTCAGTCGTGTCTGACTCTTTGCAACCCCATGGACTGTCGCCTGCCAGGCTCCTCCAGCCATGGGATTTTCCAGGCAAGAATACTGGAGTAGGTTGCCAATTCCTTCTCCAGGGGATCTTCCCGACCCAGGGATCAAACCCGGGTTGCTCGCACTGCAAGCAGACTCTTTACCATCTAAACCACCAGGGATCGAACCCAGGTCTGCCGCATGACAGGTGGATTCTTTACCAGCTGAGCCACAGGGGAAGCCCTCCATAGCTCAAAGGCAGATCAAATTTTTCTGAACCATAAAATGAGGAAAGTGAACCACAAAAAAAAATGCTAATAAAACTAGATGATTACATACAACCTGTTGACATCCAATGAGAGAAACATATGCTATACAAAAGAAAATTTTGTAATCTAAATGACTAAATAGTTAGAATTTGCTATCTTATCCAGTATTTCAAAATAAATATGCAATTTGTTAACTGACATGCCATCTTTCACGAAAAAATTAAAATGGTAGTCTGTTACACGGAGAAGGCAATGGCAAGCCACTCCAGTACTCTCGCCTAGAAAATCCCATGGACAGAGGAGCATAGTGGGCTACAATCCATGGGGTCACTACTAGTCGGACAAGACTGAGCAACTTCACTTTCACTTTTCACTTTCATGCATTGGAGAAGGAAATGGCAACCCACTCCAGTGTTCTTGCCTGGAGAATCCCAGGGACGGGGCAGCCTGGTGGGCTGCCGTCTATGGGGTCGCACAGAATCGGACAAGACTGAAGCGACTTAGCAGCAGCAGCAGTCCGTTATAAATCTTTACCCTAAACACTAACCTTCCTTCATATTCTAATATACACATTCTCTTCTTTACTGTGCTTCAATTTACCAAAGAAATTTCAAATTGTATGTGTGTGTAATAAACAAAAGGAGAGGCTTTGACTTTTATTTTACTATACTCACACTTTAATGTGGAAGAAAGAAGTAGAGAAGTTAATGAAATCATAAAAGAAGTAGCACAACTACAATATAAAAATTGCAAAACCATTCTTGCTAGAAGCAAATTCTCTAACATTCATTTGTGTACCTAGCTGTCTTACTCGTCAGAGTACAAACTTATGTTTAGTAAGTATAAAAAAAGTTAGATTTTAAGCCAAAGGATTTTCTTCCCACAAACTCTTATTTACTTCCAAAATAAATCCTGAGAGATAAGCTCCACTATGGAACTAGTAAAATCAAAGTAACTGCTGTATGTTAGTTAAGTCTATGTCGATCATACTTGTTTTCTTTTTTAAGACTGATTGATTGACTGATAGTTGGCTTGCTGGGTCTTTGCTGCTGCTGGCGATCTTAACCCTCTAGTGTGGTACCCAGGCTTCTCGCTGTGTTGGCCTCTCCTGCTGCAAAGCACAGGCTCTAGGCATACAGGCTTAACTGCTCTGCAGCAGTCGGATATTCACACACTGCATGCGAAGGGGACAGAGAACTCACGTCCCCTGCGTTGGCAGGTGGTTCTTAACCCCTGGATCACCAGGGAAGTCTCAGTGTTAATTACACTTTAAAGTGTTTTTATTCAACATTTTAGCCAAGACAAAAATTCAATGTATATATGTTGAAATCAAAGTCACATAAATAGACATATTTTTATATCCTCCCGTTGCAGAAGAAAATGGTATTCAAGAATGACAGCCAGAAGTCCAAATAACTCTTCACTAAATCCAATTACTTTGGAGAAGGAAATGGCAACCCACTCCAGTATTCTTGCCTGGAGAATCCCAGGGACAGAGGAGCCTGGTGGGCTGGCGTCTATGGGGTCACATAGAGTCGGACACGACTGATGTGACTCAGCAGCAGCAGAATCCAATTACTAAACTAACATCAACATTATTCCAGTATGCTTAATACATAAATTTTATAACTAAGTACATATTAAATGTATAAAAGCATACTCTTCACAGGCACACAGGCATACTTACCTATTTGTAACACAAAACCAGTCTATTAATAGTGCTTCCAGGTAGCCAGAATAGAAAAGTTATATATTAAAAAGAACTAAAATAGGTTAAAGGCTTCCCCAGTGGCTCAGACAAGTTCACTTACCTTCTGAACACTGTCCCTATGATACCAAACCCAGAGCAGTATCTGTTATCTGAAATTAGATTAGTAAACTTCTATGTCAAATACAGAAGAAAAAAAATAAAGTCAAACCCCATGTAGAGACACATGTTGACCCTAGACAATTTTAAATATAAAACCATTTCAAGGGATAAAGAAGCAAAACACCACTGCTCTCAAAACACAAGAGCACAGCACACACTGTTACTGAGCACAGGACGGCCACATTTAACATACCATCGCATCAATTTTCATAAACTCTGGCAGCAGACTTTAGGTTCCGAGAAAATTGTTCCCCAAAGATTAATAATCTTAAAGCTTTAAAATTCCAAGGAAAAAATTATGAGAACTAAAGAAAACAAAAATACAGAAGCCATATATTATTAATTAAAACAACATATGAATAAATGAAAGAATGTTGATAATGATTAAGTTGGCTGACAGGTACATAGGCGTTCTCTCACATTTCTGAATAGGTTTGAAATTTTCCATGATAAAATCCTTATTTTTATTGATTAAGGCTTTCCTGGTGGCCAGATAGTAAAGAATCTGCCTGCAAGTTGGGAGACCAGGGTTCGATCTCTGAGTTTGGGAAGATCCCTGGAGAAGGGAACGGGTACCCACTCCAGTGTTCTTGCTTGGAGGACTCCATGGACAGAGGAACCTGGAGGGCTACAGTCCATGGGGTCACAGAGAGTCAGATACAACTGAACAGCTAACACTTTCACTCACTTTATTTTCACATTAAGAGAAAAACAACAATTGGAAGGATAAATCTTCTTGCCCAAGGTCACAACTGAGCTTAACTGAGAATCACAACCAATTAAGGAGGGAGAAAGAGAGACGAGGTGATGGAAACAAGGAAGGGAGACGGGAGGATGGTTAAAGAAAAGAAACCACCACCGCACTAACACACGGGAGGCAGAATTGGAACAACAGAATTTAGGAAAACGCTCCACAAGCTGAGAGATTCTTGCATTACTCAATGACAGCTATTCAAGAAAAAAGACAAAAATACACCTGAACTTTAAAACCTGTAATTATGCTGTCAATGTAAATATTTGTGCACTTTCCTTTAGCGCCAACACATCAAATCCTGAAAAAATTCCATTTCTGCCCCACTAGTACCCACAAAAAGATACAGAAGGCCTCCCTGCTGGCCCAGTGGTAAAGAATCCGCCTGTCAATGTACAAGAAAATAGCTTCAAACCCTGACCCGAGAGGATCCCACACGCCTTGGAGCCGCAAAGCCTGGGCGGCACTACTACAGAACATGTGTTCTAGAGCCTGAGGGCCACAACTGCTGAGCCACGTGCCACCTCCACTGAGCCTGAGAGCACACACTCCACAACGAGAGAAGCCTCCCCAAAGTGAAGCTCCCACACCGCAACTGGAGAGGAGCCCCTGCTCGCCACAACCACGAGAAGAGCCCTTGCAGCAACGAAGACCCAGCAGAGCCAAAAATGAAGACACATCTGTATATATCAAAATTACCCTTGAGTAAATCTGAAGAAAGACAAAGGCAAGAGAAAATACAAAAATTTTGCCTCAAAAGTAAAATGAAATGATAACACTTGATTCATTAAACTGAAAGCCATTAACGTCTAAATAAAGAGAGAAATGTGTTGCAGTTTACAGACTTGCACACCAGAGCCAGTTCTGGCCCTAACCAGCTGGCCTACCTGGGACACATCACTGATTCTCAGTTTCTCCACCTGAAACTTGAGAGAATTAGTGTCTTACTTCTAAGGTTGCTCCCATGCTCTGACACGCTATAAAGGTTCTGTAACATGTTAAGACCATTTTGCTTTTTTACATTTTTTCTCCATGGGGATGGTCTTGATCTCTGTCACCCTGCTTATTTAACTTATATGCAGAGTACATCATGAGGAACGCTGGGCTGGAAGAAGCACAAGCTGGAATCAAGATTGCCAGGAGAAATATCAATAACCTCAGATATGCAGATGACACCACCCTTATGGCAGAAAGTGAAGAGGAAATAAAGAGCCTCTTGATGAAAGTGAAAGAGGACAGTGAAAAAGCTGGCTTAAAGCTCAACATTCAGAAAACAAAGATCATGGCATCTAGTCCCATCACTTCATGGGAAATAGATGGAGAAACAGTGGAAACAGTGTAAGACTTTATTTTTGGGGGCTTCAAAATCACTGCGGATGCTGATTGCAGCCATGAAATTAAAAGACGCTTACTCCTTGGAAGGAAAGTTATGACCAACCTAGATGGCATATTAAAAAGCAGAGACATTACTTTGCCAACCAAGGTCCGTCTAGTCAAGGCTATGGTGTTTCCCGTGGTCATGTATGGATGTGAGAGTTGGACTGGGAAGAAAGCTGAGCACCAAAGAATTGATGCTTTTGAACTGTGGTGCTGGAGAAGACTCTTGAGAGTCCCTTATACTGCAAGGAGATCCAACCAGTCCATTCTAAAGGAGATCAGTCCTGGGTGTTCACTGGAAGGACTGATGCTAAAGCTGAAACTGCAATACTTTGGCCACCTCATGCGAAGAGTTGGCTCACTGGAAAAAGACTCTGATGCTGGGAGGGATTGGGGGCAGGAGGAGAAGGGGACGACAAAGAATGAGATGGCTGGATGGCATCACCGACTCGATGGACGCTGAGTTTGAGTGAACTCCGGGAGTTGGTGATGGACAGGGAGGCCTGGCGTGCTGTGATTCATGGGATTACAAAGAGTCAGACACGACTGAGCAACTGAACTGAACATGCTAAGAAATGCAAATACAGGCATATCTTACGTTCCTGCATGCACTTCACTGAGCTGTGTAGATGCTGAATCTTTTATGAATCGAAGATTTATGACAACCTTGCAAGCTCCAAAATCACTGCAGATGGTGACTGTAGCCATGAATTAAGACTTCTGCTCCTTGGAAGAAAAGCTATGACCAACCTAGACAGCTTATTAAAAAGCAGAGATATTACTGACAAAGGTCCATCTAGTCAAAACTATGCTTTTTCCAGTAGTCATGTATGGATGTGAGAGTTGGACTATAAAAAAAGCTGAGTGCCAAAGAATTGATGCTTTTGAACTGTGGTGTTGGAGAAGACTCTTGAGAGTCCCTTGGACTGCCAGGAGATCCAATCAGTCAATCCTAAAGGAGATCAGTCCTGAATATTCATTGGAAGGATGATTTTGAAGCTGAAACTCCAATACTTTGGCCACCTGATGTGAAGAATTGCCTCACTGGAAAAGACCCTGATGATGGGAAAGATTGAAGGCAGGAGGAGAAAGAAAGGACAGAGGATGAAATGGTTGGATGCCATCACCGACTGGATGGATATGAGTTTGAGCAAGCTCCAGGAGATGGTGATGGACAGGGAGGCCTGGCATGCTGCAGTCCAAGGGGTCACAAAGAGTTGGAAACAACTGAGCGACTGAACTGAACTGCATCAAGCAAGCCTATCCACGCCATTTTCCCAACAATGTTTGCTCATGTCTCTGTGCCACATTTTGGTAAATTCTCACAATATTGAAAATTTCTTTATTATTACCTTTTTTTTTTTCTTTTTTGCAATGGTCTAATGAACAAAAAAGTTTATTTCTCTTGCCTCTAACAATGCAAAAGGTAAAGTTAGCAGTGCAAATCTGCTCTTCATGATCACTCAGGAACTTAAACTCCTTCCAAATAACTGCTCCTCAATCTCTGCTTCTGGGTGCCATTTCCAAAATGGAGCTGTCCTGTTTGATGCTTCTGCCATTGCTAGTGCCCAGCAGGAATCACCCTCACGGCAGCCATTCACCCAAGTCAAAGTTCAGAAAACTCTTCTCAGGAAAATTCCCCGGTGGTCCGATGGCTGGGACTCCGTGCTGCCACTGCAGGGCACACGGGCCAGATCCCTGGTCAGAGAACTAAGATCCCACACACTGTGGGGCACAGCCAGAGAAGAACCAACACTCTGCTAGGGTCAGAGACTCCTCTAGGTATCTCATCATCATCATATTTACTACCGTGATCTGTGATCAGTGATCTTTGGTGCTACTATTGTAATTGTTTGGGCATGGTTTAGCAATAAAGCATTTTTAAATTAAAGTATGTACATTTTAACGTTAGGCATAATCATACGCACACCTAACAGACGACAATATAAATATAACTTTCTTATGTACTGGGAAACCAAAAAGTCTCTGCGACTCAGTTTACTATGACAGTCTTGAATTGCACCTGCAATCTCTCTTAAGCATGCCTCTGTTGTTGCTGTTGCCTCTAGTTCAAAACCAAGCAATACATTAAAGGTAATTAAGAAGGGGAGAGGTGGGAGAGAATGGATACATGTATTATGTGTGACTGGGTCACCTCTCTGTTCACCTGAAACTATTGCAATATTGTTAGTCAGCTATAAAAAGTTTAAAAAAAAGAAAGAAGGGGAGAGGGACCTCCCTGGTGGTTCGGTGTTTAGGACTTCCCTTCCAGTGCAGCAGGCACAGGTCTGATCCCTGCTTGGGAGTTAAGATCCCACACACCTTGCAGCCAAAAAACAAAATATTCTAACAAATTCAACAAAAGACTTTAAAAATCGTCCACATCAAAAAAAAAAAAAATAAATAAAATCTTAAAAAAAAAAAGGAGAGAACTTGTCAGCAAACAGAAATGAGAAATCAAAAAGCAATCATCTCAAGGATAGAGGTGGAAGGGAAAAATCAGTCTATTTTAAGTAATTGACTAAATTCACATCCCACAAGAGTTGAGTAAACAGTATTACCAATAAATTTTGGTGATTTTTAATTATTTTTCATTACATATGTTAAAACTGGTAGAGAACAATTTCAACCACAGAAATAGTTGAAGTATGATTCTTATTCTTATATCTTAATTCAAATTACAGACTAGTTACAAACTGGGAAAGGAGTAGATCAAGGCTGTATATTGTTCCCCTGCTTATTTAACTTCTATGCAGAGTACATCACATGAAATACTGAGGTGGATGAAGCACAACCTGGAATCAAGATTGCCAGAAGAACTATCAGTAACCTCAGATACACAGATGACACCACCCTTAAGGTAGCAAGTGAAGAGGAACTGAAGACCCTCTTGATGAACATGAAAGAGGAGAGTGAAAAAGTTGGCTTAAAATTCATCATTCAAAAAACTAAGATCATGGCAACCGGCCCCATCACTTCATGCCAAATAGATGCGGAAACATGGAAACAGTGACAGACTTTATTTTTTGGGCTCCAAAATCAGTGCAGATGGTGACTGCAGCCATGAAATTAAAAGACCCTTGCTCCCTGGAAGGATAGCTATGACCAACCTAGGCAGCACATTAAAAAGCAGAGACATTATTTTGCCAACAAAGGTCTGATTTTTCCAGGTGTCACATATGGATGTGAGAGGTGGACTATAAAGAAAGCTGAGCGCCGAAGAATTGATGCTTTTGAACTGTGGTGTTGGAGAAGACCCTTGAGAGTCCCTTGGACTGCAAGGATATCAAGCCAGTCAATCCTAAAGGAGATCAGTCCTGAATATTCATTGTAAGGACTGAAGTTGAAGCTCCAATACTCTGGCCATCTGATGTGAAGAGCTGACTCACTGAAAACGACCCTGACGCTGGGAAAGACTGAAGGCAGGAGGAGAAGGGGAGGGCAGAGGATGAGATGATTGGATGGCATCACAGACTCGATGGACAGGAGTTTGAGCAAGCTCCGGGAGTTGTTGACAGACAGGGAAGCCTGGTGTGCTGCAGTCCAAGGAGTCGCAAAGAGTTGACATGACTGAGCGACTGAAGTGAACTGAATTCAAATCACATTATCTTAAAAATGATTTGGCTTACAGTGATGCAGCTTAAGATGGACAGTAGCATAAACTGTAAGGCATTTGCCTGATCAAAGAAAATATTGTTATCCCATCTTGAATATGCCAGAAGCTATGCTATTAAATATTACAAGTTTTAAAAAATGAACCACAACAAAACATCACAACAAACTTATCAGAATGACTAAAATTAAAAACAATGACAAAACCAAGTGTTGTCAAGAATGGAAAACTAAAACTCAACATTACTGATAAGAAGGCAAAATAGTACAGCTGCTTTGGAAAACCGTTTGGCAATTTCTTATAAATTTATAATGCATTTATTCTATGAGCCAGCAAGTGTACTCTTAGTTACTTATCCAGGAAAAAGGAAAAGAAGTCCACACAGTCTTATACAAAAATGTTTGAAAAAAATAAATGTTTGGAGGCAGCTTTAGTCCTAATGGCCAATGGAAACCACGTGGTAACCCCACAAAACAAACTGTGGCGCATCCATACAAATGAATACAACTCAGCAGTAAGAAGGTACAAACGACTGACACACGCAAAAACATGAAAGCCTCAAATGCCATTCGCTAAGTATGAGAGGGCTTCCCTGGAGGCTAAGCGGTAAAGAAATCTGCCCGCCAATGCAGGAGATGGGGATTCAGTCCCTGGGTTGGGAAGATCTTCTGGAGAAGAAAATGGCAACCAACTTCTGTATTCTTGCCTGGAGAATTCCATGGACAGAGGAGCCTCGTGGGCTGTGCTCCACGGCATCACAAAGTCGGACACAACTTAGCGACTAAACAACAAGCATGAAAAGTTGTCACAAAAGGCTACCTACTGCATGACTTTAATTTGACACTCTGGAAAAGACAAAATGACAGGGACAGAAATTAGGTCAGTGTTTGCTGGACTGAGAATGGGCAGAACGACCTGCTGTAGTCAGGGGCATAAGAGACCTTTCTCGGGAGACAGAAATAATCTCAACTATGACGATGGTTACAGAATAACATACATCAAACTCTACATCTAAAAGCAACAAACTGTATTATATATATATCTTAATCAGTTCAGTTCAGTCGCTCAGTCGTGTCCGACTCTCCGCGACCCCATGAATCACAGCACGTGACTAAAAAAGAAGGTAATTAAGGTTATAATCTCTGCCTTCAAGCTCATGGTCTAGTGGCAGAACTATGTAAACATATAATGGAATTAAGTAAACGCTGTAAGTTACAAAAAAAATTCTGTGGTGGAATGGAAGGAGAACAGTGTCTCAGAGCTGGGCAGAGATTCTTAGAAAGATGGTATCTAAGTTATGTCTTAAGGTACAAGCATGGCATGACAGGCAGAGAAGGAAGAAAAGACGAAGTGGAGCGAGAGCTGAAAAAGCAGCACAGAGGCTGTAAAGACCTATCAGAGGGAGAAGACACAGTTCAGCGCGGCTTGAGAATGGCATACGAGCGAACCTGAGGAAAGAGGAAAGAGAGTGGAGGAGGAGCGGGGCCTCACAGACCACGCTGTGGAATGGCACGGCAGAGGGAAAGGACAGTTTTGAAAGCCTTCACGATAATCCTAGCAAGACACACCCGAACTTGGAATTAAGAGGTATTTGATGTCAGACCGATGAAGGAAGGAAAGTCAAGGTTAAGGTCAAGTTTCTGGTAAAGTGAAAATGACAGCATTAAAATGAGGACTGCAAAAGGAAATACAGGTTTGTTTGATAATCACAGGAGGGAATCATCAGGCTTCTGTTTTCCTATCTACTAATTAGTTTACTTGCATGCCTTCTCTAAATAAAATTGATTATTATAATTTACATGTTTAACAACTTTATAAAATAACTGTAGGAAATAAAGGCAACACAGAATAACCTCACCAGAATCTTCACAATGACTTAGGAGACAGCAGACTGACAATTATTTAAAAACTAAAAAAAAAATTGTTTTAATTAAAAGAAATGAAATTAGAAAAAGAAAATCTTATCAGATTTAAATATAGAAGTTCCCCTTTTTCCACGGTTTCACTTTCCACAGTTTCAGTTACCTTAGGTCAACCCCGGTCCAAAAATATTAAATGGAAAATTCCAGAAATAAACAACTCATAAGTTACATACCATTCTGAATAGAGTGATGAAATCTCAAGCCCTCTCACTCCATCCCACCCAGGACATGCATCATTTCTTTGTCCAGCATGTCCCACCACTTAGACTCTTAGCAGCCATCAAGGTTACCAGGTCAACTGTCAATTTAACTGTGCTTGGGTTTAAGTGACCTTTATTTCACTTCATAATGGCCCAAAGTGCAAGAGTAGTGATCCCGGCAATTTGGATATTCCAAAGAGAAGCCATAAAGCGCTTATTTTAGCAAAAAGTTGAAAATCCTCAACTTAATAAGGAAAGAAAAAAATCATATGCTGAGGTTGCTAAAACCTACGGTAAGAACGAATCTTCTATCCATGAAAGTGCAAAGAAGGAAGAAAAAGCTATGCTTGTGTTGCAATCAAACCTCAAACTGCAGAAGTTATGACCACACAGTACATTATTAGTGTTTCGTTAAGATGGAAAAGGCTTTAAACTTGTACAAGCAAAACTGGGAGATAGTGTAGATTCAGTTCCAGACCACCACAATAAAGTGAAAATTTCAATGAAGTGAGTCACAGGAAATTTTTGGTTTCTGCAGACAGAGAAGTTTTGTTTCTGTTGCTGTCCAGTCGCTCAGTCGTGTCTGATTCTCTGCAACCCCCTCAGTCACATCTCACTCTGCAACTGTAGCCCACCAGGCGCTTCCGTCCATTAAAAGTTATGTTTACAATATACCACAGTTTGTTAAATGCGCAACAGCATTATGTCTAAAAAAAAGAAATGAACACACCTTAATTTTAAAATACTTGATTGCTAAAACATGCCAAAACAACTTCAGTAGTAACATAAAAGATCACAGATCACATAAAAATGATGAAAAAGTTTGCAATATTGTGAAAATTACCAAAATATGACACAAAGACATGAACAGAGCAAATGCTATTTGAAAAATGCCAGTGACAGACTTGCTCAATAGGTTGCCACAAACCTTCAGTTTCTAAAAAATTCAGTACCTATGAAGTGCACCAGAACGAGATCTGCCTGTAACAAGATATTTTGAGAGGAAAAGAGAGAACAACATTCACATAACATTGATTACAGTACATTGTTATAATTGCTCTATTTTATTATGTTACTGCTGATGATCTCCTACTGTGTCTAATTTATAAATTAAAGCATATCACAGGTATGCATGTGTAGAAAAAAAAAATGTATACAGGATTTGGTACTATCTAGTTTCAGGTATCCACTGGGGTCTTAGAAAGTAATCCTTAAAGTAAGGGGAGACCACTGCACTGCACAAGCTTCCCAAGTTACCTATTAGGGTCCAAACTTCTATCTAAATATCAATTATTTGAAATCCAGAATGCATTTTCCCAAAGAAACAATGGGATACAAAGTAGAGCTGAACTCTAGAATTATACCAGTGTCATACAAACCAGCTAAAGAAGCAACATCACTACCACCACCAAAGAACAGTGGTCAGAACAGGTTAATCTGAAGCTAAACTGCCTGGGTTCAACTTCGACTTCCTCTGCTATTTACTGTGTGACCTTGGAAAACTTACTTAACTCTGCAAACCTAAGACTCCTCACATCTTTATTTTTTGTTTTTTTTTCTTTATTTTTTATTGGAGGCTAATTATTTTACAATATTATATTGGTTGGTTTTGCCATACATTGACATGAATCCTCACATCTTTAAAATAGAGATGATAATATCACCTACCTCACAGAGTTACAATGAGGATTAAAAGAGAAAATCCACTTAAAGCATTAAGAACACTTATTCCATGGAATTCTCTAGGCAAGAACACTGGAGCAGGTTGCCATTTCCATCTCCAAAGGAGCTTCCTGACCCAGGGATCAAACCCCAGACTCCTGCATTGCAAGCAGATTCTTTACCACCTGAGCCACCAGCAAAGCCCCTGTTTATTAATACTAAGAACCAAATATGTATCAGGCACTATTTTAAGCAATGACGATAACGTGGTAAACTTACAAATGGAGCTTATTTTCTAATATAAGCAAACACAAAATAAACAAATATCCAATGGAGATAAATGCTATAAAGATAAAGCAGGATACAGCAGAGGGAGTGACGATGAGGGCACCCAACTGGTAGCAGGTAAAGGAGCTCTAATAGAATAACGTCTAAACAGAGACCTTAAGGGAATGACGGGGAGAGGAAATGAGACCCATTTCTGGCAATACAGAAGACTTAGATGTCCAGAAACACACTCATTCAGAATTCCTTAAAATGCTGAAATGGTAAACAAAAAAAAAAAAAATTTTTTTTTTTTTTTCATGAATGGCTGAGCTAGAAAGGAACCAAGGAAAATATCTGGAGGGAAAAAACAACTAAGTCTCATTGAGCCCTGAGGCCAGTATCTACCCTGGGAGTACCCACCAATCTCTAGTGGTTGAGAAACTGGGTCTAAAGGGACTGCTAAGAGGGAGAAGGACAAAGAGCTTGGGGCCTAAACAAGACGGGGAATCTGAACAGCAACACTGTCAACTCATCCCAGGAACGGTGGGTAGAAGGAAAAAAAAGAGGTCTCCCTGCTCTCACTCCAAACTCATACAACCTGTGAGATCTAACAAAACTCACACTATTAAACTTAGTTTCAAGATATTCGGAGCTGAAGACACCGGAGCATGACAGAAGCAAACACCAACGCTACCAGGAGGAGCGCACTGTGAACCTACCTCAAACTACACACAGGTATACATCCACAAAACAATACACACAAGTAAACATCCACAAAACAATACACACAGGTAAACATCCACAAAACAATACACACAGGTAAACATCCACAAAACAATACACACAGGTGAACATCCACAAAACAATACACACAGGTGAACATCCACAAAACAATACACACAGGTGAACATCCACAAAACATACACACAGGTGAACATCCACAAAACATACACACAGGTGAACATCCACAAAACATACACACAGGTGAACATCCACAAAACAATACACACAGGTGAACATCCACAAAACAATACACACAGGTGAACATCCACAAAACAATACACACACAGGTGAACATCCACAAAACAATACACACAGGTGAACATCCACAAAACAATACACACAGGTGAACATCCACAAAACAATACACACAGGTGAACATCCACAAAACAATACACACAGGTGAACATCCACAAAACAATACACACAGGTGAACATCCACAAAACAATACACACAGGTGAACATCCACAAAACATACACACAGGTGAACATCCACAAAACAATACACACAGGTAAACATCCATAAAACATACACACAGGTCAACATCCACAAAACAATACACACAGGAAAACATCCATAAAACAGGCACTTGTTGCTTTTTTTAAATAATGAAGAAACAATTCCAAACACTGAAAAAAATAAAAATGATTAGATATACAGTACTAAAATATTAATGTCTAAGAAAATAAAGATATAAGACATATGACTAAGGAAAAGAAACTATCAAAAAATGAATATAAAAAAAATACAAGTTCAATATACAAAAATTATATATTTACATAATATATTGTTTGTTGATATATATAATTAGATAACTGAAAGGAGATCATTCTAGGCAGACAGAAAAACAATAGGAAAGGGACCAGAATGGACTAAACAGGACTAAACATAATGGACTAAACTATTCTACTAGAATAGTAGAATCTACTAAGTACTACTTAGTAGATCTCAAACCCACTCAATAAATACTAGCTATTATCTCATAGATGTAGATAATGGAAATAGTCATTCTGTCTTTCCCATTTTAGCATCACATATAGCAGCCAGAGCAAAGCTCCATAAAACTCCACCTAAGTTCAGAAAGGAATAAGAAAACACTGTTTTTCTATGAAGTGGGAAGACTCTTAAGCAGTCTCAGTGGTAAAAAAAAAAGAAAAGAAATCTAAGTCTGGTGTGAGTAAGGTAGAGAAGAAGGAAAATAGAAAAGAATCCCCAAGTGATTCAAAAGATAAGTATCAGAGACACTTAGGATCAACAGAGAAAAAAAAAAACGACTATTAAAATTGTCATTTCAAAGTAGCAGACTTTTCAAACTCAGGTATTAATAAAAATTAATAATTAGGACATCCTCTAAGTATTCAAAAATTTCATAAGTCAACATTACATTCCATAGTAATGAGAATTTAGAATAAATGAAACTCCCAAACACATGCCAAAATTTTTCATTTTAAATATTTGATTTAATGCTAAACTTTTTCCAAATCTTTTCAAGATACTAACAAGTAAAAAATTACTATTTTTCTTTTCTTTCATACTACTACCCTCAGAGTAAGGTACTATCTTAAAAAACCATGAACAAAGCACAATACAAATTAAGAATAATATTAATTAATCACAAATTAGATGTATGATTCCCTAAATATTAAAGAACTGGTCATTTCATCTATCTCCTGGTTATGAGAAGGAATAGAAAGAAAAATGATTGGTGGATATATACACCATTTGACACACAAGGAAACTAATGATCAAAGTCAAATGAAGTATGCACTGTTAAATCAAGGATAAAGTTTTAAGATAATTCATTTTCTCAAAGCTTATCATTCTTTTCAATGCTTCTGATTATCATAAACTAGTTTTTCAATAAACACAATTCTTGAGAAATTTGATTAACTGGCCATTTTCTACGACTTTACCAACCTAAATTAATAGTCACACAGTATAAGAGGGTATACAGGATTCAGGTTCAAACAACCTGTGTCCGAAAGAGAATGAAAAAACCACCGAATGATTTTGGAAGGGAAACCAAATGGTCAGATTTGCCCTCTAGATGAACACACCAGCAGTTGTGGAGAGTTTCTGAAAGGAGAAAACAACAGAGAAACAGGAACAGACAATTTTTGTAACTATACAGGCAAAAAATGATAAGTACCTGGACTAGGGCAGTGGTACCAGAGATGCAGAAGAGGGAAAGGATTATAGAAATACCCAGGATCCCAAAGACAAGTATTCATATTAATGACGCAAGGTTATTAAAGTTCAAATAACAGTCAATAAACTCTGTTCAAACAGAAAAAATTTGAAAAAACATTTCAAACTTAGTTCTAGTGGAAAATATCAAAACAGAAATGTATTGGTAAAACAAAAGTATATTAATAATTCATCCACATGACACTTCATTCCAGATAAGGTGATAATACAGTAAAAGAAGCAAATATCACATTGTATTTCACTTGCCTACTGGCATTAGATTATCCTCCTAGATGGCTTAGACAGGTAAAATAAAAGAACTCCTTGTGAAAAATATAGAACAGACAACATCATCCTCTCCTATCAATGTGATCAATGTGGTTAATATATAAAAATCACACAGATAATTAACGTTCTCAGAACATCAAAACACAGGAATAAGAGCAGGCTGTATTTGTGAAATATCAGAAAATAAATCTAAATGAATTGAAGGCTATAAGAACATTTGAAGAAATGGGGTACTTAAAGCATAAAGAACTTACACTTTAAGCTCCATAAAGATAAGGTCTATATTTGTCTTGTTCATTTTCTATTCCCAATACCATACCTGGCACACTATTTCTGCCCTATAAATATTCACTGAATGAATGAATGGATCAGTCCCACTGGAAATAGGTATTTACTTGTTTCACAAGAGTAGTGTCATATTATGAAATCATAAGTTAATCAAAATAGCAATATGTAAAAATGTTTCACAAAAAATCTTATTCAAGCTGATTCTTTGACTTTGATATCCTACTTGAAAATTTAAATCTAAACTCTAGTTATTTTCACACACTAATCTGTGGGGGAAAAAAAGAGAATAACCTGCCGTCTAAATTTGGTTACTTTATTCAGTAAATATACCATGGAAGCAAATCAACTTCCAGTAAAGATTATTTGAATACTAGAGGACCATTAATACATCTCCACAATAGGAAAGACAATAATCGGTATTCTCTCCTGTAACCGAATATAGGGCTTTCCAGGTGGCACAGTGGTCAAAAAAAAAAAAATCCCCAGGCAACACAGGAGACTCCAGAAAGGGGGATTCAATCCCTCAGTCTGGAAGATCCCCTGGAGTAGGAAATGGCAACCCACTCCAGTACTGTTGCCTGGAAAATTCCATGGAGAGAGGAGCCTGACAGCCTTCATCCATGGAGACACAAATAGTCAGATACAACAGAGCACATGGAGTAAGCACACACACACACCTAACTGATTAATAAAAGCATCATCCTTGCAAATACGGGCACAATAAAGGACAGAAATGGCAGGGACCTAAAAGAAGCAGAGATATTAAGAAGAGGTGGCAAGAATACACGGAAGAACTGTACAAAAAAGATCTTCCTGACCCAGATAACCACGATGGTGTGATCACTCACCTAGAGCCAGACATCATGGAATGCGAAGTCAAGTGAGCCTTAGGAAGCATCACTACAAACAAAGCTAGTGGAGATGATGGAATTCCAGTTGAGCTATTTCAAATCCTCAAAAATGATGCTGTGAAAGTGCTGCACTCAATATGCTAGCAAATTTGGAAAACTCAGCAGTGGCTACAGGGCTGGAAAAGGTCAGTTTTCATTTCAATCCCAAAGAAAGGCAATGCCAAAGAATGCTCAAACTACTGCACAATTGCACTCATCTCACACACTAGCAAAGAAATGCTCAAAAGTCTCCAAACCAGGCTTCAACAGTACGTGAACCGAGATCTTCCAGATATTCAAGCTGGATTAGAAAAGGCAAAGAAACCAGAGATCAAATTGCCAACATCCTTTGAATCATGGAAAAAGCAAGAGAGTTCCAGAAAAACATCTACTTCTGCTTTGTTGACTACGCCAAAGCCTCTGACTGTGTGGATCACAATAAACTGAGGAAAATTCTGAAAGAGTTGGGAATACCAGACCACCTGACCTGCCTCCTGAGAAACCTGTATGCAGGTCAGGAAGCAACAGTTAGAACTGGACATGAAACAATGGACAGATTCCAAATCAGGAAAGGAGTACATCAAGGCTGCATACTGTCACCCTGCTTATTTAACTTATATGCAGAGTACATCATGCAAAATGCCAGGCTGGATGAAGCACAAGCTGGAATCAAGACTGCCAGGAGAAATATCAATAACCTCAGATATACACATGACACCATAATTACAGCAGAAAGTGAAGAAGGACTAAACAGCCTCTTGATGAAGGTGAAAGAGGAGAGTGAAAAAGCTGGCTTAAAACTCAACATTCCGAAAACTAAGATCATGGCATCTGGTCCCACCACTTCATGGCAAATAGATGTGGAAACAATGGAAACAGTGACAGGCTTTATTTTGGGGGACTCCAAAATCACTGCAGATGGTGACTGCAGCCATGAAATTAAAAGATGCTTGCTCCTTGGAAGAAAAGCTATGACCAACCTAGACAGCATATTAAAAAACAGAGACATTACTTTGCCAACAAAGGTTCGTCTAGTCAAAGCTGTGGTTTTTCCAGTATTCATCTATAGATCTGAGAGTCAGACTACAAAGAAAGCTGAGCAGCGAAGAATTGATGCTTTTGAACTGCAGTGTTGGAGAAGACTCTTGAGAGTCCCTTGGACTGCAAGGAGATCCAACCAGTCCATCCTAAAGGAAATCAAGTCTGAATATTCACTGGAAGGACTGATGCTGAAGCTGAAACTCCAATACTTGGGCCACCTCATGCGAAGAACTGACTCTCTGGTAAAGACCCTGATGCTGGGAAAGATAGAAGGCAGGAGGAGAAGGGGACGACAGAGGATGAGATCGTTGAATGGCATCAAGACTCGATGGACATGAGTTTGACTAAACTCCGGGAGTTGGCGATGTACAGGGAAGCCTGGCGAGATGCAGTCTATGGGGTCACAAAGCGTCAGACACGACTGAGCAACTGAACTGAAATGAACTTCCTATTACGTGATCAATGTGGTCAGTATATAAAAGACAAAAAAGATGATTAAAAACTTCACTTATTTATAGATCACTATTCAAGGTCATTTCAATTTGCCCAGGCTTAACTAGCTAAATGTCTCTGCTTTTTAATATACTATCTAGTTTGGTCATAACTTTACTTCCAAGGAGTAAGCGTCTTTTAATTTCATGGCTGCAATCAGCATCTGCAGTGATTTTGGAGCCCAGAAAAATAAAGTCTGACACTGTTTCCACTGTTACCCCATCTATTTCCCATGAAGTGATGGGACCAGATGCCATGATCTTTGTTTTCTGAATGTTGAGCTTCAAGCCAACCTTTTCACTCTCCTCTTTCACTTTCATCAAGAGGCTTTTGAGTTCCTCTTCACTTTCTGTCATAAGAGTGGTGTCACCTGCATATCTGAGGTTATTGATATTTCTCCCAGCAATCTTGATTCCAGCTTGTGCTTCTTCCAGCCCAGCGTTCCTCATGATGTACTCTGCATAGAAGTTAAATAAGCAAGGTGACAATATACAGCCTTGACGTACTCCTTTTCCTATTTGGTACCAGTCTGTTGTTCCATGTCCAGTTCTGACTGTTGCTTCCTGACCTGCATACAGGTTTCTCAAGAGGCAGGTCAGGTGGTCTGGGATTCCCATCTCTTTCAGAATGTTCCAGAGTTTATTGTGATCCACAGAGTCAAAGGCTTTGGCATAGTCAATGAAGCAGAAATAGATGTTTTTCTGGAACTCTCTTGCTTTCTATATGATCCAGCGGATGTTGGCAATTTGATCTCTGGTTCCTCTGCCTTTTCTAAAACCTGCTTGAACATCTGGGAGTTCACGGTTCACATACTGCTGAAGCCTGGCTTGGAGAATTTTGAGCATGACGTCACTAGCCTGTGAGGTGAGTGCAACTGTACGGTAGTTTGAGCATTCTTTGGCATTGCCTTTCTTTGGGATTGGAATGAAGACTGACCTTTTCCAGTTCTGTGGCCACTGCTGAGTTTTCCAACCTAGATAGCATATTAAAAAGCAGAGACATCATTTTGTCAACAAAGGTCCGCTAGTCAAGGCTATGGTTTTTCCCGTGGTCATGTATGGATGTGAGAGTTGGACTGTGAAGAAAGTTGATCACCGAAGAATTGATGCTTTTGAACTGTGGTGCTGGAGAAGACTCTTGAGAGTCCCTTGGACTGCAAGGAGATCCAACCAGTCCATTCTGGAGGAGATCAATCCTGGGTGTTCATTGGAAGGACTGAGGGTGAAACTGAAACTCCAATACTTTGGCCACCTCATGCAACAAGTTGACTCACTGGAAAAGACTCTGATGCTCAGAGTGATTGGGGGCGGGAGGAGAAGGGGACTACAGAGAGTGAGATGGCTGGATGGCATCACCAACTCGATGGACATGAGTTTGAGTGAACTCCGGGAGTTGGTGATGGTCAGGGAGGCCTGGCGTGCTGTGATTCATGGCGTCACAAAGAGTCGGACACGACTGAGCGGCTGAACTGAACTAGCTAAATGTGGACTGTGAGAGTAAGACTCCAGTATTTTGCATTGTTGTTGTTCAGTCGCTGAGTCGTGTCCTACTCTTTTGTGACACCATGGACTGTAGCCCACTAGTCTCCTCTATCCATGGGATTTTCCAGGCAAGAATACTGGACTGGGTTGCCATGTCCTTCTCCAGGAGATCTTTCTGACCCTGGGATTGAACCTGTGTCTCCTACATCTCCTGTATTGTAGGGGGATTCTTTACTGCTAAGCCACCGTGAAGGTGCCTAACTATGAAGTCACTCAGTCATGTCTGATTCTTTGCGACCCCATGGACTGTAGCCCATCAGGCTCCTCCATTCATGGGATTTTTCCAGGCAAGTGTACTGGAGTGGGTTGCCATTTCCTTCTCCAGGGCATCTTCCCGACCCAGGGATCAAACCCAGGTCTCCCACATTGTGGGCAGATTCTTCCCATCTGAGCCACCAGGGAAGCAAACTATGTCATTAATTCCATTCAATTTTAATATCACATTCCTTAAAAACTCCCTTTTCCTAATACATAATTTAGATTTCAAGGGGAAAAACAAACAAACCCTAAATGCCACAAGTTAAAGCTTGACTATGTTAGGCATGTTTTCCAACCAGTCCATTCTAAAGATCAATCCTGGATGTTCATTGGAGGGACTGATGCTAAAGCTGAAACTGCAATACTTTGGCCACCTCATGCGACGAGTTGACTCACTGGAAAAGACTCTGATGCTGGGAGGGATTGGGGGCAGGAGGAGAAGGGGACGACAGAGAATGAGATGGCTGGATGGCATCACCGACTCTGTGGACATGAGTTTGAGTGTACTCCGGGAGTTGGTGATGGACAGGGAGGCCTGGCGTGCTATGATTCATGGGGTCGCGGAGAGTCGGACACAACTGAGCGACTGAACTGAACTGAAACAATCTGATTAAACAGACACTATTCAATTACTTGATTGAAAGATGCCTATTGAAAGATGAAAGTCACTATTTCACATTTAAGGTTCTTTGCAATTATACACTATATATGGCTTACTGTTTAGAGCTCAGGTTGTAGATTCCGTGAGTTTGAATCTCAGCAATATTACTTGCCCAGTGAGGTAAGCAAGCTACTTACTCTCTGCTTCATCACGGATAGAGTGAGTATTACAATAGCACAGTCCACTCTGCTATAACTTCTATCTTCGCTTTGAATCACCTCCTACAAGACTGTTAACCAGTAGAACATGCAGGTATAGTGTGGAAGTGATGCTGGTTCATATACAATTTCTTCCAAAAGAAAGAGAAATCCTTCACAATACAATAAAAATCTTAGAAAAACATGAAAAATTACAGAACTACTTTCCTCTAATGCAAATAGTGCTTGGTTTAATGATTACAAGAACTACAGTTGACCCTTGAACAATGTGAGGATTGGAGGGGGCCGACCTTCCATGCAGTTCAAAATCCACATATAACTTGAAGTCAGCCCTTCATATATGAGGTTCCTTTACACCCTTGGATTCAACCAACATGGACCGTGAAGTATTAGAGTATTTACTATTGAAAAAAGCCCACATATAACTGGATCCACACAGTTCAAACCCATGTTGTTTATGTGTCAACTGTACAAACACTTTTCCCACAATATTAAGTATCTGAAAATCTGTAAGTACAGACGAAGATTTGCAAAGACAATCCCCCCTGATTTAAAACAATGAATTCACGAAGAAAGCTATACTTTGGGTCAGATTTTCAGTAGTGATAAAAAATGCTATCTATTAATTTCACAATTGTATTATCTAAGAAAACAGGCTGATGACAATGTCAATAATAACTTTCTAATATCTTTATATAATTTTCTTTAATAATTAATATTCCTCCATTTTAGATACCAAAGAACCTCACTGGTGCCTACTCTGTTTCTAGAAAAGATATGATATCCCACTCGAAATTGATTAATTATCATATTACTATCAAGACTGACTTAAGTTTCACGTACTAACATCAAATCCACGCTTTCAAAAAAAAATGTGCTGTGCAAAAAGTTTTACATAGACATGTGTGTATTTATAAGCTCTAAGATGTAATGATTATTTTTATTAAAGATATTAAAGACCAAATATGATAAAGACTGGATTCAATTAGGTACTATATATAGAACTTGAGACAATATATTTATATTACTTTATGAGAAAAATATTTTCATTAGAAACAACAAAGCTAAATACTGCATCAGAAGCCATAGCTTTAAGAGATTTAGTGTAGCTTATAAATAAAAGTACTACACTAAAGTCATTATTCATGAACAAAGATCTTATTAGGCAGGGAGAAAATCTTTTTCAGTTCTCAAAATAGATTTATCTCTAACAAAACACAGTTAACTGAGACCTCAGTTTTTCATCTTTCTGTAAGAATCTATAGGGAAAATGCAGGCCCTCTCCTCTAAAACTAATTTTTATAGAACACAAATTACTTAGTCTGGTCAAGAGAAGTCTAAGAAGTAAACGCAAAAACCCAGGTGTGATAGAGACAACAAAACTCAGAGCAATAACACAAGATAGTCACATAACGTGGTATCTAATCTCTTAACCAAAGCAAGAATCCACTCTATAATATCCCCAACATGCAATCTTCTAAAATCTCCAACAACAAGAAATTCTCTGCTTCACAAAGCACATCTCAATCACATATTATTCTGGAACAAATCCAATTAGATCTTTTGAAGAATCAAAATAGATTTGCACATATCAAAAAAAAGTTTTAAAATCTCAAACTCCAAGTATTTTATGAAATTAGTCAATTAAAAACAATTTGTGTACTCTCAGCAGTGTTTTTCTTTGTACCATTTCGTTTTTTATTTCATATCTTTTCCCAACAGCTTTTAAGCCAAAGACTCACTGGAAATTTACTCAGAGGTAGGTGTCTGACTACACATTCTGTTAGGTGAGATCTAATGAAATAATACTAGAGTAAAAGGAAAAAACTACTTTAAGAGCAAGTTATAACACTTTTGAAAATAATGAAATTGCTCTTCTTAGGGGTAAACAGATACTGAGGTAAGTCAAAATTATATAATGAAAAATGCAAGCTGCTTGACAAGTATCATCATAAGAAACAGTCAGAAAATAATAAAAGAAATCAATCCTAAAGGAAATCAGTCCTGACTATTCATTGGAAGGACTGTTGCTGAAGCTGAAGCTTCAATACTATGGCCACCTGATGCGAAGGGCTGACTCACTGGAAAAGACCCTGATGCTGGGAAAGAGGGCAGGAGGAGAAGGGGACGACAGGATAAGATGGTTGGATGGCATCACTGATTCAATGGACATGGGTTTGATCAAATTCAGAGAAACTGTGAAGGACAGGGAAGCCTGCTGTGCTGCAGTCCACAGGATCAGAAAGAGTCGGACACGACAGAGCGACTGACAACAACAATAAAAGAAATATGCATTAAGGCTTTACCTGTTGCAGAAAAGAATAGAGACTAGACTTCCTAATGAATGTAAGTTATTTAATGAGGAGATTAAGACACTTCAATTTAACAAACACTTTTAAAGTACCAAGAAACACTGTGAGAAGTTCTGGAGGTACAAAGATAAACAATTCATTCTGTATCCAAAATAAGTACTATAAAACCAAATGTCCTCTGGACATTTTTCTTGCAAACACAGAAAAGCATTACAAATATTTTAAAGAAGCTATATATAAAAAGAGGTAACATATAATATAAAAATTAAATGTATTTGATTAGTTCAGCTAAGTCAGTATGAGAAACAAAACGCTTACTCAGTTTCCCTTTCTATGAAACAACAAAAAGACACTCTGACTTTTTCAGTTCCCAAATGATTTCCCAGTTCAGAATGGACCTGTTCAAAACAGAAACTAGACTGTATATCTGCAGGGGCCTAAGTTATAAATTTCATCATTTCTAAGAAATGATGTAAGTTATTAAACTATATAAGTGATAACTTATAAGCTATTAAATGATATGTTAGTAAATAATGATATGTTATTAAAATGTACCAGTACACCCATATCTCTTTTAATTTTCAACATTAATAGACAAGCTAACAATACCTACTCATGACCTATATAAATGTTCATATACTTGAAACTATTTATTCCTCTGCTGGAAATTTCAATGTACAAAGATGCCTACAGGAGCATTTCAATAGCAGCACCAAAATATATATATACACATATATATAATATATTCAAAAATAATTCATCTCCTCATATACAAAACATTGACAAAAGAAACGAAGATCTAAATAAATCAAAATACATTCCTTTTTTTTTTAACAGAAATTGACTGAGTTCATCCTACAACTCATATGGAAATACAAAGGACCTAAAATAGCCAACAATCTCAGAAAAGAAAAACAAAAAGGATATACAGCCCTATTTTTGAAAAACTTACTACAAGCTATAGTAATCAAGATGGTTCGGTACTAATGTAAAAACTGACGTTTAGAACAATGGAAAAAAATTAAGAGTTCAGATAAATCCTTACAGTTATGATCAACTGATTTTTGACAAAGATGCCAAGGTAATTTAATGGGAAAGGATCAACATTTTGATTCCACTTGTTCGACGTAGTATGAATAGAATGCAAGATTTCTAACTTTAAAAAACAAATATGCAACAAAGGTTTACCGTACAGCACAGGGAACTACAATGAACATCTTATAAAAACATACAATGGAAAATAATTTCAAAAATATATGTGCATATGTATAACTGAATCACACACAAAAGAATTCTACTTTTTGAAAATTAGTAATGTGTATCTTTTGGCCAGTTTTTCTAAATGTCCTATGGACATCTAATAAGAATGCATGAGATACAAAATTTTAAATACATTTGTGCAGGATATAAGATTAATATAAATTATTAAAAAATAAAACAGCCGTTTCACCAAATGGCAGTGAGATAAAAAGATGAATTTAGACCCTTATCTTATATTTCTTTTACATCATACAAAAATTAACTCAAAATAGATCATAGGGCTAAATATAAGAGCTAAAACTATAAAATGTCTTGAACACAGGATGTAAATATTCTAAAATTAGACTGTGGTAATGCTTGTAGAACTCTGGAAACTTACTAAAAATCACTGAACTATATACGCTTAAAACAAGTGAACTGTATTGTACATAAATTATACTTCAATAAAGATGTTTAAAATCAAGTCACCTCTAAAGAAACCACTTGCCAATAAGAAACCACCTGCCAATGCAGGAGACATAATAGACATGGGTTCAATCCCTGGCTTTCCCTGGAGAAGGTCATGGCAACCCACTCCAGGATTCTTGCCTGAAGAATCCCATGGACAGAGGGGCCTGGTGGGCTACAGTCCATAGGGTTGCAAAGAATCAGACACAAGTGAAGCAACTTGTGTCTTCCCGCACACAATCACACACACCTCTAAAAGTGACAATGACTATTAAATAAACCCCAAAATAAGAATGACACAGTTTACCACAAAGCCAATAGGCTAACAATGATTAAATACAAACAAAAACAAAATTGTAAGATGAGGTTGGAATATGATGATTTTAACTATTTAAAATTACAAATATTGTACTTAATGTGCCACACACTATTTTAAGTGTTTTAAGGGCTTCCCTGGCAGCTCAGTCAGAAAAGAAATTTACCTGCAGTGCAGGAGATTCAGGTTCGATCCCTGGGTCGGAAAGATCCCCTGAAGAAGGAAATGGCAAAGCACCCACCTATCCTTGCCTGGAAAATCCCACGGGCAGAGGAGCCTGGTGGGCTGCAGTTCATGGGGTCACAAACAGTCAAGCACAACTGACTGAATATTTACTCATTTAATTCTTGCTATAATATAGTTTCCCCATTGCAGAGCTGGGGGAACCAAGGCACAGAGAGTTTAAAAACACTTGCTCAAGATCACAACAGGGGTTAAGATAGCAATTTTTTTTTCTCTTTACACAAATATCTTTCACATTACTATTCAGTCACTCGGTCATGGTCCATTCTTTGATACCCCATGGACTTCAGCCTGCCTGGCTTCTCTGTGTATGGAATTCTCCAGCAAGAACACTGCAGTGGGTAGCCAGTCCCTTCTCCATGGGATCCTCCCAACCCAGGGAGCAAACCTGAGTCTCCTGCAATATAACCAGATTCTTTAGGTCTGAGCCACCAGGGAAACCCTGTTCTATTATTATGCATTTGTAAAGAAGAGTAACGGCCTATCCAGCATCCATTCACACTTTGAATGTTTTACCCAGATCTTCATTGGTGTATCCATCCCTCCCCAAACAGCCCAAATACTTTAGAGGAAATTGACTGGATCCTTAGGTAAAGCAGTTGGTCATGGTTTGCTTAAGCCAATCAGCACATTCCAATGGCCACGGGCACTGCTTCCGTGGTCCAATCAGGACTCTCGTTCGGAATGTTAGGAGAGGCGCTCTCTCCCAAGCGACCTGAACAAGAATACATAGGGCCCCAAGGACCAGGGGCAACCATCCTACCAGCATGAGGGGAACAGCAATGGATTAAAGCTGACATCACAGAAAGGGGAAGAGCAACAGAAAGGAACTGGTCTTTAATATTACTGTTACTATGTAACTTGCCCTACCTTTAGACTCCAGATATATGAGCCTATAAATCCTTTTTATTGTATTTAAACCAGTTTCAGTCTTCTCTTACAACATGAAGTACAAACTAATATGGAGAAGCCCATTAACAACCATGTTTCTATTAGAATAGATTACTCTTAACCCTTAAATTATCTCAGGTTTCAGGTATTAAGGAGGAAATAATTCTAGATATGCATATCAAAATAGAAACACAATGCATAATTACCTTTCTAATAAAGGTTCAGATAAAAGCTTGAAAAGAAACTGCCTGCAATTTCATGTGTCCCACAAAGTATTTTTTAATATTTTAATTTTATATTTTAAATGTTTTTCAATCTAGATCTCCAGTTCTTCTTGAAAAATCAAAAGGGTCACACATCACTGGGCTCATGTTACTGCAGGACAACAATCAGCTAAAATGGAACAGTAGCTGCCCCACAAGTATACTCTTCGCACAGAGTCAGTACAAATGAAGCCTCTGTAGGATCTGCCCAGCTACTGTATGTATCAAGGGTTTGCAGCTTTAGTATTTTGCAGAACCTGTATCAAATGCCACATAATGAGTAATAAAGAACTATATTCCACCTTCTAAGCTTTAATTTTTTTTTTTTGGCCACACTCACCACACAGTTTGCAGGACCTTAGTTCACTGACCAGTGATTGAACCCAAGTCATGGCAAGAAAGTGCTGAGTCCTAACCACTGAACTGCCTAGGAAATCCTGAAGCTTTAACATTTAAATAAAATGGTACAGTTAATTGTAAAGAAAAAAAATTCATGAAAATGTGTATTTGTCACCAGCCCATGGAAAACATCGTTCTTGACTTCAATAGCATTGACTACCTATAAATACTTGGTGGAAGCCTTAAACTCAGCAGCAGGTTCCAGAAAAATGCCAAAACATTAATTATTCTGGGTCCAAAAGTTTGACAAATTACTTTAGTATACAGACGGAGACAAAAAATGTTTTTAAATTGTGACAAGAAAAACGTAAAACCACAAGTTTGAAACACTTGAATACACAGGTGTACTATTAATCAAAACTTACCTACAAAAGATTCGCAAAAGAAATTTAAAAAAGGGTGGCAAATTTCAAAGAAATTTTTAATAGTGTAAGGTCAAGCTACATTAGCAAAGTTGGGGACAACACTCTGTAAAGACCTCGAGAGTTATATAGCTCTACCACCTCTGTGGACAACTCTCATGGAAGGGAGGTTGTTTAATTTTAACAGTACAAACTTTATGGGTTAAAGTAACTAACATGTAATTAATTATAAAGAATGGGTAGAATATAACCTATTTTAATAAAATGTCTGAAAAAAAGGAAAAAGTTACAAAAGTTACATAAACTTACTAACAAAAACTCCAGTGAAGGAAGGATAAATGAGGTGCGTGCATTGAGGATTCAGTGAGTCTGGCAACATGCTGATTCTTTAAGTTAGATCGAAGTTTCATGGGGCTTATATTGTTATATCTTATTACTTATACATTTTAGACATTCTGTTGTCTGCATCCTATTTTTCACAATTTAAAAATTTTTAATCCAACATACTGACTGTAAAAAAAAAAAAAGCTAATCATCAACCTTCTACATCTACATTCTGATTGAAAAAAGTGACTGAACCTGAAAATTTTTTTTACTTTTTAGGTCTTTTCTAAGCAGTTTTTTGAAAGCTATTTGAAGAAGAAGAAATGAAATGTGAACAAAGTTTCACTATTCACCTTTAGCACGACCAATGATTTTTCTGTCCTTAGGTTGGGGAAAGCTATGCCTATGCTCTAAATATATGTTCAGGAAAGCAAACAACTCTACATCAACTAAAGAAACAGATGTATTCCTAGAAGGGTCGTCATTCTAAGAATCACCAATCTGCTTCACCAGTCAGGCTCTCAGTTTCCTCATCTATAAAATAAGTTCCATGTGTTAAAGACTTGATGAGTAAAGAATTTAAAAACACTTGTAAAGCACCTGGCCTATTGCCTAGCGGGTACTAAACTGCAGTAACTCTTTTTTTTAATCACACCTATTATTAGTTAATACAACTTCCTTCTTTGAGTAGAACTGAGACACAAAGGCTGATAACTATCAATCAGAAAATATTTAAGTGTACCAGTCCTAACAACATTGAAATGGACCAGCTAACCAGATTCCTAACATTTTCAGTTTCCAAGATTTCCAAAAGACTGGCCAAGACCCCTAATACCCAGCGGGTAGGAGCATGAAGTCTTGTAAGGAAGAACAGAAGAAAAGAACTAACCTAATCCTCTCAGCAACTTTTTCTGCTGTACATGAGAAGAGAATGGTGGTGACAAGGAGGTGTAACTGAACAGATTTTCCCCTCTCCTTTCACCCAGACACCTGTTGCCCCACAGACAGCTATGAAAGACTTAACCAATCACCTTAAAATCCATACCCAGGTCTAGAACTCTAGGCAGCATATAAACTATCACTACAGAATTTGCATTTTCCTTAATGATAAAATGCAAGTTACTCATGTTTGGTCATCCACCTCCACAGAGGACATTCAAACAGAGGAGTTGGAATCCTCCTCTGTCAGAGGAATGTGGTGTTTCACACACAATTAATGATGGACTATATCACTACCACAGATTTTTAACAACCAAGAAACATGAGGTTAGAAAAAGAAAAAAAAAAATCGAGAAGCAAAGTTTTCAAGTCTATCTTGAGATAAAGGAATATATCAATTTGCCATTTATCTTTCTCAGATTCACAAACTGTTAAAGTCCACATACACGCAAGACTCCCAAAACATTTTTAACTGTTGAAACTGGATAACAGACACCAGAGCTTATATACTGTTCTATTTTCGTGTACATCTCAATATTTCCACAATATACCTACTTTAAAGTGTATACGTGTATGTCTTTGCATGTAAACTCCCAACACAACAAACTACTAGAGAAATAATCTATTGTTCAAAATTTTCATATTCCATAGGTAAGTGAATTTCATCTAGCTACTTTCTCATTCTAGAAATTCTATCACAGGTAACCAGTCTATTAGTAAAGGTCTAGTGAAGGAAATAATTAACTGCCCTGAATAAAACAAGCCTAACCTGGAAAAAAAGAGGTAAAGGGGAAAGGGGCTAAACAGTTTTTCAACTACTGCACATTCATACTTGTTCCCTTCTATTACCTTGCAACACAGGTGAGCAGG
Source organism: Moschus berezovskii (assembly GCF_049115385.1). Lineage (NCBI taxonomy): Eukaryota > Metazoa > Chordata > Mammalia > Artiodactyla > Moschidae > Moschus > Moschus berezovskii. Next base: position 9,543,587 of record NC_142478.1, on the reverse strand, counting down.
TGGAAGAAGGGGAAATATCAAAGCCAAATCTATTGTACATTGACAGGAAACAGCTTGAAATAAAGAAATCTAAAAAGTCCCCATTAGAAATGAAAACTATTTCTATGACCACAGGAAAAGGGAAGTATGGCATATCCACCTTTTAAAAATAACATTCGTAGTTCATAGTAGTATAACCAGCAACTTCCAATGACCAAACATGCTCTGCTGATAGACATGAATTCACAAGAGAAATAAAGATCATACTACATCTGCTGCAATCCTCTTTTTAAACTGCCATTCAATTTTCAAAAGATGTAACCCGAAATTTTATTCCAAAATTTGACTTTTGTTCCTTATGTCTAAAAATAAAATTAATAGAAATTAAATATAAATGCTAACTTTGCAGCAAATTAATCTTTCATCAGCCCTGTGAACAAGAATTTTTTGTTCAAAATTTAAGGCAAAACATAACTTACTCAAAAAAGAGTAGGTAGAACTACCCTTTACATTATTTCTCAAGTCCAAAAAAAGGGCACAAGAACTTACTTAAAATGTCAAAGAGAAATGCACACTTAGATATACATCCGAAGGGGAGAAAAAAAAAATTATAGAACAAAACTCCTCCACAGGAGTCCTCCATAATACTTCCACAGTAACAATTATTTTCTTACCACCAAAGTGATCTGCTCACTTTCAGAAAACCTGGAGGGTGTAAGTTTACATAAGTCCCCTTAAGCTGAAAAATATCAGAAAGTGGTTAACTTAGGTCAGCAGAATTTTGTTTCTATCACCAACCTGAGTGAAGCACATGGCTTCAGTTCTAAGGTCTTGTTCTCCAACCCACTGAGAAGATACGCTGATAAAACAGAGATCTACTTACCAGGTTAAAGACAGTTTCTACAATATCCCTATTGGATACTTCTCCAACTTCAACCAAGCCCGTCAGCACGGCAAATTTCATTCTGATACCCCTGATGGGGAGTCCTGGCGTCAGGGACAAGGCACCCCGCTCGGCAGGGGCTTCTTCTCCTTTCCCTCCACCTCCGCCGTCATCACCTGTTGGTGGCGGGGATGGGACATTACTGTCTTCACTGGCCATGGCGAGTTCACGGGAAAAGACGGCCCGAAGTCCCGCCGGGACCCAGCGGCCGCGCGAGTAACAGGCACACGGCCGCCACGCAACACGGAAAGCGTCACTCTTCCGAGCTGCGGAGCAACCCCACGAGCAGTCGGCGTGGAAAGTCCTTGGCGTCGCCCTGCCGGTTCTGGAGAATGTTTGTCCAATCTCTCTCCCGGAGGCTGACAATAACGCCAAAGCCTATTGGAAGATGAGATCGATGTTACGGGGGCTCGGTTTTGCTGCAGGGCTTTCGGGGAGCGAGGGGAGTAGCTGCGGTCCGTCGGGTCAGTTCCTGCGGGCACCCCGCTTCCAGCCGCCCGAGGCGCGGGGCTCCGAGCGGGGCAGGAGCCGGAGGCCCGGGGCCAGGCTCCCTCCTCCCCCACAGCCTGGCGGGTTCCGGCGCGGGGCACCTCCCCACAGGTGCACGGACGGAGCGCTGCCGGCGGGAAGGGGCGCGGGAGCACAGGGGGGCGCAGAGCCGCCCTGGCGGCGGGCAGGGGCCCCTCACCCGGCGTCCGGGCCCGTCCGCGCCCCCCGCGAGGCGCAGGTGGCGGCGCAGATCCAGGGCAGGAAAGGGCGGGGGAAGGGGCGGCGAGGACTGCCGGCGCCCGGCCCAGGGGGAGGAGTGGCGCACCTCGCGGGCACCTGAGCGCCGCCGGGGCGGGGCGGGGCGCGGCGCGGCGGCCCGGAGGCGGGGGCGGCCCCGCGGCCGCGGCGAGCGGAGGCGGGAGCGGAGGGAGGCCGGCGCACCTGGCCGCAGCCTCGAGTTGCCCTAGTCCGCTCCCCGGGAGTCCGAGGCTGCACACAACTGCACGGCTTCCCGGCCTGCCCCGCCCCTGCGCTCAGCCTTTGCAGAGACAGCCGCTGCCGGCGCTGCGGGCGCGGCTGCCGAGGCCGCCGCGGGCGCTGAGGATGCTACTGCCGCAGCCCGCCCCGCCGCCGCGGCGCGGCCGTCCCTGAGCCCGCTGGGGCTGCTCCCCGCCGCCATGACAGCGCCTAGCGCGGCCGGGCGCGGCGTGCGCGTGCGCGGGGCGGCGGAGGCGGGGCGGGGAAGCGAGGGCGGCCCCGGGGCGGCGGGGCGGCGGAGGCGGCGCGGGGAAGCGAGGGCGGCCCCGGGGCGGCGGAGGCGGCCCCCTGGGCGGCGGGGCGCGAGCGCGCTCCGGGACCGCCCGTGAGGACGGGCGCCGCGCCACGCAGGTAGCTCCAGGTGCCTCCCTAGCCCGGGCAGAAACGGCCGTTCCTTTCAGGAGCCCACTCTTCCCCCGCCTCCCACTCCCTGGTCTGTGAAGGTGCCCAGGCGGCGATTCTTAGGCTCCTGTTGTTAGGTTACCGTAGGCTCTCCGCGCGCGGAGGGAACGCGCCCCTCGTTGCCAAGGTGTCTTCTTGGACTCGGAGGAGGGCACCTGAGGGACCGATGCGAGCCAGAGAGGCGGCAGCGCCGGAGCCAGCAAGCCTGCTGTCCTTGTCCAGGGGGAGCACGGAGTCCCCACCTCTGACAGCTTTCAGCTGCTGCCCGCCCGCCGCGCTCCGCAAAGACTCGGGAAGAGATTACCACTGGGATGCCCTGACAGCTGCCACCTTCCCCTCGGAAGGGAGTGTAGGGCGGGAAGATCATTTGCACGAGGAACGGGGACGATTCCTGGCAGCTGCCGCCCCACATTCTGAGGAAGGGAGGGTTCCTGAGACAGCTGCTCTAAACAGCGTGGAGGCGGGTTCATTCTGCCTGTAGATCTCTGAAGGGTGTTTTCCTCTTGGGATTTTCCAATGTGAAAGTTAGTTTCGCCTCATTCTCAGATTAAGAGATCAAGTACATTAGGATTAGAAACAACTCGGATCATCATCTATGTCCTTCCCCCCTGCTCCCCATTAACAGTGAAGTGTTCTTCCTGACGCATTAGTGAAAAACAAACACACGTTACAGAAGAAAGTGGATTTTCACCCTTAGGGTGCTTACTATTAGAAATCTTAAGGCCTTAAATATATATGTACTGTTTAAATACTAACAGTCAAAAGTGAAACAAAAGTGGTGTCAAAGTTAGGAAGTACTATGGAGGAGTCAGGAGAAAAATTATATTGGTTTGAGAGAGGAAATAGTTTCCTACAGAAAGGGTTATTTGAGATGGGCTTGAAAAATGAACTTGATTTCAACTATCACATGGAAATTTAGAAAGAAGGGGAGCAACGTGAGAAAAGACCAGAAGCACAGGAGTGTCTTCAGAAAAGTTTTAAAGATTAACACTTTTTTAAAATACTAAAGTGAATTCAGCTGTTCCACAGCTCATGGTTGCAAATGTCTGTTTTCTATAAGTGGGTTTAATATTCCAACGATGTTCTCATGATCTGAAATGATGACTTGTGCATGACCAGGTTAAGAGGCAGTATCAAGAACTTGCTATTCCTGAAAACTACTAACACCTCAGGTTTACATTTTAAATCCTTAAGTGAATAAGTCTGGAGGAGAAGTGGGTGTGCCAGAAGGACAGAGAGACAACTTTCACTTCATTGTTAACACCTGTGGAAGGAGGCAAGGCGGCGTTAAACCATGAATGTCTTCTCATAGCATTTGCCCCCTCGGATTTGGGCAGAGTCTAGTCTTGAGTACCTTAATATATCTGGCCTATAAGTGCTAGTAGAGTATTTGTAAGAATAAATGCCCTCACTGAGAAGAAGCAGATGGTGCTAAATGCCCTAAACACAGTGTGGCTGTTTCAGCAGAAACAAAACTAAAACAACAGTTTGAATTTATAAATCACATCATCATCAGTGTCAGTCGCTCAGTCGTGTCCCACTCTTTGTGACTCCGAGGACGGCAGCCCACCAGGCTGCTCTGTCCATGGGATTTCCCAGGCAAAAATACCGGAGTGGGTTGCCGTTTCCTTCTTCGGGGGATCTCCCTGACCCAGGGATCGAACCCAGGGTAATCTCCTGCATTACAGGCAGATTATTTACTGTCTGAGCCACCAGGGAAGCCCACATATATCACATAAAGATAAAAGCAAAATGTTTTAAAATGAAAGGGAAAATAGATCATCACAAGTCTTATTTAACAGAGAGGGAAAAAGGTATTGAAATTCTGAGGGGCAAATACACCCAAATTTGGAGAATAAAGATGAAAAAATTTGCTTTTAAAACAAAAGGGAAAGGAAAGAATGGAAAAAAAAGATTACCTTATATAAAGCCAGACTTAATTTTTCATCACCATCTAACATATATCTCTCTCTGACATCACCACCTTCACAGAATTAAGGGCTTTCATAATTTTACTTGCCTTCAGCGTACATCAAAGTCATAGCAGAGAAGGAAAAAAGCAGTGGATTTAGAACAAAAGGCCTTGTGCATAACTCAAAGGAATTAAAGCAAAGAATGTAATTCCAAGGTGAAATTAAAAAGACTTGATCTATAAGCCTTCACCTATATGCAAAGAAACGAAAATTTTGATAATAAAAATAGGATGGAATTTTTCTTTGTTTCTACCAGAAAGTACGCCCAGTTCACCCAACTGTAACTTCTTGGCATTTTGCTGGAGTATAATTAGATTATAATTTAGGGAAAAAGTACCATCTACATGACTTCAGTTCGGTTCGGTCGCTCAGTCGTGTCCGACTCTCCACGACCCCATGAATCACAACACACCAGGCCTCCCTGTCCATCGCCAACTCCCGGAGTTCACTCAAACTCAAGTCCACAGAGTCGGTGATGCCATCCAGCCATCTCATTCTCTGTCGTCCCCTTCTCCTCCCGCCCCCAACCTTTCCTAGCATCAGTCTTTTCCAGTGAGTCAACTCGTCGCATGAGGTGGCCAAAGTATTGCAGTTTACGCACCTAAATGTGTATTGCTGGATTTGGAGTTTTCTTCAAATTGTTATTCAGCGTAACCTGTATCATAGGCTGAAAATTCATGGCCTTGGCTTGCAGCACCCTCCTCATGAAAAAGGCACGCATTGCTTTTACTATTCATTAAATCTTACAAACATTAAGGAAAACTTCGAATGACATCTTTATTGGGCTTTAGACCCTGGGAACAATTGCAATTTAAGAGGAAAAGACATTTGCCTACCCTTATAGTTGGAAACTCAACCATTTAAGATTAACAGCTTATGCAGTTATTCAACATCTTGAAGTTCAAAATGATCCACATCAAGTTAATTACGTTTGGAGCATTTTTAAATTCTTGTTTTCCTGGTGTATGTTACACAGGGATAGAGACTTTGAAAAGGGCAAGTATGCTAGCCAAGACATACATTTTAAGGCATAAAATATTAATGAAGTATTTAGTGTAGTTGACATAGATATACACCAGATTGGTTGATTTGTCTCTTATTTTCCCATGTCAATTTCATTCTTAAGTAGTGTATAAATAGGTTGCCTGTTTACAGTGTTCTCTTACAATGAGAGATAATATAGCTCTCAAAATGTATCTCTCTTACAATAAGAGATAATTACAAGATAGTAATTGTCATGAGACTGCAATGAAATGTACCACCACCCTACTCCCCCCTCCCTTTGCAGTCTATATAAGTGCATATCCCTGGAATGACTATTGGCACTGTTCCCTCAATTCTGAGTTGCTTATCTAGGTGAGGTCTCTGAGAAGCCAGTGTGTCCCCTGAAAGTGGTAGGTTACCATTTCAGCCACCAAGATATAAGTGGTGGTTCATATAGGTAATGAGACCAACAGGAAATTGTTTCCAAGCAGACAGGAGAGGAAATTCCTTTTTCCAGCCCTCGTTCTCTGGAGTTTGAACTTTGAAATGCATACTAATATTCGATCCCCTGGAGAAGGGAATGGCTACCCACTCCTGTATTCTTGCCTGGAGAATTCCATGGACAAAGGAACCTGGTGGGCTACAGTCCATGAGATCACAGAGAATTGGATGCAACTGAGTGGCTAACACTTTCACTTTTCACTTTCACTCCACAAGGTGACTTCTGCCATACAGAGAGGCACACTTAGAGTATTCCATCTTGGAACCCAAGCCACATGGAGAAACTGTGGAGAACAAAGGCCTTCCATCAGTAGCCCCAAATGAGTTCCCAGCCATCAATGTCTGTCCTCCGTGAGAGTGAGCCATTATGGATATTCCAGCCAGGTTGAGCCTTCAGAAGACTGCAGCCCTACCACACGATATAGAGATATAGAGTTGCACTGTTGGGTACAGTTAACCCACAAAGAAATTGTAAGTATTTATAGCTATAAATACTTGTTGATTAAAGCCACTGAATTTTGGAATTTTTTGTTATATGGCAATAGAAAACTAAAATATCAGATAAAACAGATTATTTAGCTTTGGATTACTCTCCCTAACCATGTTACTTTTTTGGTCCAGTGTATAAACTTTAAAAAATATTCCAGTCTGGTCACAGCTATGCTATAACAAAGAGGGCCTGTGTGTTAAAGAAGGTGGTAGCAACGCATTTAGCTAGACAGTCACAAGGGGAAAGGGGGATTTTGTGTTATAGTCACATTTGGGGTTATAAATAAAGTTCACAAGAAATTTTCTAGGGAGGTTTTCTCTTTGTTGCTAACTGAGAAGACTTAGGTTTAATTTGATTTTAAAAAGTACCCATTTCCTTTCAGACACCACCCCAAATTATTTCTCTGCTGAGAAATGTTACAACCACCATTCGTATTCATATCTGTATTAAAAATACAGGAAAGGAGAAAAAAATACAAGAGAGACTTCCCTGGTGGTCCAGTGGTTAAAACTCTGCACTTCCACTACACGAGGCTCTGGTTGGATCCCTGGTCAGGGATACCACATGCCTCAAAGTGTAGCCAAGAAAATAAATAAAAACATAGGAATAAAATGTTCAATTCTACTACTAATCAAAGAAACATGAATTAAAATAATATTAAGATAAAACATTTTATCTCTCTCATTGCAAATATTTATAGTACTCAGTGTTGGCACAGGAAAAATGCATACTCTTATTTACTGCAAATATATAACATCACTGAGAAAGAGTCTAGTCGCATACTGCTCTTCAACTCTTAAGAATGTATCCTAAGCATAACCAAGTAGCTCAGAGGTAGAGTTAAAACCATGTTTATGTCAATATTATTTATAATTTCAAACATTTAGAATCAATGTATGTATCTAACACACACCAAAAAAAAAAAAAGGTTGGTTAGATAAACTGTGGTTCTTCCACACTGTGGGGTTCTTTGAAGCCATTAAAAATGTTATTGAAGACAGTAAATGGACATACAAAATTTTCATTATATAGTAAATCAACGGACTCTGCCTTTTTGAGTCATGTACCACTGATGATTCTTTGGCATTGCTTTCTTTGGGATTGGAATGAAGACTGACCTTTTCCAGTCCTGTGGCCACTGCTGAGTTTTCCAAATTTGCTGGCATATTGAGTGCAGCACTTGCACAACATCATCTTTCATGATTTGAAATAGCTCAACTGGAATTCCATCACCTCCACTAGCTTTGTTCGTAGTGATGCTTTCTAAGGCCCACTTGACTTCACATTCCAAGATGTCTGGCTCTAGATGAGTGATCACACCATCGTGATTATCTGGGTCATGAAGATCTTTTTTGTACAGTTCTTCTGTGTATTCTTGCCACCTCTTCTTAATATCTTCTGCTTCTGTTAGGTCCATACCATTTCTGTCCTTTATCAAGCCCATCTATGCATGAAACGTTCCCTTGGTATCTCTAATTTTCTTGAAGAGATCTCTGGTCTTTCCTATTCTGTTGTTTTCCTCTATTTCTTTGCATTGATAGGCTGAGGAAAGCTTTCTTATCTCTCCTTGCTATTCTTTGGAACTCTGCATTCAGATGCATGTATCTTTCCTTTTCTCCTTTGCTTTTCACTTCTCTTCTTTTCACAGCTATTTGTAAGGCCTCCTCAGACAGCCATTTTGCTTTTTTGCATTTCTTTTCCATGGGGATGGTCTTGATCCCTGTCTCCTGTACAATGTCACGAACCTCCGTCCATAGTTCATAAGACACTCTGTCAATCAGGTCTAGTCCCTTAAATCTATTTCTTACTTCCACTAAATCAAATAAGGGATTTGATTTAGGTCATATCTGAATGGTCTAGTGGTTTTCCCTACTTTCTTCACTTTCAGTCTGAATTTGGCAATAAGGAGTTCATGATCTGAGCCACAGTCAGCTCCTGGTCTTGTTTTTGCTAACTGTATAGACCTTCTCCATCTTTGGCTGCAAAGAATATAATCAGTCTGATTTCGGTGTTGACCATCTGGTGATGTCCATGTATAGAGTCTTCTCTTGTGTTGTTGGAAGATGGTGTTTGCTATGTCCAGTGCGTTCTCTTGGCAAAACTCTATTAGCCTTGCCCTGCTTCATTCCGTACTCCAAGGCCAAATTTGCCTGTTACTCCAGGTGTTTCTTGACTTCCTACTTTTGCATTCCAGTCCCCTATAATGAAAAGGACATCTTTTTTGGGTGTTAGTTCTAAAAGGTCTTGTAGGTCTTCATAGAACCGTTCAACTTTGGATTCTAGAGCATTACTGGTTGGGGCATAGGCTTGGATTACTGTAATATTGAATGGTTTGCCTTGGAAACCAACAGACATCATTCTGTCTTTTCTGAGATTGCATCCAAGTACTGCATTTCGGACTCTTTTGCTGACCATGATGGCTACTCCCATTTCTTCTAAGGGATTCCTGCCCACGGTAGTAGATATAATGGTCATCTGAGTGAAATTCACCCATTCCAGTCCATTTTAGTTCACTGATTCCTAGAATGTCGACGTTCACTCTTGTCATCTCCTGTTTGACCACTTCCAATTTGCCTTGATTCATGGACCTAACATTCCAGGTTCCTATGCAATATTGCTCTTTACAGCATCAGACCTTGCTTCTATCACCAGTCACATCCACAAATGGGTATTGTTTTTGCTTTGGCTCCATGCCTTCATTCTTTCTGGATTTATTTCTCCACTGATCTCCAGTAGCATACTGGGCACCTACCAACCTGGGGAGTTCCTCATTCAGTATCCTATCATTTTGCCTTTTCATACTGTTCATACTTTTCATACTTTCCCAAAGAAAGGCAATGCCAAAGAATGCTTAGACTGTGGCGCAACTGTACTCATCTCACATGCTAGTAAAGTCATGCTCAAAATTCTCCAAGCCAGGCTTCAGCAATACGTGAACCATGAACTTCCACATGTTCAAGCTGGTTTTAGAAAAGGCAGAGGAACCAGAGATCAAATTCCCAACATCCACTGGATCATGGAAAAAGCAAGAGAGTTCCAGAAAAACATCTATTTCTGCTTTATTGACCATGCCAAAGCCTTTGACTGTGTGGATCACAATAAACTGTGGAACATTCTGAAAGAGTTGGAAATACCAGACCACCTGACCTGCCTCTTGAGAAACCTATATGCAGGTCAGGAAGCAACAGTTAGAACTGGACATGGAACAACAGACTGGTTCCAAATAGGAAAAGGAGTACGTCAAGTCTGTATATTGTCACCCTGCTTATTTAACTTATATGCAGAGTACATCGTGAGGAACACTGGGCTGGAAGAAGCACAAACCGGAATCAAGATTGCTGGGAGAAATATCAATAACCTCAGATATGCAGGTGACAACACCCTTATGGTAGAAAGTGAAGAGGAACTAAAGAGCCTCTTGATGAAAGTGAAGGAGGAGAGTGAAAAGTTGGCTTAAAGCTCAACATTCAGAAAACTAAGATCATGGCATCCGGTCCCATCACTTCATGACAAATAGATGGGGAAACAGTAGAAACAGTGTCAGACTTTATTTTTTGTGGCTCCAAAATCACTGTGGATGCTGACTGCAGCCATGAAATTAAAAGAGGCTTACTCCTTGGAAGGAAAGTTATGACCAACCTAGATAGCATATTAAAAAGCAGAGACATTACTTTGCCAACCAAGATCTGTCTAGTCAAGGCAATGGTTTTTCCAGTGGTCATGTATGGATGTGACAGTTGGACTGTGAATAAAGCTAATTGCCAAAGAATTTATGCTTTTGAACTGTGGTGGTGGAGAAGACTCTTGAGAGTCCCTTGGACTGCAGGGAGATCCAACCAGTCCATTCTAAAGGAGATCAGTCCTGGGTGTTCATTGGAAGGACTGATGCTAAAGCTGAAACTCCAATACTTTGGCCACCTCATGCGACGAGTTGACTCACTAGAAAAGACTGATGCTGGGAGGGATTGGGGGCTGGAGGAGAAGGGGACGACAGAGAATGGGATGGCTGGATGGTATCACTGAATCAATGGATGTGAGTTTGAGTGAACTCCGGGAGTTGATGATGGACAGGGAGGCCTGGAATGCTGTGATTCATGGGGTCGCCAAGAGTCAGACACGACTGAGCGACTGAAGTGAACTGAACCACTGATTATGTGGTACCAAACAGGAACAAAAAATATATAAAGCAGGAGGAACTTCACTTACTAATTCGAATCTTTCCAAAAATATTTCCTGAGTGTTAAGCACTACACCAGACATTAAGATTAGACATTAGACATTACATTAGACATTTAGGTTAGAAGAGAAAACTCTAGCCCGTCTTGAGAACTCACAGTCTAATCATTGAGACAGACATCACAATGCAATATATTAAGCCTATGAAAACCTAATAGGAAGACTTTCAAGAAGAGATTGAAAAATAAATAGTATTAAAAAATAACAGGCCAGATGAAAAAGTCAGAGAAGGTAATTCCATGATATGAAAAATCTCCAGAGGGTTAGGAGAAATGGGAACCCTCTTACACTGTTGATGGGAATGTAAATTGGTGTAGCCACTATGGAAAACAGTATGGAGCTTCCTTAGAAAACTAAAAATAGAGTTATTTATGAGCCAGAAATCCTACTCTTGGGAATATATCTGGAAAAGATGAAAACTAATTCAGAAAGATATGCTCCCCAGTATTCATAACAGCACTATTTACAATAGCCAGGATATGAAAGCAAGCTAAGTAGCAATCAACAGATAGATGGATAAAGAAGATGTGATATATACACACAATGGAATATTACCCAACCATAAAAAATGAAATATTGCCATTTGCAGCAACATTTGCGACCCTAGAAATTATTATACTGAGTGAAGTCAGACAGAGAAAGACAAGTATTATATATCACTTATATGTGGAATCTAAAAAAATACAAGTGAACTTATTTATGAAACAGAAACAGACTCACAGCCATAGAAAACAAACTTATGATTACCAAAGAGGAAAGATGGGGGAAGGAGGGGTAAATTAAAGGTATGGGAGTAACAGATATATACTACTATACATACGTAAACAACGAGGTCCTGCTATACAGCACAGGGGACTATGTTCAATATCTTGCGATAACCTATAGTGGGAAAATAATAAGATATAGATATGTGTAACTGAATCACTTTTCTGTACAACTGAAAGTTACACAATATTGTAAATCAACTACACTTCAATTTTAAAAAAGTCTCCAGAATGGTTGGAGATTTTAACTCTTAGGAGACAATTGAATCAAATTGTCATTCTTAAATAATTATTGTGGATAGAGCTATAGAGCAGTAAAAAAAAAAAAATATATATATATATATATATAATGTTAACATATATATTGAAAAGCAGATCCTACCACCCCCATTTGGATCGCACCCTCTTTACAGATACTGTTTATTTATGAGGAACCTAAGTGTGGGAAACTCTCATCCCATGAAGTTAAATGGTATTCTGATTGTTTAAAATGTCATTATAGCCTTTATTATCCCTGCACAAAGAGGGAAATGGAATTGAATCTGTGTTTACAAAATAGGCTGCAGAAGGGAAAACACCGAGTAGATTAAGCTCCAATCTTGGCTTTACTATGGGTGAAAATTATGTTAGCATAGTCAAGAACCCATGGCTAAATTATAATTGTTATATAAAAATGATGAGTATGGGATGGCAGGCAGATTGTTAACAGCAAGTTGACTAACGAGGAAGCTACAGAGGCTGAGGGGACCACAGCAAAGGCTAAGGCCTGAAAGCAACCTGCTGCCTTGAGGGAATGTCAAACCCTATCTAGTGACAGGATTTCACTAGACTCCTAAAATCACTAGCAACTCCCCAACCCCAATACATATTTGGGTAGATTCACCCATTGTATAGTACTGGTGGGATCCAGTGTTTATATTAGTTTACAATAATTTGCATTGATAGAGGTGTGCAGTTGTGTGGAATAATGAGATTAACACATTCATTGTAGGAGGGTGCTTAGGTTTAGTCTTTTTCTTCAAAATGTTGAGAAACTGAAAGTAAAGTTTAAATGTCTTCTCTGGGTCTTCCCTAGCAGTCCAATAGTTGGTACTCCATGCTTTCAATACAGGGGGTGCAGGTTCAATACCTGGTCAGGGAACTAGGATCTCGCATGCCTCACAAGTCAGCCAAAAAAAAAGTCTTATCTCCCCATTGGTGGATATCTCACTATCTTTACTGAGGGGCTCAGAAGTTTATAAATATTATTTAGCTGTCAATCATCAGGAAAATGCAAACCAAAACCACATTGAGGTATCACCTAACACTTGTTAAAATGGCTATCACCAGGAAGACAATAGGGGGCTTCCCTGGCGCCTCAGTGGTAAAAAAATCTGCCTGCCAATGCAGGAAACCGGTTCGATCCCTGGTCTGGGAAGATCCCACATGCCTCAGAGCAACTAAGCCCGTGTGCCACAACTATTGAGCCTGTGCTCTAGAGCCAGGAGCCACAACTACCAAGCCCACAGACTGCAACTCCTGAGGCCTGCACACCCTAGATCCCATGCTCGGTAACAAGAGAAGCCGCCTCCGTGAGAAGCCCAGAGAGTGGCCCCACTGCTCATCACAACTAGAGGAAAGCCCAAGCAGCAACGAAGACCCAGCACAGACAAAAATAAATATTTTTTTAAGAAAGAAGAAAATAGATAAAAAGCATTGGAAATTATGTGCAGAAAAGGGAACCCTTGTACATTGTTGGTGGGAATGTAAATTTGTTCAGCCACTATGGAAAACGGTATGGTGGTTCCTCAAAAATTAAAGATAGAACTACCATATGATCCAACCATTCTGCTTCTGAGTATATATCCAAAGGAAATAAAAGTAGGATATTGAAATTATAAATGTATCTTCACTCCCATATTTATGGCCGTATTATTCACAAGGGGCAAGATACGGAAATAACATTTTTGTTGCTCTTCAGTCTCTACGTCATGTCCAACTCTTTGTGACCCTATAGACTGCAGTGCACCAGGTTTCCCTATTCTCCTCTGTCTCCCGGAGCTTGCTCAAACCCATGTCCATCGAGTCGGTGATGCCATCCAACCATCTCATCCTCTGTCGCCCCCTTGTCCTCCTGCCCTCACTCTTTCCCAGCATCAGGGTCTTTTCCAATCAGTCACTTCTTCACATCAGGTGGCCAGAGTATTGGACCTTCAGCTTCAGCATCAGTCCTTCCAATAAATATTCAAGTTTGATTTCCTTTAGGATTGACTGGTTTGATCTCCTTTCAGTCCAAGGGACTCTCAAGAGTCTTCTCCAACACCACAATATGGAAACAACTTAGGTGTCCATAAGTTGATGGATGGATAAAGATGTGGTATATAAATTGGACTATTATTCAGCCAACAGAAAGAAGAAAACAGTGCCATTTGTGATCATATGGACAGACCATAAGAAGATTATGCTAAGTGAGATAAACCAGACAAAGATAGGCTAATACTAGATATCACTTATATGTGGGACCTAAAAAAATAGCCAAACTCATAAAAACAGAGTAGAATGGTGACAACCAGTGGCTGGGGGGAAGGGTGGGAGAATTGGGGAGATGTTGTTTGAGAACAAAAACAGCTAAGAGAAAAATAAGTTCTGTAGATCTAATGCACAGCATAGTAATTATAGTCAACAATGTATATTGTGAACCTCAGAATTGCTAAGAGTCTAGATCTTAATTGTCCCCACCAAAAAAAAAAAAGAAAGTGATGTGGTAGAGGTGTTAGCAAACGCAACGGTGGTGCTCATATTGCAATATTGACAATATGTCAAATCAACACGCTCTACATCTTAAACTGCAATTCAGTCGCTCAGTTGTGTCCGACTCTGCGACCCCATGGACTGCTGCACACCTGGCCTCCCTGTCCTTCACCAACTCCCAGAGCTTGCTCAAACTGTCCATCGAGTTGGTGATGCCATCCAAACATCTCATCCTCTGTCGTCCTTTCTCACATCTTAAACTTACGGGATGTTATATATCAATTATATCTCAATTTTAAAAAAAAGAAAACTTCCTGGAGAAGGAAATGCCTTGAGTCTAGACGAACAAAGAAGATAGTATGACTTGAAAGAAGGCAATTTTTCTGAAGTGTTCAAACTAAGATAGCAAAGACTGTCAAGGCCTAAAGGTTAGGAAAAGCATAGGTTCTAGGGCCTACAGAACCACACGGGGCTATATCCAATGAATAGCTGCAGGTGGATTTGGAGAGAGAAATGTAAGATTATCTACTGAGATGAGAAAGATCATCAGGGAGAGTGTGTAAAATGAAGAACACAGCTACCGAGTATGGGGCTTGTGATAGATAACAGAATGTCCCAGAAGGATACCCACATTCCATTAGGTTGGTGCAGACCTAATTGCAGATTTGGACTGTGAATTTTAAATCATTATAACAATGCTCAAAAATATCTTTATTAATCAAAATAGAAACCATTAAAATCAACACATATTTTGCCAGTGAGAAATAAGTTTGTTTGTTCCTATAGCATATAAATCTATGTTTAGGTTTGGACGGACTCTTGGAAAGCATTTTCTGCCTCCTTGGCTGTGGACGCAGTTTCCCTGCAAAAAGTTGTCGAGATGCTTGAAGAAGTGGTAGTCAGTTGGCAAGAGTTCACGTGAATATGGCTGATGAGCCAAACGTTCATAGTCCAATTCGTTCAACTTTTGAAGTGTTGGTTGTGTGACGTGTGGTCAGGAGTTGTCAGGCAGAAGAATTGGACCCTTTCTGTTGACAGATGCTAGCTGCAGGCATTGCAAGTTTTGGTGCATCTCATCAATTTGCTGAGCATACTTCTCAGATGTGATGGTTTTGCTGGGATTCAGAAAGCTATAGTGGATCAGACGGGCAGCAGACCAACAAACAGTGAGTGACCATGATCTTTTTCTGGTGCAAGTCTGGCTTTGGGAAGTGCTTTGGAGCTTCTCGGTCCAACCACTGACTGGTCCTTGCCAGTTGTATAAAACCCACTTTTTGTTGCATGTCACCATTGGGTCCAGAAATGGTTCGCTGTTGTTGTAAGAGAGAACACTTCACAATGACTGTTTTTTTGATTTGCCATCAGCTCATGTTTGTTGTCACTCGCGCAGTTGTGTGTCACTCTTTGTGACCCCACAGACTGCACCACGCCAGGCTTCTCTGGCCTTCACTATCTCCCAGAATTAAGCTTCAGTCCTTCCAATAAATATTCACGGTTGATTTCCTTTAGGATTGACTGGTTTGATGTTCCTGCTGTCCAAGGGACTCTCAAGAATCTTCTCCAACACCACAGTTCAAAAACATCAATTCTTCAGTGCTCAGCATTCTTTATGGTCCAGCTCTCACATCCATACATAACTACCAGAAAAACCATAGCTTTGACTTTTACAGACCTTTGTTGGCCAAGTGATGTCTTTGCTTTTTAATATGCTGTTTAGGTTTGTCATAGTTTTTCTTCCAAGGAGCAAACATCTTTTAATTTCATGGTTGCAGTCACCATCTACACTGAGTTTGGAGCCCAAGAAAATAAAGTCTGTCACTGTTTCCATTGTTTCCCTATCTATTTACCATGAAGTGATGGGACCAGATGCCATGATCAGTTTTTTGAATATTGAGTTTTAAGCCAGCTTTTTCACTCTCCTCTTTCACCTTCATCAAAAGGCTCTTTAGTTCCTCTTTGCTTTCTGCCATTAGGGTGGTGTCAGCTCATGAGCATCGACTCATCAAGATTTTTTCCCTTTCCAATTTGCTTCAGATGCCAAATGACTATAGAATGGTTGGCACTGAGTTCCTCAGCAACTTCTTGTGTAGGATCATCGAAGATGATCCTCTCAGCTGGTGATTGTCAACTTCCAACAGTTGGCCACTGCACTCTTCATCTTCAGGCTCTCTAATCCTTTGCAAAACTTCTTGAACCACTGCTGCATTGTGCATTTGTTAGCAGTTCCTGGACCAAATGCATTTTGATGTTGCAAGTTGTCTCCACAGCTTTACGACCCATTTTGAACTTGAATAAGAAAATCACTCGAGTTTGCTTTTTGTTTAACATCACTTCCCTAGTCTAAAATAACTATAAAATAAACAGCAAGTAATAAGTCATTAGCAAAACATATATATATATATAAAGAATGCAAGAGATCAATCCTGGGTGTTCATTGTAAGGACTGATGCTAAAGCTGAAACTCCAATACTTTGGCCACCTCATGCGACGAGTTGACTCACTGGAAAAGACTCTGATGCTGGGAAGGATTGGGGGTGGGAGGAGAAGGGGACGACAGAGAATGAGATGGCTGAATGGCATCACCGACTCGATGGACATGAGTTTGGGTGAACTCCAGGAGTTGGTAATGGACAGGGAGGCCTGGCATGCTGTGATTCATGGGGTCGCAGAGAGTCGGACACAACTGAGCGACTGAACTGAACTGAACTGAACATAACCAGGAGAAGGCAATGGCACCCCACTCCAGTACTCTTGCTTGGATAATCCCATGGACAGAGGAGCCTGGTAGGCTGCAGTCCATGGAGTCGCTAAGAGTCGGACACGATTGAGCGACTTCACTTTCACTTTTTCCTTTCACGCATTGGAGAAGGAGATGGCAACCCACTCCAGTGTTCTTGCTTGGAGAATCCCAGGGACGGGGGAGCCTGGTGGGCTGCCGTCTATGGGGTCACACAGAGTCGGACACGACTGAAGTGACTTAGCAGCATAACATAACCACATTTATTTAAGAATATATTCCAATATCAAATGGCAAAGAGCAACAATAGAAAACCTCAATTACTTTTGCACCAACATAACAATCCCTGGAACCATGTGAATATATTAATTCACATGGAAAAAGGACTTTACAGATGATTATATTAAAGAACTTGAGATGGGATATTATCCTGCATTAAATATTTCAGCCCAGTATAATAACAAAGATCCTCATATGTGAAAAAGAAAGGCAGAAAGTACAGAGTCGGTGAGAGATTTGAAGATGCTACACTGATGGTTTTGAAGATGGAGGAAGAGGCCACAGGCCTCTGAATTCACAGGAATTCAGGAAGTGTCTGCTGCTGCTGCTAAGTCACTTCAGTCATGTCCGACTCTGTGTGACCCCATAGACGGAAGCCCACCAGGCTCCCCCATCCCTGGGATTCTCCAGGCAAGAACACTGGAATGGGTTGCCATTTCCTTCTCCAATGTGTGAAAGTGAAAAGTGAAAGTGAAGTCGCTCAGTTGTGTCCGACCCTTAGCAACCCCACGGACTGCAGCCTACCTGGCTCCTCCATCCATGGGACTTTCTAGGCAAGAGTACTGGAGTGGCTTGCCATTGCCTTCTCTGCAGGAAGTGTCTAGAAGCTGGAAAAGGTAACGAAAGAGATTTTCTCCTGCAATCTCCAGAAGGAACATAACCCCAGCAATGCCTTGATTTTAGCCGAGTGAAACCCATTTTGGAATTCTGACCTCTAAAAATGTAAGATGAATTTGTATTGTTTTAAGCCATATATTTTTCATAAAAAGGTAAGTATATTGCCACTTCTTCATATATGCAGCTAGGCTCAAATATAGAAAATGATATTTTGAAGCCATAACTGCCTAATTCTGTGGTTCTTACCACTGACTATTCTCAAGAATCACCTTTTATAAATCC
Organism: Moschus berezovskii; assembly: GCF_049115385.1. Lineage (NCBI taxonomy): Eukaryota > Metazoa > Chordata > Mammalia > Artiodactyla > Moschidae > Moschus > Moschus berezovskii. The sequence goes on along the minus strand of NC_142478.1, from coordinate 9,525,643 downwards.
CAGTGCCCTCACCAATTAAATCAGAACCTTGAGTAGGAGCCAGGCATCAACAGTTTTTACAGTTTCCCAGGTAGTTACAATATAAGGCCTAGTTTACAGCCACTGAACTTTGGTTTTTTTTTGGCCTTGCAGGATCTTAATTCCCTGACCAGGGATCAGACCTGCACCCTTGACAGTGGAAGCATAAGAGTCCTAACCACTGAACCGCCAGGGAGTTCCCTGAACTGATTTTTATTTGATTAGCGTATGGTTGTGTGTACTCATGACTTCTGTGATGACATATGTGTGTGTATATATATATAATGACATATGTTTGTGTTAATTAAAAATAAGCTGTATTAGTATAAAGATTTTAGTATCACTCAGATTATTAGAAACCACCTGGAAAGTCTCTAAATCTGGACAATCTGGACCGTGTATTCCTAGCCCAAAAACAGCAGTCTTCTAAATCAGAGGGAGAACAACGGAGAGTTCTGTATAAATAGAAAATGACGGAGAGTTGCTAGATTTCATATTAAAAGCAAGACAGAAATAGTGTCGACTTCAAAGTAATTTATTTCTAAAGCAAAATGTAGTAAGAAATCAGCATATAGGAAAATGCAGTTTCCAAGATCTAAAAATGAGATTACTAAACGTCTGTGATCAACAACTATGGAAGAAATAACTGAGGGAAATTATTTTATGTTGTAAAGTAAAATTTAAAAGTCTTTATTCCTCTGCTAAATTCAGTTTCCTTTAATGGGAAGTTAAAGAATGATAGTTAACAAATGATAGTTTAACATTTATGTCTTTAAGCTTTAGAAAAACAAAATGTATTTTGCTTATGTCATTTTAACCACTTGAGAAAAACCTCATACAGAAAGTAACACAAACCAGTACTGAGGTGGGTCTAGTTCCATGAGTCATAGTCGTAGAAGCTTAAAAGGCAAAGAAAAAAGCTATTGAATTGAAGTCCTGGAAAAATGAGGTAAGATGAACTTAAGTGGAAACAAGTATGGTAAGCCACCCCCAGACTATAATACACATTTATGTCAGCCTTCTGTTTTGTTCTTTACAGATGGATGAGAATTAAGAATAGAAAATAATTTTCCTTTTTTTTAATTGTACCTCAACCATCATTAAACAAGGCAGTAGAGTACAAAATGAGCAGAACAACTGAGCAAATAAATTTTGTGGGTTTTTTTCCCCCCGCCAGGTTCCTAAATATTTGACTGCTAAAAAACCAAAGTGAATTCATTTTTTTTGTGTACTATTAGTTAATTCTGAATTGTGATAACTCAGTCAAGGTAGGTAAATCTTACCTTTTCAATAGGAAGCATAAAAGAAGACCAGAGACATCTACTGAGTTTTTCATCCCAAATCCAGAGATTGTTAGTACGTCTGGGTGTGTGAAGAACTGGCCATGAGAAAAAGCAAAGAGATTAGGATAACACTTAAGTAGCCTACACAAGATGGAGGCAGAAAGGGGAAAGAGAAGGATTTAAGATATATTTTAAAATAGAACTAACAGGATTTGCTGATGCACAGTACTCATGTTCCTCTCTTAGGAAGCGCGTAGACTATAGCCTGCCAGGCTCCTCTGTCCATGGGAGTCTCCAGGCAAGAATACTGGAATGAGATGTCATTTCCTCCTCTGATGGATTGGATGTGTGTGGGCAAAGATGAAAGAAAAGGAGCAATGAAAAGTGACTTCTACTTCTTGAGCGATTTGTGGATATGCAATTGCCTGAGGTGGGGGTGAATGGAGCTGGGTTGGGAGAAAAGTTGGCAGTGAAATCAAGGACTTGCTTCACTCACCTGTTACTACCATAGCTCCTGAAGGCATTTTAATTTATTTTTTTTCCCCTCTAAGTGGATGGTGGAGATCCCAGATCAAGCCTGGAGCTCTCTGAATGTAAAGGGAGGTGAGAAGAAGAGGAGGAACTAACGAAGGAGCTGGAGAAAGGGAAGGCCAACAAGGCAGATGAAAAATAGGAGTGGGGGTCACAGAAGCCAAGGGCGGGAGGCACGTCAGCAAGGAGGAAAATTCAGGGTATGATTGTGCTCACTCGTGACCCTGGGTAATATGATACTGGCTCATGGAAAATTATGAGACATATCTGAACGGGTGGCTGCACCTGCGAAAGAATGTGCTTGTGTCACAGCTACATTCATACGTTCAGATCACCCCACCCCTGCTCCCCACAAAATCTCATTATCTGTGACAAAACTGATGATGGTGCATTTATTATTCCTCTTATGGCATTTCTCTCTTCTACTTTAAACAACACTGAAGGGTCTTACAGGAAAAAGTAATGCATATGCCAAAAAGAAGAAAAAAATAACAAAACAGATCAAAAATAATGCATGTTAGTTGAAGAAAGTTTGGAAAAATGTAGAAAATTTCTAAAAAAATAAAAAAGAACTGCACCCATTTTTGCAACAGCCATGTATCTTTGACCCTTGGTGTGCATATGTGGCCCCATAAAAAAATGACTGTTATAAAATTGAGATCAGGGGAAACATACTGCTTGCAGCCTTCTTTTTTTCACTCAGAAATGTATCACTACCATTTTCTGTGTCACTAGTTCTTTAAACGTGACCTTAAAAATCAGTTCAGTTCAGTCGCTCAGTCGTGTCTGACTCTCCGCGACTCCATGAATCACAGCACACCAGGCCTCCCTGTCCATCACCTACTCCCAGAGTACACTCAAACTCATGTCCACAGAGTCGGTGATGCCATCCAGCCATCTCATTCTCCGTCGTCCCCTTCTCCTCCCGCCCCCAACCTTTCCCAGCATCAGAGTCTTTTCCAGTGAGTCAACTCGTCGCATGAGGTGGCCAAAGTATTGGAGTTTCAGCTTTAGCATCAGTCCCTCCAATGAACATCCAGGATTGATCTCCTTTAGAATGGACTGGTTGGATCTCCTTGCAGTATAAGGGACTCTCAAGAGTCTTCTCCAACACCACAGTTCAAAAGCATCGATTCTTCGGCGATCAGCCTTCTTCACAGTCTAACTCTCACATCCATACATGACCACGGGAAAAACCATTGCCTTGACTAGACGGACCTTGGTTGGCAAAGTAATGTCTCTGCTTTTTAATATACTATCAAGGTTGGTCATAACTTTCCTTCCAAGGAGCAAGCGTCTTTTAATTTCATGGCTGCAATCAGCATCTGCAGTGATTTTGGAGCCCAAAAAAATAAAGTCTGACACTGTTTCCACTGTTTTTCCATCTATTTCCCATGAAGTGATGGGACCAGATGCCATGATCTTTGAATAGCTGTATATTATTACTTTATTGGACTTTTCAGGTGACTCAGTGGTTAAAAAGAAGAATAGGCCTACCAATGCAGGAGACTCAGGTTCCATTCCTGAGTTGGAAAGATCCCCTGCAAGAGGAGGAAATGGCAACCCACTCCCGTATTCTTGCTTGAGAAAGCCCATGGACAGAGGAGCCTGGTGGGCTATAATCACAAGAGGCTGGCACGACTGAGTGCAAAAGGAGAAGGGGGCGGCAGAGGATGAAATGGTTAGATAGTGTCACCAACTCATTAGACGTGAATTTGAGCAAACTCCCAGAGACAGGGAAGGACAGGGAAGCCTGGCATGCTGCAGTTCATGGGGCTGCAAAGAGTCAGACATGACTAAGTAACTGAATAACAGCAAATGGTACCCTAAAAGCAATTAGTGCTCAGTAAATGTAAGCCATTATAACAATAATTAAAGCACATGTTGTTAATTGACTGTACTTTTAATTTTTTGAAAAAAATTATAAACACTTTCTGATCAATAGAGCTATCGTACTGTTCTGTTTACCAGCTACTCTGGCATTTGGACCCTGTATATAATTTTGATTCAATCACAAATTTCATTAGTTTCTTGCACCCAAAGAGGTAACACTTGATAATGGGTTTTTCTTTGTTAATTTAGACCATTAGGCATCCGTAAAGCCAAACTATTTAACTGATCTTTTTCAGAAAATTTCAAATCACAAATCACATGAACAGTGCTTATCTGATAAAATATATCAACAAGAATCTAGGACTCCTGCCCTGCCAGCTAGTTGCCGGATTCCTCTACGCTGCTCTCTGTAGGGAGTGAGAGGCAAGAAGGCCGAGCAAAGTTCACCGGCAGAGAAGGAATGGAGCTCCTGAATTCTGTTCTGCCTGAAACAACAGCTGCACTTGCCTCTGGCACTTCCCCAGCGGCTCACAGACTATGCCCTGCACCAGGTTTCCAACCTCACCAGATTTTGCTCCTCCATCAAGAAAGAATTATTCTGACTTCTTTTGTAGTAAACTGAGTTCTCACTCACCTCTTGGTCTCTTTCTTAATCACTGAAAATGCTTCAGGGTTCCTACTCATGAAGTATTTGAATCAAAAGTTTTGGATATTTTTTTTTTTTTTAAAGCAGGAGCAACCAGACAGCCTTCCTACTCCACCTCCACCTGCTTGAATAAAACTCTTATTTTGTTGACTGTGGGTTATCTACCGTGATCTCTTTCTACTGGGTTCCTAGCGTGCCAACTAGAAAAATTACAGGTACTATGTTTATACAGCCTGCATTTCTATTTACAAAATCTCTCTGCGGAGTTTGCGAAGTTGGTTGGTTGTTTTGTTTCTCCCCGCTCCGCGCCCCCCACCCCCCGCCTTTTTTTCATGGCTGCACCTGTCGATCCGACTATAACCATCAGCCAATGAGCGCCGAGGTCTGAAGTCAGTTTCCGACAGGGGAAGTCAGGGGGTGAGGTACCCATCAAACTGGTTTGACTGCTTGAAGATGGCTGGTTACCCCAGTTTTAGCAAAAAATAGAACCGACAAAATAACCTCACTGTTTGGATTTCTCAATGCAGAAACTGAAGTTGAGGCCTGTGAATGACCACTAATACACTTTTTTTTAAACCATTTTAGGACTGCCATGTAAACAGAGCTCTAGAGAGTTGCATTGTTCTTACAAACAGCACAGACTCTATTATACCCTCTCAGAATGAAAGAGTTAGGTCTCCAAGAACCTAACCAATTGCTGGGCCACTTTGACAATGAAGAAAATGAGTCTCCTGGGTTAAATGAAAGGTACTGAATCTAAGGACCCCTGAATCCATTCCATTTCAATGCTGGCATTTAGCTTCCTGATTTAGTAGAAATGAAAGGAAGGAATATACTTAAATAGATATTCTCATTCCAGTTGCCTAAAGAATTCATTTCAAATAATGAGGAAAGGAGAGTTTAATTCTATTTGGAGTCCATTTTGTATATTCTTATTTAATTCCTCTGAGTCTCATTTTCTTCATCTATAAAACAGGACTAATAAAACCTATGAAATGGATTGTTCCAAGGATCAAGCAAGGAAACAATTACCACTAGATATGGTAATCACTTTTAAAAGAAAGTTTTTATATATATAACATAATGAACAGATAATTGGAAAACCAATTTTTCTTTGAGAATCACACACACTTTATAACTTAGTTCCTTTCTTATTACGAATGAAACATTGGTAATAGACACTCTGTTCTGTGGAAAGATATGAACAATTCATGTCGTCAAGGTCACCTTTAATTACCTCTCCTTTTCACATCCACAAACTACTGCTTATGCTTCCTATCAACACTCACCTTATTCTGCTTTGAGTTTAATTACTTGCTTATCCTGTTGGCTCAGACAGTAAAGAATCTACCTGCAGTGTGGCAGACCGGGGTTCAGTTCCTGGGTGGGGAAGATACCCTGGAGAGGGGAATGGCAACCCACTCCAGTATTCTTGCCTGGAAAATCCCATGGACAGAGGAGACTGGCCGTCTATAGTCCATGAGAACTGGACAGGACTGAGAGACTAACAGTTTCATTTTCACTTGCTTACCAATCTCTTTCCTCCACAACACTGAATTCGAGTCTTTCCCCCCTTACAACATCTGGCATGATGTCTTGGATGTAGTACATTTTCCATAAAAGCCTGCATTGAAATGATAGAAGCTGAACATAGAACCCGTTATAGGATCTCGTTGTTTCCCATTGGCAGTCATGTCCTGACTGGAGCCCTTTTTTTTCAATTCTCTGTCAGTGGAAAATGGACCAGAGGAGGGAGTACAGCTACCATCAAAATGAGTTGGTAAGGACAGCCTTTTAAGAAAGAAGATTAAATTGTTAAATGCAGATAGCTAGGGAAGGATGAGGGCTGATAAAGGTCCATTGGTTTTCCTGGTGGTTAGGGATGACCTTCAGTAGAGCTAGAACAGCCTCAGTTAAGTGATAAGGAAGCCAGCTTACTATAGGCTTGAAAGTGAGTGATGGTGGTTTACTTGCTAAGTCGTATCCGACTCTTGCAACCCCATGGACTGTAGCCTACCAGGCTCCTCTGTTCATGGGATTCTCTAGGCAAGAATACTGGAGTGGGTTGCCATTTCCTTCTCCAGGTGATCTTCCTGACCCAGGAATAGAACCTGGGTCTCCTGCATTGCAGGCAGATTCTTTACCAACTGAGCTACAAGGGAAGCCTCAAAAGCCTTAAAAGTGAGTGGGTGGTGATAATTGGCTGGAAGACAGTACAGGTTATAGCTCTATTTCTGCTTCAGGGTTGAGCTCAGATCCAGGATGACACATCCATGCCCTCCACAAGTCTACTCTCCAGCCACGCCAGCCATATCACAGCCAATCACACATAGTGATTTCCCATCTGCAGGATTTCCTTCTTGGTCTCCCCAAATGACCTGAAGCTCCAATGTCAAACTCAGAAGTCTCCTGAAACTCAGAAGTCTTTTCTCAATTGCTCCAGCTTAATATGTTCTGTTTTGCCCTGAAATTGATAACATGCAAGCTTTATTTTTTAACAAATTATTTATTTAATTGGCTGCATCAGGTCTTAATTGTGACACATGGTTTGATTTTTTCCCCCCACAGACTCTAGGCACATGAGCTTCAGTAGTTTGGCACATAGGCTTAGCTGCCCGGCAGCATGTGAAATTTTTCCCAAGGGATTGAACCTGTGTCCCCAACACTGGCAGACAGTTTCTTAGGCACTGGAACACCAGGTAAGTCCAGCACATGGGTCGTTGGTTGTGGCATGTGGGATATAGTTCCCTGACCAAGGATCAAACCCGGGCCCCCTGCATTGTTGTTCAGTTACTAAGTTGTGTCCAACTCTTTGTGACCCTATGAACTGCAGCACACCAGCCTTCCTTGTCCTTCGCTATCTCCCAGAGTTTGCTCAAACTCATGTCCATTGAGTCAGTGATGCCATCCAACCATCTCATCCTCTCCTGTCCCCTTCTTTTGCCTCAACCTTTCCCAGCATCAGGGTCTTCTCTGTTGAGTCAGCTCTTCGCATCAGGTGGCCAAAGTATTGGAGCTTCAGTTTCAGCATTAATCCTTCCAATGAATACTCAGGGTTGATTTCCTTTAGGATTGACTGGTTCAATCTCCTTTCAGTCCAAGGGACTCTCAAGAGCCTTTTCTAGCACCACAATTCAAAAGTTCCCCTTGCATTGGGAGTGGTCTAAGCCACTGGACCACCAGAGAAGTCTCAGTTACATGTAAGATTTCTGATGGCATTAAATACATTCAGACTAGTATCAGAGTTAGGTAAATGTATCCCTTATTAGTCTGTAAGGGATAAAGAGACTTTAACAAATACTAAATCTTCTTTTCATCATATTAAGATACTACTTACTCATATTAGATACTACATAATGGCTGTTAAAATTGTCTTAAGTAGATTCAGACAAGGAATTTTAAATCAGAAGAATTAAATCGAGACTTTTGTAGTTTCATTTTAATCCAACAAACATACTGAATATCTTTTGTGTGCAAAACATTGTGCCATCAAAGAGTTTAAGATATAATGCATTAGTCTGCAAACTTTTTAAAATAAGTATTCAGTAAATATCTTAGACTTTACAGGCCATATGGTCTGTCTCAACTATTTAACTCTGTCACTGCAATGAGAAAGCAACAATAGATACTGTTTAAACCAATGAGAGTGGCTGTATTCCAATAAAATTTTATTTATGAACCCTGAAATTTTAATTTCATAAAATTTCCATATGTTATGATACATTATACTTCTTTTGATGTTTTAAAAAACAGGTCCCTACCCAAGTAGAGGATGGTCACTCCATGCCCAGATGGGTCAGAACCAGAGGGTTGATGATTGAGATTCCACTACCCCGTTAACTCACAACCAACCAATCAGAAGAAAGTCAGGCACCCTGCAGCCCTCATCCCATATGAAGCCTTTATAATCATTATGGAGTTCAAGTTTTTGAGCACAAGTCACCCGTTCTTACTTGGCCATGGCATAAAACTTCCTCTCCTCCAGATTCCAATATTTCAGTTTGTTTGGCCTCATTGGGCCTCAGGCATACAAAATTAGGTTCAACAACAGAAGTAACTTTGAAGTTCTATTCTTAATACTAAAACAACCTGTTATTTTGCTGCTGTTTTGACAGGATTTGTGACTGACTTGTGGCTCCCCTGGGAGGCTCAGTGGTAAAGTCTGCCTACCAATGCAGGAGTGGAAGATACATAGGTTTGATTCCTGGGTGAGGAAGATCCCCTGGAGGGGAAAATGGCAACCCACTCCAGTATTCTTACCTGGAGAATCCCATGGACAGAGGAGCCTGCCGGGCTCCAGTCCGTGGCGTCACAGGAAGTCGGACACGACTGAGTGACTGAGCACACACGCATGTGACTGACTTAGAGTTTCACACACGTATTCACAGAATATTGATTCAGTGCCTACCTCAATCTCAGCACTATGCCAGAACTGAAGACACAACTGTGAGGCGGTCAGAAAAGATGACTGTTCTCAGAAAAAAAAATCACTGCTTTTCAGCTACCATTGTAAAATAATTCAAGAGTTATCAAAGGATGCTAAAACCAATGGGTGGAAGATTGTTAAAGAACTAAATAGTCACATGTTTTCAAAATATCAATATTAACTATCAAGTGGTAAAGGTATATTTTTCAGATGGGACAGCTTTCTATTTAATGTTCATTTGATCTCTGATTTGTACATTGTGTAGCACTTTAAAACTCTAGATTTAGGGAGAAAAGACACAGTTCATGCCTTGGAGGAGTTTACAGTCTGACAGAAGCAGTTCTTATTTTGCCTGTTGTTCAGTAAAGGTATTTTTAGAAGGAAGCAATCTGATAGACCCCATCCTAACCAAATGACCGAACAGCATCGCCAACAATAGCACAGGCTAACATTAGGTCTCCTGATCTGATGTAATGAGTACCTCATCGCTATATGGGCTTTCCAGGTGGCGCTAGTGGTAAAGAACCCACTTGCCAGTGCAGGAGAGGCAAGAGGCGGATTTGATCCCTGGGTCAGGCAGATCCCCTGGAGGAGGTCATGGCAACCCACTGCAGTTGTCTTACCTGGAGAATCCCATGGACAGGGGAGCCTGGCGGGCTACCGTCCATGGGGTCACAAAGAGTCAGACACAACTGAAGCGACTTGCTACTGCTAAGTCACTTCAGTCGTGTCCGACTCTGTGTGACCCCATAGACGGAAGCCCACCAGGCTCCCCCGTCCCTGGGATTCTCCAGGCAAGAACACTGGAGTGGGTTGCCATTTCCTTCTCCAATGTGTGAAAGTGAAAAGTGAAAGTGAAGTCGCTCAGTCGTGTCCGACCCATAGCGACCCCACGGACTGCAGCCTACCAGGCTCCTCCATCCATGGGATTTTTTAGGCAAGAGTACCGAAGTGGCTTGCCATTGAAGCGACTTAGCACATCACATTAATATTCTTGCCAAAAATAGATCAGAAAAGATTCTACAAGACAAGGAACCTGAGCATTCCCTGATGGTCCAGTGCTTAGGATTCGGCATTTTCACTGCCTCGGCCCTGGGTTTGGTCCCGACACTTCAATTCTTCAAGCCATGCAGTGAGATGTAAAAAAAAAAAAAGAATAAAATGTCTTAGAATAAATTTAATCAAGGAGGTTAAAGACCTATAATCTGAAAACTATTAAGCACTGATGAAGGAAATCGAAAATGGAAAGATATCCCATGCTGTTGGATTAGAAGAATTAGTATTGTTAAAATTTCCATACTACCCAAAGCAATCTACAGATTTAAAGAAATCCCTATCAAAATGCCCATGATATTTTTCACTGAAAAATAATCCTAAAATTCATATAGAATCACAAAAGACCTCAAATTACCATAGTAATCTTGAGAAAAGAAAAAAAGAAAAAAAAACCTGAAAGTCCCAAACTTCAGACTATACTACAAAGTCAAAGCAATCAAAACACATGCTCAGTTCAGTTCAGTTCAGTCGCTCAGTCGTGTCTGACTCTTTGCGACCCCATGAATCACAGCACGCCAGGCCTCCCTGTCCATCACCAACTCCCGGAGTTCACTCAAACTCATGTCCATCGAGCTGGTGATGCCATCCAGTCATCTCATTCTCTATCGTCCCTGTCTCCTCCCGCCCCCAATCCCTCCCAGCATCAGAGTCTTTACCAGCAAAAAAGCAGACACATAGATCGACAGAACAGAACCAAGAGCCCAGAGTTAAACTCAGGCACCTACGGTCAATTAATCTATGACAAAGAAGGCAAGAATATACAAGGAATGGAAAAAAGACAGACTCTTCAACACGTGGTGTTGGGAAAACTTGACAGCTGTTTGTAAAAAAATGAGATTAGAACATTCCCTTGCACCATACACAAAAATAAACTTAAAATAGTTTAAAAATATAAATGTGAGACCTGAGACCATAAAACTCCTAGAAGAGAACATAATTGGAACACTTTTTGATGTAAATCATAGCAATATTTTCTTGGACCAGTCTCCTTAGGCAAATAAGTAAAATAAAAGCAAAAATTTTTAAATGAGACCTATTTTTTTAATAAAACTTAAAAGCTTTTGCACAGCAAAGAAACCATTCACAAAATAAAAAGACAACCTATAGAATGAGAGAAAATATTTGCAAATGATATGACTAACAAAGAAGCAATGTTAAAATATATAAACAGCTCATATAACTTAGTATCAATAAAACAAACAACCCAATCAAAAAATGGGTAGAAAACCTGAAAAGATATTTCTCCAGAGAAGACATACAGATGACTAATAGGCACATGAAAAGATGCTCAACATCCCTGATAATCAGAAAAATGCAAATCAAAAGAATAAAGAGACATCAATTCACAGCTACCAGAATGGTTATCATCAAAATGTCTACAAATAACAAATGTTGGAATGGATGTGAAGAAAAGTGAACCTGTGTACATTGTTAGTAGGGATATAAATTGGTCCGGGCACTATGGCAAACAGTATGAAGTTTCCTCAAAAGAACTAAAAACAGAACTATCTCTTGCATGCGAGTAAGTCATTGCAGTTGTGTCCGACTCTTTGCCACCCTATGAACTATAGTCCACCAGGTCCATGGGATTCTCCAGGCAAGAATACTAGAGTGGATTGCCATTTCCTTCTCCAGGGGATCTTCCTGATCAAGGGTTGAGGCTGCGTTTCCTGTGGCTCCTGTATTGCAGGCAGATTCTTTACTGCTGAGCCATGGGGGAAGTTCAAGAACTAGCAATTTCACTCCTAGGTAAATATCCAGAGAAAACAAAAACATTAATTGGAAAGTATATATGCACCTCAATATACATAGCAGCGCTATTTACAATAGCAAACACAGGGAAACAACCCAAGTGTCCATTACAGACAAATGGATAAAGAAGGTGAGGTGTATATATATATATATATATATATATATATATATATATACACACAATGGAATATATATATATATATATATATATATACACCTGTATATATATATATATATATATATATATACACACAATGGAATATTACTCAGCCATAAAGAAGAATGCCATTTATAGCAATGTAGATGGACCTGGAGAATATATATATTCTCAATGGAATGGAATATATATATATATATATATATATATATATATACACACAATGGAATATTACTCAGCCATAAAGAAGAATGCCATTTATAGCAATGTAGATGGACCTGGAGAATATATATATTCTCAATGGAATATATATATATATATATATATACACACACAATGGAATATATATATATATATATATATATATATACACACACAATGGAATATTACTCAGCCATAAAGAAGAATGAACTTTTGCCATTTATAGCAATGTAGATAGACCTGGAGAATATTATGCTGAGTGAAATAAGTCAGACAGAGAAAGAAAGATATTTTATGATATAGAAAATAATACCGGTGAAGGTATATGCAAATCAGAAAAGACTCAGATACAAAAAACAAACCTGTGGTTAATAAAGGGGAGAGAGAGGTAGGGAGGGATAAAATAGGAGTATGAGATTTATAACTGTAAACTGCTATGTAAAAAATTCATAAGCAACAAGGATTTTTGTATAGAATAGGGAATTACAGCCATTATCTTGTGATAACTTATGATGAAGGGTAATCTGCAAAAATACTGACTGCTATACACCTGACCCTGATATAATATTGTGAATCAACTAGACTTAAACTTCAAAACAAGAAGCAACTGGAAAAAATTGAACACAGATTATATACTAATAGTATTATAGCAACTTAGAATATTTTAGAGTGATAATGGTGTTGTTATCCAAGGAAGTTTTCTTGTTCTTAGGAGATTCAAGTTGAATTACTTAGGGGTGAAGTATGATATCTGCAACTTTCAAATAGTTCAGAAAAATATAAAATATATTCAGAAAAATATAAACATACAAATTTAAAGACAGAAGTAGAGTAAATGTGATAGAATGCTAACAACTGAAGATCGGGTGAAGGGTATTTAGGTGTTCATTGTACTATTCTTTTAACTACCCTTTAGGTTTGAAATTTTTTTAATAAAAATTTGGGAAATTTTAAGAAAGCTAAAACAAATAACGGAGAAGGCAATGGCAAGCCACTCCAGTACTATTGCCTAGAAAATCCCATGGATGGAGGAGCCTGGTAGGCTGCAGTCCGTGGGGTCGCTAAGGGTCAGACACGACTGAGCGACTTCACTTTCACTTTTCACTTTCACACATTGGAGAAGGAAATGGCAACCCACTCCAGTGTTCTTGCCTGGAGAATCCCAGGGATGGGGGAGCCTAGTGGGCTTCCGTCTATGGGGTCACACAGAGTCGGACACGACTGAAGTGACGCAACAGCAGCAGCAGCAAAACAAATAAACAAAAATCCCCATTCCACGAAATTTACATCCTAACAAATAAGTAATACACAACCATTTACAGATTATAAGAAAATTCAGTGAAGAAAACAAATGTGACATGACAACGAGTAGTTGGGTAGATGCGAGCCTGTTTTGGAGATTGGGTTCAGAAAAATCCTCTGCAGAGGTGTTATTTCAGTTGAGACACTCAAGATCAGCCAGCTGCGTTAAATGCCAGCAGGAAAGGATCCCAGTATTCTAAGTTAAGGAAACATTGATTGCAAATGTGTCATGAAATAAATCAGAGAGGTGCAGACAATAGCCACATTACACAAGGCTCTCGGCCATTGTTAAAGGGTTGGATTTTCTTTAAAAATTCAATGAGAGTCGTCTGCACAACTCTATGAGTTGTGTACTTTAAAAAGTGAAAATTTTGTGATACGTGAACTGTATCTCAATAAGAAATTATTTAATAAAAATAAATTCAATAAGAATCCAGTGAAGGTTTTAAGTAAGAACATGATATGACCTGGTGGTTTCCCTGGTTGCTCAGATGGTAAAGAATTCACCTGCAATGTGGGAGACCCAGGCTTGATCCTTGGCTCCGGAAGATCCCCTAGAAAAGGAAATGGGGTATTCTTGCCTGGAGAATTCCATGGATAGAGAAGCCTGGCAGGCTAGAGTCCATGGGGTTGCAAAGAGTTAGGCACAACCGAGCAACTAACACTCTCACGTGATATGACCTGGTTTACCTTTAAAAGTTCACTGTGGCTGACTGCAGATTACCTAAGCCACACATCCTCACTGCCTTGTATTAAGGTTCCAAATGTGTCTGACCTCCCTAGCAATTTGTAAATACTGGAGTCAGGGGATCAGTACCTAATGGAACTTTATATTCTTCAGAGTGTCAAGCCCAGCACCTTACTCATGTTTTACGTTCAGAAAATATATGCTAAATGAAATGACTAACAAAGGGAAAACTGCATCTCAATGATAACTATATATTCTTTATGTTTTACATAATTTACACTTTTGGAATCAAGAAATCAGTGTCCAAATATATATTCAATATGGTTTATAAATATATATTCAATATGGAAACAGTGAGAGACTTTATTTTCTTGGGCTTCAAAATCACTGCAGATGATGGCTGCAGTCATAAAAAGATGCTTGCTCCTTGGAAGAAAAGTTATGACCAACCTAGACAGCATATTTAAAAGCAGAGACATTACTTTGCCAACAAAGGTCGGTCTAGTCATGTATGGATGTGAGAGTTTGTCTATAAAGAAAGCTGAGCACCAAAGAACTGATGCTTTTGAACTGTGGTGTTGGAGAAGACTCTTGAGAGTCCCTTGGACTACAAGGAGATCAGTCCTGAATATTCAGTGGAAGGACCGATACTGAAGCTGAAACTCCAATCCTTCGGTCACCTGATGCAAAGAACCAACTCTCTGGAAAAGACCCTGGTGCTGGAAAGACTGAAGACAGGAGGAGAGGGGATGACAGAGGAGGCGATGGTTGGATGGCACCGCCGACTCGATGGACATGAGTTTAAGCAAGCTCCAGGAGTTGGTGATGGATGGGAGGCCTGGAGTGCTGCAGTCCTCGGGGTCACAAATAGTAGGACACAACTAAGCGACTGAACTGATCCAACTGATGGTTTATAATCCATTTCAAATATCACTGATATAAATACTCCCAAGAGAGTTCCATCCAGTCATGATATTATTTATAACATCTAATTTTATTTCTGCATATTTTGCCACATTTTTCAGTTTCCTACAGATGAACTTGTAATACTTTTTTAATATTTCTTTTTTATATTTTAAAAAATATTATTTGACTGCATGCATGCTAAGTTGCTTCAGTCCTGTCTGACTCATTGCGACCCTATGGACTGCAGCCTGCCAGTCTCCTCTGCCAGTCCCTTCTCCAGGGGATCTTATAGACCCAGGGTTTGAACCCTTGTCTCCTGTGTCTCCTTCATTGCAAGTAGATTCTTTACTGCTGGGTCACGGGGGAGTCCCTTATTTGGTTGCATGATCTTAGCTGCTACAGGCACCATCTTGGATTTTCTTTGGGGCCTAGAGGCTCTTTTCAGTTGTGGCAGGTGGGATCTAGTTACCTGAAAGTGAAAGTAAAATTTGCTCAGTTGTGTCCGATTCTTTTTGACCCAGTGGACTGTACAGTCCATGGAATTCTCCAGGCCAGAATACTGGAGTGGGTAGCCTTCCCTTCTCCAGGGTTTCTTCCCAACCCAGGGATCAAACCCAGGTCTCCCGCATTGCAGGCAGAGTCTTTACCAACTGAGCTATCAGGGACCAGGGATCAAACTGGGGGCCCCCTGTATTGGGAGCAGGGAGTTGTCACCACCTGACCACCAGGGAAATCCCTGTAATACTTTTATAATCAGGACAAGCAGCTCTTCTAGACTATAAATAGAAGAGTATAAGAAATTTTAGATCATTAAAAACAACCAATTACATGTAGTCTAAGAATGAAGATTGCCAGATTTTCAGTCTCTGCAGGACTCTTCCTCACTCAGCTGAGGCCACTTACACATTTGTTTATTCATCAGTAAAATGCCATCAGACCAGGAGTGATAGACACACAACTCCAGAAGGATCCATTCACACAGAGTACAGTGAGTTGAACACTGTCAGTTGTGGACACTTAGGCACTATGCAGGTACTGCTTCAGGCAGTTTGCAAGCCTCGGATGTAAAAGAGTAAACAAGGCATTGTGTTATAATTAGAAATGCAGTTATCTGTCTCCTTTGCTGCTGCTGCTGCTAAGTCGCTTCAGTCGTGTCCAACTCTGTGCGACCCCAGAGACGACAGCCCACCAGGCTCCCCCGTCCCTGGGATTCTCCAGGCAAGAATACTGGAGAGGGTTGCCATTTCCTTCTCCAATGCAGGAAAGTGAAAAGTGAAAGTGAAGTTGCTCATTCATGTCTGACTCTTAGCGACCCCGTGGAAGGCAGCCTACCAGGCTTCCATCCATGGGATTTTCCAGGCAAGAGTACTGGAATGGGGTGCCATTTCCTTCTCCAATCTGTCTCCCCTAGTATGATGTAAATCCTGTGAGGCCAGGAACCACACAGACTTAGATAAATGAGATTTAGGAAGGAGGCGATCACGAAGAAGTGTATCCAAGCAGAGAAGTGGTGCAGTCAAGGAAGAAGATTCCCATCAGAGCAAAGAGTAAATGAGAAGGCAAGAGAGGATTGTGTTTGAACAGTTCTATTTGTCTAGGAAAGAGAACAGGAGCAAGACAGTGGAGAGACACCCATCCTGGAGAGATTTATGAGTTTCAAGAAAGACTTTGGATTTAACCCTAAAAGCCAGGAGAATAAAGGAAGAGTTTTAAGGAAAGAGTGGCTTTGTGAGATTTGAGCATTCCTAAAGCAGACACTCAGAGAAGGCAATGGCAAGCCACTCCAGTACTCTTGCCTAGAAAATCCCATGGATGGAGGAGCCTGGTAGGCTGACGTCACTTTCACTTTTCACTTTCATGCATTGGAGAAGGAAATGGCAACCCACTCCAGTGTTCTTGCCTGGAGAATCCCAGGGACGGGGGAGCCTGGTGGGCTTCCGTCTATGGGGTCGCACAGAGTCGGACACGACTGAAGTGACTTAGCAGCAGCAAAGCAGACACTGGATGAGAGGCCGGATCTGCCTGAAGGCAGGGGAATTTGTTTAGATGATACAGCCTAAAACTAGGGGCTCATTATCTGTGGCAAGTAGTAGGTTGAAGTTGGATAGGAAAATACATCTTAATTTTTACTTAGTGTTTACTGAAATTTAGGAATCACTCACGCAAATCCGTGAAGCGTTCCATATTTTGAGGGGCCTTCCCTGGTGGCTGAGTAATAAAGAACCTGCCTGCAATGCAGGAGACCAGGTTATAACCCTGGTTTGGGAAGATGCCCCGGAGGAGGGCATGGCAACCCACTCCAGTATTCTTGCCTGGAGAATCCCCATGGTCAGAGGGGCCTGGCGGGCTACAGTCCACGGGATTGCAGTCAGACACAACTTTGCGACTAAACTATTATCAGTTATAAATGTGGGCAATAAACCACAGTACTATTAAATGTGTGTTTCTAAAACTTATAGAAATCAGATATTTTCACAATACATGCCTGTTACTGCAGCTATCACAGACTTTATTTATCCTCATTGCTACTGTGAAATTATAGTAGTTATTACACCCACTGCTAGAACTTATTATTAATAGGTTAATAAAGAACTACATCTGTTGCACTTTCATTTTTAAGTATTCTGATAATTGCACTGTAATTTAACAGTTTCCTTCTTTATACATTTAAAATATTACTCTTGAGAAGGGTTCATTGGCTTTACCAGATGGACAAAGTGAGCTGTGGCACAAAAAAGGCTTAAAATCCCTGCTCAGGGTCTAGTTCTACTGAAACACCTTTGACTGAAGCACCAGGCTCCTTTCCCTGACCTTGACCTACTTGCCCAATCTCTTCTGGTTTAAAAGCTGATTCTTTTCTCCACCCTCAGACTAACTCCCTTCAGATTTTACCTCAGGACTCCCTGCACCTACCCTCCCTTCTCCAATCAAATGTCCCTTCTATATACTTAAGAAAAACCCAAACTTATCATTTATTCCTTGATAAGAAATCCTGTTGAATTCTGTATTACTGGGATCACAAAAAGGCAATTTTTAAAAACATACGTTTGAGATTGTTGGGTCAACAAAAAGCACAGTTAAAGGAATCCAGAATTTCTAGTTACCTTCTATTGGTACTTGAGATTAATATTTAAGGTAAATGTGTTAACTGTTTCTAAGTAATTCTATAATATTACCAAGGACCTTAGAAACTAAAGAAATCTGGCAGAAGTTCATGAGCTTCTGAAAGGTTAGATTATTTAAGACCAAATGTGATCTGGTCTTTCCTATCAAAGCACTGGTGAGCTAGTGGTTCCTGTCACGTTTTAATATAAAGCAGCTTCACATTCAGATGGGCTCTCTCTCTACTCCTCTGACAGCCTGTTTTTCCCCCAAACATAGCACTTACACGTGGACACAGCATCCCCAAATCTAACACTTGAGGTTTTAAATATCACAAGCGGCCGTGAATCTCCAGGACATGTAGTAATTTGTCGGTCTGCTGAGGCATGAAATAGGCTTGGAGTCGCTGAGCCAGTCAGGGCCCTGCCTGCCCAGGGCCCACATTGCCACATGATGTTTTTTTATGTGCACAGCAAACCGCTAAATGAAGTCCTGTCATCCCCATTTCACAGATGAAGAGTTTGATGAGAAGTTCAAGTAAAATTAGAGGATCTGGAGATTTTCAAAGGTCTTTAGTCCTCTTCAAAGCTCTGGGAGTTTGTGATGGACAGGGAAGCCCATGGAGTCGCAAAGAGTCAGACCCAATTGAGAGACTGAACTGACTGAACTGAGACTATATTGATTCTGACTCAATTTAAGGAGTGAGCTCCCTGAAGGCAAGGAATCTGTCTTTAATCTTGGCTCCCCAGGGCATATACTAGGTCTGACAACAGTAGGTGCTCAATAAATGGCTTCTAGATTCAATTCTTGGAGAAGGAAATGGCAACCCACTCCAGTATTCTTGCCTGGAGAATCCCATGGATGGAGGAGCCTAGGGGCTACAGTCCACGGGGTTGCAAAGAGTCAGACACGAGAACTCTGCCTTCCATCATAAAAAGGGAATTTCCTGGAGATTACGGCCTCCGTCTTGATCCCAGCTTCTAGGAAAGTACCTGTCTCATAAAAATTAAAAGTATTTATTGAGCTTCCCTGGTGGCTCAGTGGTAAAGAATCCACCTACCAATGCAGGGACACAGGTTTGATCCGGTCCAGGAAGATCCTGCATGCCGTGGAACAACTAAGCCTGTGCCCCACAACTACTAAGCCAGCTCTGGAGTCGGTGAGCCACTACCAAGGCCCACACACCTAGAGTTCCACAGCAGGAGAGACCACTGCGATGAGAGGTCTGTGCGCCACAGCTGGAAAGCGGCCTCCACTCTCGGAAGCTGAAGAAGGCCCTCAGAGAGCAACAAAGATCCAGCACAGCCAAAAGTAAAACAAAAATTTTTTTAATTAAAAATATTTATGAATTAACTTTAATTTGTGTTTGACACCTGACATACACTTTTAGAAGGTTTTCTGTAAATGTCTGAACATCAAAATAAGGTACAAAAGTATAAATAAGCCCAATATTATAGATAATTAGTAATTCGTTTAAGTTTTCAACGTTTCTATTCTTTGGAGTAATTTGAATATCAGCCTCCATTATTATAGGAAGTTTTTACTTATAAAATATTAGGAGAGAAATCTGTATTTTGTTTTGGCTATTGATCATCACTACACATGACTGGCACACACAAATAATGGTGGGTTTTTTTTTGTAAAATCAGGTGTTAGGGGCTTGCCTGGTGGCTCAGGCAGTAAAGAATCTGCCTGCAGTTCAGGAGACGCAGGTTTGATCCCAGGGTCGGGAAGATCTCCTGGAAAAGGGAATGGCTACCCATTCCAGTATTCTTTCCTGGAGAATTCCGTGGACAGAGGAGCCTGAGCCTGGCGGGCTATATAGTCCAAGGGGTCACAGAGAGTCAGACACAACTGAGCAACTAACACAAGTGTACTTTTTCTTGTGTGTGTGAAATCAAAGTACTACTTTATTAAATGAGTTATTTTACACAATATGAACATCAGTATAGTTACAATTGTAAAAAAAAAAAAATATAACAAGAATGGACTGATTTTCAGATTTCCAAATCAGAGTCAACTGTACATTTACACAGAACTGTCTTTGCTCGAAGCCCCAAAAGGAAGCATAAAAATGAGCATTTCTGTAGCCCCCCCTTATTTTTGCTGATCAACAATTTGCTAGAAAAAAGCTGCAGGTTTGTTACAGAAGATCTGAGATCATAGAAGAGTTGAAGTTGTCACAAATTCACCTATAAACAACTTTATGCCTGAACATCTAATGTAACATCTAGCAGCTAATTCTGGAGAAGTGGAGTCGGGATGTTTGCTCTCAAAGGGCTGCTTGGAGGTCTTAGGGTTTGTCATTTGTGTCCTACAGACAGTGCAGGTATACACTAAGGCAGCTTTTGGCAGCCTTTTGCTCATGTCCTTGTTTGTTTCTTTTGTCCAGATTGCTTTTTGGCAGTTTCCTGCTGAGGCTGAATCTTCTGCTACCCGGGAGCCATATCTTCCCACCCTGGCCTCCTCCCTTCCGCCCCTACCCGCTTGGGCACCAGACCCTCTTCTGGTCACGCCAAGGGTACTTTTACATAATCATATTTTCTTTAAGTTCAAATAGAGTAAAAATGATAATATTTGATTTCTCAGTTTCTTCAGACATACTTCATCTTACAGAATGAAAAAAAAAATTGAGGCAGAAATAAAAATGGGGCGGTAGGCGGGGGGAAGTTTCAAGAGGGAGGGGACATACACATGAAAGCGCTGGGGATGGCACTGGCACAAAAACAGAAATATAGATCAATGGAACAAGACAGAAAGCCCAGAGATAAAACCATGCACCTATGGGCACCTTATCTTTGACAAAGAAAGTAAAAATATACAGTGGAGAAAACAGTCTCTTCAGTAAGTGTTGCTGGGAAAACTGAACAGCTACATGTAAAAGAATGAAACTAGAACACTTTCTGACACCATACACAAAAATAAACTCAAAATGGATTAAAGACCTAAATGTAACACCGGAAACTATAAAACTCTTAGAGGAAAACATAGGCAGAACAT
This sequence comes from Moschus berezovskii, assembly GCF_049115385.1. Classification (NCBI taxonomy): domain Eukaryota; kingdom Metazoa; phylum Chordata; class Mammalia; order Artiodactyla; family Moschidae; genus Moschus; species Moschus berezovskii. The sequence continues at coordinate 9,504,742 of NC_142478.1, read as the reverse complement.
TCTCTGACATAAATCACAGCAAGATCCTCTGTGACCTAGAGTAATGGAAATAAAAACAAAAATAAATAAGTTTGGCCTAATTAAACTTAAAAGCTTTTGCACAACAAAGGAAACTACAAACAAGGTGAAAAGATAACACTCAGAATGGGAGGAAATAATAGCAAATGAAACAACTGACTAGAAAAGATTGATTTCCAAAATATACAAGCAGTTTATGCAACTCAATAAACAAACAATCCAATCAAAACATGGGCAAAAGACCTAAACAGACATTTTTCTCAAAGAAGACATACAAATGACTAATAAACACATGAAAAATGCTCAACATAGCTCATTACTAAAGAAATGCAAATCAAAACTATAACGAGATTATCACCTCACACCAGTCAGAATGGCCATCATCAAATAATCTACAAGCAATAAATGCTGGAGAGGGTGTGGAGAAAAAGAGAACTCTCTTACATTGTTGGTAGGAATATAAATTGAAGACATTATGGAAGACATTATGGAGATTCCTTAAAAAACTAGGAATAAAACTACCATGCTGCTGCTAAGTCACTTCAGTTGTGTCCGACTCTGTGTGACCCCATAGACAGAAGCCCACCAGGCTCCCCCTTCCCTGGGATTCTCCAGGCAAGAACACTGGAGTGGGTTACCATTTCCTTCTCCAATGTGTGAAAGGGAAAAGTGAAAGTGAAGTGACTCAGTCGTGTCTGACCCTTGGCGACCCCACGGACTGTAGCCCACCAGGCTCCTCCATCCATGGGATTTTCTAGGCAAGAGTACTGGAGTGGCTTGCCATTGCCTTCTACCATATGATCAAACAATCCCAATACTGGGCATACACCCTGAGAAAACCATAATTGAAAAAGACCCAATGTTCACTGCAGCACTATTTGCAATAGCTAGGAGATGGAAGCAACCTAGATGTCCATCGACAGATGAATGGATAAGAAACTGTGGTACATATACACAACGGAATGTGACTCAGCCATAAACAGGAATGCATTTGAGTTAGTGCTAATGAGGTGGATGAACCTAGGGCCTATTATATACAGTGAAGTAAGCCAGAGAAAACCAGATATCATATATTAACACATATTCATGGAATCTAGAAAGATGGTACTAATGAACCTATTTTCAGGGCAGCAGTGGAGATGCAGACATAGAGGCCAGACTTATGGACATGGGGTGGGGGCGGTAAGAAGGAGAGGGTGGGACAAATGGAGAGAATAGTACGGAAACATATACTGTAAAATATACAAAATGGATAGCCATTGAGAATTTGGTGTGTGACTCAGGGAACTCAAACTGGGGCTCTGTGACAACCTTGGGGGTGGGATGGGTGGGAGGTGGGAGGCTCAAAAGGAGAGGACAGATGTGCATTGTGGCCGATCCATGTTGACGTATGGCAGAAACCAACACAATATTGTAATTATCCTTCAATTAAAAATGAATAAATTTTTAAAAAAGTATTGAGCTTCCCAAGGCTGATTCATGTTGATATATGGCAGAAACGAACACAATACTGTAAAGCAACTACCCTCCAATTAAAAATAAAAATGAAAAAAAAAAGAGAAATATAACAGGGAAACTCTTAATGTAAACTTTATGATGTTAAACTGTAGCATTTACTTTAGGCTTAAGATTTGTTCCTCAGAGGGATGAAATTTTATGCTAATAGTAAGTCAAAGAAAAAAAGATACACGTTTTTCAATATCTCAAATATGTTAAGCACAAAAAGGGTCCTATCTCATAATGCTTCCTTCCTGAGGGATCCAGAAATAGACACGTAAAATCCAAATGTGAAATGTACAAATGTCTACTTAGCTCTTGCCCTTTTTCCTCATTAGCTTCGGCTGGACTGAGCTTGCTCAGTCACTAATGACTATGTGGCCCATATATAAATTTAGAAGCCACCTTGCAGAAGCATTTGTCTTTGCCTCTAAATGGAGGGTTTCAGTAAGCATGTCAGTTACTGTTTCTTATATATCACGAAAGCACCAGTTTGTAAAATTAATCACTTTCACTTTAAAAAAAAATAATGACTTTCATGTGGTGAGGGATGACAAAAACACTGGTACTGTTTTTTCATATGTCATATAATCAAAGTAAATTTACCAATGATTGTTTAAACAATTTATATATAATGTATGGTTAAAATATAATAAAGGAAAAACAGTTCTCAGGTCATCTTTGTGAAATCTGGGGATATGTTGACAAATGAGAACATTTTACTGAATCCTAATACATTCTGAGTCTACACATAATTGGTGTGACCAAAATCGTCTCCCCACCAGTGGTCTTCCATATCTAAAAACCCAGTAGTAGGATTAGTCATTAAAGATTTTCTTAGCATGTTAACATTTGAACTGTAAGTCACTCTGCTAGCTTGCTCTGTAAATTCATTCCTCCTCATGTCATGTAGAGGAGACCATGGCTCTTCAAAGACGGCACACATAGTCTTCTTCCTGTCTTCCCCTTTGTTTTTGGCTGTACTGTGGGGCATGCAGAATTGTTGCTTCCTGACAGGGATTGAATCCATGCCCCCTGCAGTGGAAGTGCAGAGCACTAACCACTGGACTGCCAGGGAATTCCCATAACAGCTAATTTTTCAATTGAGAGCAAGTTCTGCTGGAGAAGACACACCCACCTTCTGATATATCAAAGAATCCAGGAATGACTACTCCACCATCATTCTCATTAGCTAGTTTGGATCCCAAGGAATAGCAACGTTGAGTTGGAAAGAGGTAAAAAAATTAGGCAAATAATGTCAGTCAAACCTCACACATATTTCTTGAAAAGTGATGATGATTCTAAAAGACAAATCCAAAAGTTCACACCTAAAGCATGAAAGAGGCAAAAATTTAGCTCAGATCTAAGGTATATTACAGTATTGTCTTATAAATAAATTAAGAAAATATTTCCTAAATTTCTGAGATAGGGTAGCATCAGGTCAAAGGCATTTATTTCACTCTCCTTCCCAAATAACAGCACAGGTAAGGAAGTACAGAAAACAGACTGAAGCATCAAAATTTTGGAAGCTGAAAACAAAATAGACCATTGGTACTGACTTAGATCCAATAACCCTGAATCCAAGAACATCAGTTGAAAACCAACTCAATTTACTCTACAGGATCTTCAAAAGACATGGAAGCAGCAGCGTCAAGAGCCTCTGAAACTTGCAGACAGGAAGCTGAAGATAAGAGCAGTTTGGGGCTTCCCTGCTGGTCCAGTGGTTGGGAATCCACCTGCCAGTGCAGGGGACACGGGTTCCATCCCTGGGACAGGAAGATCTCACATGCTGAGGGGCAAATAAGCCTGCGCACCGCAATTCCCCAGCCAGGGCTCTGGAGCCCATGAACCACAACTACTGAAGACCATGTGCCCAGATCCTGTGCCCCCGCAAGAGACACCACCGCAACCAGAAGCCAGCTTATGGCAGTGGAAGAGTAGCCCTCCACTGGCCACAACCGGGGACAGCCCGGGAGCAACCGTGAAGACACAGCACAGCCATACAAAAAGAGATCTTTAAAAAAGAGGAGAAAGGCAATGTGACTCTCCCTTTCCTGCTGGGGAACAGCTGTTTCTCCTCAAGCCAGGTGACAGGTCAGACATTTATTCTCTGAAGAAAGTAGAACCTTAAGGTCTCCAGACTATGAGAGTGCCTGGTGCAGTTGAGGGGATAGGTCTGGTACACCACCAAGTGGACTTCTCATCTGTATGCAAATTGAATGCTTACTGCAGAGGGCCCCAGGCCTCTTCCCTTACTGAGTGCCGAGAATGCTAGCAACCAGGCGCTCATCCACCTAGCGTGAGATTCGACCTCTCTTTCCAGGTGGATCTAACCTGAGTTAGACTTGCTCATAAAGTCACCCACAGAGAACTGTAGTCACTAAGCCCAACATTCAGCATATTCAATGAGTTCTTTTAGTCCCTCATGCTTAATCATGGGGTTGCAACATCAAGGAATACCAGTCATTGAGGAAATCTAACGTGAAAGATACAGACAAATACAAACAACAACAAATCCCCACAATCTGGGGGAATTAAAGACTATACAAGGAGAAGGAAACTTTAAAATGAAAAAATAGTCCTTAATATCTTTCAGAGTTAATTTTTTAAAAATACGCTCTGTGTGCTTAGTCTTGTCCCACTCTTTGTGACCCCATGGACTGCAGCCTGCCAGGCTCCTCTGTCCATGGGATTTCCCAGGAAAGAATACTGGAGTGGGTAGCCACATCCTCCTCCAGGGGAATCTTCCTGACGCAGAGATTGAACCAGCATTTCCTGTGTTTCCTGCATTGGCAGGTGGATTCTGTACTGGTTGAGCATCCGTGAAAGAAGAGCAGGATGACATGTAACAAGAATTCTCAGAGAATAAACAAAGAGTCCTTGGGAATTAAAAGCTTGATTCAGTTCAGTTCAGTCGCTCAGTCATGTCCGACTCCTTGCGACCCCATGAACCACAGCACGCCAGGCCTCCCTGTCCATCACCAACTCCCGGAGTTCACTCAAACTCATATCCATTGAGTTGGTGATGCCATCCAGCCATCTCATTCTCTGTCGTCCCCATCTCCGAAGAAAACAACAATAAAAACCTTAAAGTTTGACTTAGAGGATAAAGTTCAAGAAAGCATCCATAAAGGTAGAACGGAAGAAGGGGAGAGGATACAAAATAAGAAGAAAAAAAAAAGATAATAAAACTGCACAAACAGAAAAAGTAGAACAAAGAAAATCATCAAAATTATTCAAGAAAAATTATGAGAATGTAAGGACTTACATTTCCAAATTAAAAGAACCCAATAAAAACAGTTGAAGATAGAATCTGTTGAGGGTAGAATCTTGAATCAATCTTCATAACAAGTCACTTGTGAAGTTTCAGAACACCTGGACAAAGAAACAATTCCAGTAGCTCTCAGGGAATAAAATAAACAGGCTGATCACACAAAGGATACAGGACAGCAACAACTTTGGACTCCTTCACAGCAGCACTGAAAGCAAGAAGACAGGCTTTCAATAGGCAAAAGAAATACATTTGAAACTCTTAGAAGCCAACACAAGATTGCAAAAAAATAATCCTTCAATGAAAAATAAAAACTTTAAGAAATACATTCAAAATTTTGTACAAAAAGATTTCCAACCTAAAATCCCATCCTCAGAAATTATCAATCAAGAATGAGAATTGAAAATGGTATTTTCAAACATTCAAGATCTCAATCTATTTCCCATTTATCTTTCCTTAAAATACTACTTTCCTTCCAAGGAGTAAGCGTCTTTTAATTTCATGGCTGCAATCAGCATCCGCAGTGATTAGGACCAACCTAGTGAGAGTTGGACTGGGAAGAAAGCTGAGAGCCGAAGAATTGATGCTTTTGAACTGTGGTGTTGGAGAAGACTCTTGAGAGTCCCTTGGACTGCAAGGAGATCCAACCAGTCCATTCTAGAGGAGATCAATCCTGGGTGTTCATTGGAAGGACTGATGCTAAAGCTGAAACTCCAATACTTTGGCCACCTCATGCGAAGAGTTGACCCACTGGAAAAGACTCTGATGCTGGGGGAGATTGGGGGAGGGAGGAGAAGGGGACGACAGAGCATGAGATGGCTGGATGGCCTCACTGACTCGATGGACATGAGTTTGAGTGAACTCCGGGAGTTGGTGATGGACAAGGAGGCCTGGTGTGCTGTGATTCATGGGGTCGCAAAGAGTCGGACACGACTGAGCGACTGAACTGAACTGAACTGAACTGAGATAGTATATTAAAAAGCAGAGACATTACTTTGCAAACAAAGGTCCGTCTAGTCAAGACTATGGTTTTTTCAGTGGTCATGTATGGATGTGAGAGTTGGTCTGTGAAGAAAGCTGATCGTCGAAGAATTGATGCTTTTGAACTGTGGTGCTGGAGAAGACTCTTGAGAGTCCCTTGGACTGCAAGGAGATCCAACCAGTCCATTCTCAAGGAGATCAATCCTGGGTGTTCACTGGAAGGACTGATGCTAAAGCTGAAACTCCAATACTTTGACCACCTTGTGCAAGGAGTTGACTCACTGGAAAAGATTCTGATGCTGGGGGGGATTCGGGGCGGGAGGAGAAGGGGACGACAGAGAATGAGATGGCTGGATGGCATCACCAACTCGATGGACATGAGTTTGAGTGAACTCCGGGAGTTGGTGATGGACAGGGAGGCCTGGCGTGCTGTGATTCATGGGGTCGCAAAGAGTTGGACACAACTGAGCGACTGAACCAAACTGAACTGAAGATACTACTGGAAGATATGCTTCACCAATATGAGAGAATTAACCAAGAAGGAGCAAGACATGTAATACAGGGAATCCCAGGTGATAGCTGTGTCCTGTACACGGGGGCAACCAGTCCTAGCAGGGCAGTATGACTCAAGATCAGGCACAGTCAGCACCACCACCATCCTCTGCCCTTACACCCTCTGTTAGCCTGAGGATGCCTGTGTGAGCCTGACCCAGGCTCTTATCTGACTCTTGTCTTATCTGGATGTCTCTTAAGTAGGCCGTAGGAGGTACAAGTAGAAACTATAGAGCAACACTTCCTGTCAGGCCAAACTTTAGCTCTACGACTGGTATCTGGTCCACACCATATCCATGTCAGATGGGTGAATTGTATTAAGCTATTTGTTTTCCAGGAATTTTCTACAGACAGAGGAAGTCTCTTATAAACCTTCAGAAGAGCTGAAGCTAGACTATGATACAGAGACTCTGTTCAATGTTTTTCCTGATATTCTTCAACAAGTGATGACAATATTGCCTTTTCTTTATGCAATTAGGTTTGTGATTGTTAACCTGGTTTTCAAAACTAAATTATATATATATAGTAATTTTTATTTTGCTGTGCCACACAGCTTGTGGGATCTTAATTCCCTGAGCAGGGATTGAACCCGGGAACTTGGCAGTGAAAGCATGCAGTCCTAACCACTGGACTGGCAGGGAATTCCCTAAATAATGTTTTCTTTAGGGATAGATATACAAATGATGGGGCTTTGGGGAAAGCAAATGAATGGTGGAGACAGAATCAAAATGATAGCTGTCTCTGCAGAGAAAGAGGGAGATGGGCAGGCAGGGGCACACAGAGCACTGGCGCTAGCAATGCTCTTTCTTCAGCCAGGTAGCGGATCCACGAAGTTATCAAGATTACTGAAAACTGTGCATAGATGAGGTTTACACAGTGTTCCAAAGAAATGAAATAGGCATTTTAATAAAAATTATTTAACTGCAGTTAATGAAAAGGTGCTTCTATTTTATTACCAACTTTGATTTCAGATCTAATCAAATTCGAAGTGTTTATAAAACTTCATCTCTCTCAGTGCAATTATTTGCTTCAGATAAAAACATTTAGGAAAAAACAACCCTCATCCCGCCTTTACTCATGGAGTATTCCCTTTGAAAGGAAGTCACATAAAATAATACTGCGGCCATGTAGAAAACAGAGAGCAGTGTCCTCTCAAATCAGCATAACGCAACATGCTTTTGCACTGCGTAAATTTTCTTGGCCCCTGTCGACAATTTACTTGGTAATATTATAAATATAAAAAATTAGCAATATTTTCTCACTGTTTATGCTAACTCTATAAGCAATGCAAATATAATACATATTTAATAATAATATTTAATTAGATAATATATTTAAAGTATATTAAAAACCAGAAGATCTAATGTTGCCACTAGTTCATCAATCTTAAGTACTATTTACCCTTCTTAAAACACAGTGTTCATATTTACTTATTAAATCAATTGTGGTAATCTTAAGTGAATTTGCTTACACTTGGTTTTGAGACTAGCTGGTAAAGTTCAGTGATCTTTTGATATCCCTGTTTTGGATTTCGATTTATTTTCAATCTCTGAATATTGCTGAGGTCAGGTAAAGGAATTTTTACACAGGTTTATAAAACACCAATACTTTCTAGTTTGGCTAAATATAAACTAGTTAAGAAGATTCTAACTTTCTTCTGGACACACTGCCTCAGGCAAATATCTGCTTTTACCTACACCCAGAGGTTGTCTCATTGCTCATTAAAACTGCAGTTTACCCTCTACCTGAATGTTGCTAATTATATATATATTTTCTAAAATATACTACAATTGTAAGATAACAATGATCCTATATGCAAGGCAGCAAGAGGCAGAGAAGTAAAGAACAGACTTTTGGACTCTGGGAGAAGACAGGGTGGGATGATTTGAGAGAATAGCATTGAAACATGTATATTACCATATGTGAAACAGATGACCAGTACAAGTTTGATGCATGAAGCAGGGCACTCAAAGCCAGTGCTCTGGGCCAACCCAGACGGATGGGGTGGGGAGGGAGGTGGGAGGGGGGTTCAGGATTGGGGGACACATGTGCACCTGTGGCTGATTCATGTCGATTTATGGCAAAAAACCATCACAATATTGTAAAGTAATTATCCTACAAGTAAAATTAATCAATCACAAAAATAAAATGTACTACCATTGTAAGCAATTGTCAATCTAAAACTAAAGTTAGGTCATTTGCTCTAGTTATGAGTAGCCTCAGTACTATCCATATAAAAGTTCTTACTATAAAAAGTGAGGTCTTGCTAATTAACTAATTAATTAAACAAAATTTTATTAGTACTTACTACATGTGAAGCACTGTACTCGGTACATTAGAAGCAGTAAAACACTGTACTGGGTACAGCAGATAAAACAGAAAAATCTCTGACCATGGGAGCTTATATTTTAGTGCGGGGGGCTGATGATAAAAAGTATAGATACATTATATGGCATAATATAGTAAGGCAAGAGGAAACGTAGAGGAAAACATAGTAGACAAGAAATGTGTGTGTCATGACAACTGCAGTTTTTTGCGGGGCGGGGGGGCGCTGTGCTAGGGCTTTGTTGCCATGGGCTCTCTCTGTTTGCAGCGAGCAGGGTCTACTCTCTAGCCGTACATTCTCTGTTTGCAGAGCACGAGGTCCACGGCACGCAGGCTTCAGTAGTTGCAGCTCACGGGCTTAGTTGCTCCTTGGCATGTGTGATCTTCCTGGACCAGGGATTGAACCCATGTCCCCTGCATTGCAAGGCAAGTTCTTAACCACTGGACACCAGGGAAGCCCACAACTTCAGTTTTAAATGGCATGGTTAAGGAAGACCTCACTGAAAAAGTGGTATTTGAGCAAAGTTAGGTGATAAAGACATGAGAGCTGAGGTTATTTGGGAGAACAGCATTTTGGGCAGAGACAACAGCAAGGATAAAGCCCTGAGACAGGAGTATGTCCAGTGTGTTTGTGGGAAAACAAGAAGGTCCGTGTGCCTGGAGTGGAATGAATGAAGACTGCTGTAGATGAGGTCACGTACGGCCTCGTAGGCCACTGTGAGGAGTGTGATGGAAAGTCACTGGAGGATGGATATGGCGGGCATCTTTGTTGTTGCTGCTGAGCACATGAATGAAAAAAATCATTACTTTAATTTCTTTTAGTTTCTATTTCTTTAAACTTTTTTTTCTTCCAGTTTTACTGAGATATAATTGACATATAGCATTGGATAAGTTTAAGGTGTACGGCATAATGATTTGACTTGTATTCACCATGAAATTATCACAATAAGTTTAGTGAATTATTTCATCATCTGAAAGATACAAAATTGAAGAAATAGAAAAAACTTTTTCTTTGTTGGCATTTATTTACTTATTTTTGGCTACGCTGAGTCTCCATTGCTGGGCAGGCTTTTCTGTGGTCGTGGTTCGGAGACTTCTCATTGCGGTGGCTACTCTTGTTGTGGAGTGCGGACTCTGGGGGGCCTAGGCTTCAGTAGTTGCAGCACACGGGCTCTAGGGCACAGGCTTGGAGCATGTGGTATCTTCCCAGATCAGGGATTGAACCTGTGTCTCCTGCACTGGCAGGCAGCCTCTACCACTGAGCCACCAGGAAAGCCCTGGCATTTATTTTTAAAGAGTCCTTCTGGGGAGTTCCCTGGTGGTCTAGTAGTTAGGATTCACTGCTTTCACTGTGTGACTCAAGTTCATTCCCTAGTCAGGGAACAGATATCCTGAAAGCCACGTGTTGTGACAAGAGTCCCTCTGGCTGTAGAATTCACAATAGGCTGGAGGCAGGGCTAAAAGCCAAAGTACAAAGGCCAGGTAGAAGAATCCAGGCAAGATATGATGATAGCTTTGACCAACAGTGTAAATGGTAAGAAGTAGTCAGATTCTGAATTTATTTTGAAGATAGAGCTGATAGGTTTTAGATGTGGAATATGAAAAGAAAAAAGAGCTGAAGCTAATTCTAAAGTGAACTATTGGAGGAATTCAGTTGCCATTACTGAGATGGGGAAGGTCACATTCTATCATGAATATACACATTTGGGTTTAGAAATGTTGTGAATTTATTTCTAAAAAACGTTTCATTAGTTATCAAAAAACAACTTGAATTAGAATGTGACTTTTTTTATTCCTGAGGATCCGGTAAATGAAAGAAACATTCACAATTGTTCTTTAAAAACAGCACTTCTCATATAATTGTTAAGTGCAACTTGCAATCTCTGCTCTAGTTAAGCTGCTTGAGTCTCTGTCGTCTCACTGTGGGTGTTGAAGAAAGTGCTGGCATTGACTCCATAGCACTTTAATTGTAGGAATTATCTCTTAGCCTATCCATCTCCTGATTTCTAATTATCTCTAAAGAAAATAATAGAATTTCCACAATGATTACCCACTGTCCTACGCTGGTGACTCCAGAAACTGTTCATTATGATGTAAACAGGATGAGAATATGTCCTCCACTGCACTTCATAGCGTCTGTTTCACAGTGGTGTCCATTTTCATTTTGACAGTCCAAATCTAAAAATGTACACTCTTCTCTCCTATTTTTAGTTCTTGAAAATAAAAGTCTTTGTTTTCAGAGCATCACTCTTGACAATGACTACCATGCCTGAATTTTGTTCTAGTATTCTTTAATGGACATTTTTTGTTTATTTCTATAAAGTGAGTTTTGCTTTGCTTTTAAGATTCTAGAATTCTGATTTTACTTTCATGGTAAATATTGGCTTGTTTTACATTCTTTTTAATCTTAAAATTAATATAGAATCACATGTTAGCACTGATCAGAAATAATCCAATTCGACTTAATGTCTAATTAAGCAGGCACCTTGGCCATTTATTTTAACCATTTCCAGTATCAGAGAGCCCACTACACGACATAGAAGCCCATTGCCATTCTGAAGAGCTCTAATTGCCAAAAAATTCTTTTTCACAAGTAGTTAAAGTTGGCCTTCCTATATCCTCTATTCATTAATCCCTGGAACTGCAAACAGCACAATGGACTTTTATTCTCAGGTCAGCCAGTAACTAGCCACGTGAGGTTAGGACAGAATCATAATCACTCAGAGCTCATCACACCATCTGATCTATAAAATGAAGGGATGGATCTCTTCTAGCTCTTAAGTTCCTTCCAGTAGCTCTTCCATAGGATCTTAGGATACCTCAGATAGCATTCCTCCCTAAATTTACATTTATTCCACCCTAATGACTGGAGTTCACACCAAGATTCCTTGTATGACAAGGTTTTTAGCTCCTTCACAATCCTTATCATCCTTCCTTGGATATGCTCCAGATTACCAATGTGCCTAAAGGTAACACCCAGAACTGAAAAAAAACAAGTCATATTCTGGACACGGTGTGGGTACTGAGTTCCATGTTACTAGTACGCCATTGTCCTTGTAGTGGTTACCTATCCCCACATAACCAGTCACCCCCAGATTGAACAGGTTAAACAGCAAGAAACATGAACCCACAGGTCAGGAATTCAGAAAGGGTTTAGCTGAGTGATTCTGGCTCAGGGTCTCTCATGAAGTAAAAGTCACTGACCAGTGCTATAGTCATCTTAAGACTCAACTAAAAGAAAAAGAGAGAGAGAGACTCAACCAAAGGATCTCTTTTAACCTCACTCATGTAGTTGGCAGGTTTAACTTTCTCACAGGATACTGAATAGAGAGCCTCAATTTCTCATTATACCGTGTGGGGCTCTCCAAAGAACTGCTTCCATCATGATGCATCATGACAGTTTGCTCATGCCAGAGCAAGTGACTGCCTTTCTTCTTATGTTTTTATTCAAAGACGCTTATTGGTTATTTGAAATGTATCAGACAGTTCTTTAGACATGTGGGATATCAAATGAACAAAACTGACCAGTTCCTTGGCCTTCTTTATAAAATAATCTCAGAGGGAGTATTCCATCACTTCTGCCATATTCATTTGCTAGAATTAAGTCACCAGGATCCAGTCCATAGAATTACACGTAGACACTGAACATCAGGGGCAGGAGGTGGTGGGGCTATCCTAGAGGCTGCCTATTTCAGTTGTGAACACCATCTTCCTACAAATGCAGCCTAAGATCTTTGGGCTTCCCTAGTGGCTCAGAGGTTAAAGCATCTGCCTCCAATGCGGGAGACCCGGGTTCGATCTCTGGGTCGGGAAGATCCCCTGGAGAAGGAAACGGTAACCCACTCCAGTATTCTTGCCTGGAGAATCCCATGGACGGAGAAGCCTGGTAGGCTACAGTCCACGGGGTCGCAAAGAGTCGGACATGACTGAGTGATGGGACAGAACGGAACGGAAGATCTTATGATGGTTTTTGTGCCAAAGGTTCAAGCTGATCTTCTCATCAACTGAAACTCAAGTTTCTGTTTGTTTGCTTTACCAAGCCATTGATTTTGTACTTAACCCTTTAAACCTAAAGGCAGGACTTATCTCTGATGTTTAATTTTTCTCTGCTCCAAAATCACTGCGGATGCTGATTGCAGCCATGAAATTAAAAGACGCTTACTCCTTGGAAGGAAAGTTATGACCAACCTAGATAGCATATTAAAAAGCAGAGACATTACTTTGCCAACAAAGGTCCATCTAGTCAAGGCTATGGTTTTTCCAGTGGTCATGTATGGATGTGAGAGTTGGACTGTGAAGAAAGCTGAGTGCAGAAGAATTGATGCTTTTGAACTATGGTGTTGGAGAAGACTCTTGAGAGTCCCTTGGACTGCAAGGAGATCCAACCAGTCCATTCTCAAGGAGATCAATCCTGGGTGTTCATTGGAAGGACTGATACTAAAGCTGAAACTCCAATACTTTGGCCACGTCATGCGAAGAGTTGACTCACTGGAAAAGACTCTGATGCTGGGGGGGATTGTGGGAGGGAGGAGAAGGGGACGACAGAGAATGAGATGGCTGGGTGGCATCACCGACTCGATGGACATAAGTTTGAGTGAACTCTGGGAGTTGGTGATGGATAGGGAAGCCTGGCGTGCTGTGATTCATGGGGTCGCAAAGAGTCGGACACGACTGAGTGACTGAATTGAACTGAGCTGAATACATATTTTTAAAAGTTACTTTCTGTATATTATAATTTAAATCCCTGTTAGAGAAGGAGGAGGCTGCTAAAACACATTTTTCCAGATGTCGACCAATGTACTTTTGGTCACTCTTATGGTGTCTCCTGAGGGTTAGGGGGGTTAAAGTAGTATTTTGAGAAAATGCAATATCTCATTAAGCCTCAGATTTCTCTTATAAAAGTTGACAAGCATTCATTATTAAATTAATTGAAGATGACCATAAACAAACTATTATATCTGGTGTTGTTCTTCCAGGCCTTTTCAATATTTGAATAACCAAGCCTTGCTGGAACTGAATAGGAGTTCATGTCTGTTCTTCTTTCTATTTCTTTGAGTTACTTAAACTTACTATTATTTAAGATTAAAAAATATTTTTCTAATCCAGCTAAAATAAAATTAATATTAGATATAGTCCCCACTTAGAGATTTTCTTCTACTCTTCTGCTTTCTAATTAAAGAGTTTTAGTGTACAAAGTAAATACACAAATTTAAAATGGCACAGTTAAGAATTGAGACACATACATTTTAAGAATCTTTAGTATAAAACACGTATTTAGTGTTATAAATCTTGCCTCCAGTTTCTAAATAATTCCTTTTCCTTTTATAGAGTAAAAAGTACCTAAAAAATCAGTTCAGTTCAGTTCAGTTCAGTCGCTCAGTCGTGTCCGACTCTCCGCGACCCCATGAATCACAGCATGCCAGGCCTCCCTGTCCATCACCAACTCCCGGAGTACACTCAAACTCATGTCCACAGAGTCTGTGATGCCATCCAGCCATCTCATTCTCCGTCGTCCCTTTCTCCTCCCGCCCGCAACCCTTCCCAGCATCAGAGTCTTTTCCAGTGAGTCAACTCGTCGCATGAAGTGGCCAAAGTATTGGAGTTTCAGCTTTAGCATCAGTCCCTCCAATGAACATCCAGGATTGATCTCCTTTAGAATGGACTGGTTGGATCTCCTAAATATGAATAAAATGACATTTTTTAATGTTGTAGATGTGTCATGCCAGTTTTGCATAATATGAAATAAGCATCTTTTGAATGGCTATTTTTAGTAGCATAGTACAGTTGTGTACTATAAACTAAGGAAGTGTATTTCAAGTTAAAAATCACTGACCTGATTCAGAAATCCCATCAAAGTAAAATCACATGTTTTTGACTAGTGGAGAAAGTGAAAGTGAAAGTTGCTTAGTAGTTCGATTCTTTGCTACTTACAGTTCATGGAATTCTCCAGGCCAGAATACTGGAGTGGGTAGACTTTCCCTTCTCCAGGGGATCTTCCCAACCCAGGGATCAAACCCCAGTCTCCCTCATTGCAGCTGGATTCTTTACCAGTTGAGCCACCGGGGAAGCTCAAGAATACTGGAGTGGGTAGCCTATCCCTTCTCCAGCGGATCTTCCTAACCCAGGAATCGAACTGAGGTCTCCTTCATTGCAGGTGGATTCTTTACCAAATGAGCTAGTGGAGAAAAATAGGTTTCAAATTCGTTTCTTTCCTTCCAACAGGAAGAGCCGTCTTATTAAGATCAGAAGATCCAGGCTTTGTGCAGTACTGCCTCTGTGGTATGACCTTACATCAGTCATCAGTTCCTCTACCTCCTGGTTACTGGTCTGTGAAAGGAAGTGGTTGGATCAAGGTATCTTTCAGCTTTCAAAGCTTCTGATTCTATGAATTTCCTACTGTTCCCAGTCTCTTCTCTGATAATTTCAATTTAAAATTGTAGAGAAGAGAAGCACAGGAAAATTAAGTATGCATCTGGGTGCTTCAGTTCAGTTCAGCTCAGTCAGTCAGTTGTGTCCAACTCTTTGCAACCCATGGACTGCAGCAAGCCAGGCCTCCCTGTCCATCACCAACTCCCGGAGTTCACTCAAACCTATGTCCATTGAGTCGGTGATGCCGTCCAACCATCTTATCCTCTGTCGTCTCCTTCTCCTCCCACCTTCAATCTTCTCCATCATCAGGGTCTTTTTAAATGAGTCAGGTGGCCAAAGTATTGCAGTTTCAGCTTCAGCATCAGTCCTTCCAATGAACACCCGTTAGGATGTTCATTTAGGACTGATCTCCTTTAGGATGGAGTGGTTGGATCTCTTGCAGTCCAAGGGACTCTCAAGAGTCTTCTCCAGCACCACAGTTCAAAAGCATCAATTCTTCAGCGCTCAGGTTTCTTTATAGTCCAACTCTCACATCCATACATGACCACTGGAAAAACCATAGCTTTGACTAGACAGACTTTTGTTGGCAAAGTAATGTCTCTGCTTTTTAATATGCTGTCTAGGTTGGTCATAACTTTTCTTCCAAGGAGCAACAGTCTTTTAATTTCATGGCTGCAGTCACCATCTGCAGTGATTTTGGAGCCCCCCAAAATAAGGTCTGTCACTATTTCCACTGTTTCCCCATTTTAATTCATCTTTTTTAAGAAAAAAAATTAAAGCAGTTTTAGGTTTGCAGTAAAACTGAGAGGAAGACACAGAGATTCCCCATATGCCCTTACCCCCATAGCTGCGAGCCTCTCCTGTTATCAGTGCCACTCAGTAGATGATATGTTTTTACTACAGATGAACCTACGTTGACACATTGTAATCACCTAAAGTCTACAGTTTACCTGAGAGTTCAATCTTAGTTTTGAGCAGTCTGTTCAGTTCACTTCACTTCAGTCGCTCAGTCATGTCTGACTCTTTGTGACCCCATGAATCCCAGCACACCAGGCCTCCCTGTCCATCACCAACTCCCCGAGTTCACTCAAACTCATGTCCGTAAGTTTGGACAAAAGTATAATAACACATCTATCACTATATCATGCAGAGTATTTTCATTGCCCTAAAATCATTAATATTTTAAAGATTATTTTTTTTAATTTTAAATTTAAAAGATTTTTAAATTAATCTTTTAAAGTGTATAATCTTTGTGGGAAATTCAAATATTTTTAGAAATGCAAAATTTTTGAAATGGAAGTCAACCTAAACACACTTAGAAGAAATCTCTGACAGTTTTTTGCACAAACCTCTAGATTTTAAATATGCATTTTAACTTATATATTAATTACAAGCTAACCTAAATATTTAATGAGCACCTCGGAGAAGGCACTGGCAAGCCACTCCAGTACTCTTGCCTAGAAAATCCCATGGATGGAGGAGCCTTGTAGGCTGCAGTCCATGGGGTCGCTAAGGGTCGGACACGACTGAGCGACTTCACTTTCACTTTTCACTTTCACACATTGGAGAATGAAATGGCAACCCACTCCAGTGTTCTTGCCTGGAGAATCCCAGGGATGGGGGAGCCTGGTGGGCTTCCGTCTATGGGGTCACACAGAGTCGGACACGACTGAAGTGACTTAGCAGCATTACATACTCAGATTATTTAAAAAATCATATAAATATTACCTTAGTGAAATGCAATTGCATTTCATCCAATACATACAATTTAAGCCAGTGTCTTTTTTCACCTAACAAGGAATCTTGAAATACTACACGGTTTTCTGTTGCCCCTTTGATGGATTACTGGGTTGTTTCCAATTTTCACTATGTTCCTTTTTGAAATCTCTTTAAACAGTTTGAAAACAAATTGGCTGGAGCAGACTAAATATGAGTGCTAATTCTGACTCAGTTCAGTTCAGTTCAGTTCAGTTCAGTCGCTCAGTCGTGTCCGACTCTCCGCGACCCCATGAATCACAGCACGCCAGGCTTCCCTGTCCATCACCAACTCCCGGAGTTCACTCAAACTCATGTCCACAGAGTCGGTGATGCCATCCAGCCATCTCATTCTCCGTCGTCCCCTTCTCCTCCCGCCCCCAACCTTTCCCAGCATCAGAGTCTTTTCCAGTGAGTCAACTCGTCGCATGAGGTGGCCAAAGTATTGCAGTTTCAGCTTTAACATCAGTCCCTCCAATGAACATCCAGGATTGATCTCCTTTAGAATGGACTGGTTGGATCTCCTTGCAGTATAAGGGACTCTCAAGAGTCTTCTCCAACACCACAGTTCAAAAGCATCGATTCTTCGGCGATCAGCCTTCTTCACAGTCCAACTCTCACATCCATACATGACCACGGGAAAAACCATTGCCTTGACTAGACGGACCTTGGTTGGCAAAGTAATGTCTCTGCTTTTAATATACTATCAAGGTTGGTCATAACTTTCCTTCCAAGGAGCAAGCGTCTTTTAATTTCATGGCTGCAATCAGCATCTGCAGTGATTTTGGAGCCAGCATCTGCAGTGATTTTGGAGCCCAAAAAAATAAAGTCTGACACTGTTTCCACTGTTTTTCCATCTATTTCCCATGAAGTGATGGGACCAGATGCCATGATCTTTGTTTTCTGAATGTTGAGCTTCAAGCCAACCTTTTCACTCTCCTCTTTCACTTTCATCAAAAGGCTTTTGAGTTCCTCTTCACTTTCTGCCATAAGGGTGGTGTCATCTGCATATCTGAGGTTATTGATATTTCTCCCAGCAATCTTGATTCCAGCTTGTGCTTCTTCCAGCCCAGCGTTCCTCATGATGTACTCTGCATATAAGTTAAATAAGCAAGGTGACAATATACAACCTTGACGTACACCTTTTCCTATTTGGAACCAGTCTGTTGTTCCATGTCCAGTTCTAACTGTTGCTTCCTGACCTGCATACAGGTTTCTCAAGAGGCAGGTCAGGTGGTCTGGGATTCCCATCTCTTTCAGAATGTTCCATAGTTTATTGTGATCCACACAGCCAAAGCCATCCCCCCAAAAGTGACAATAGAGAGTTATTACCTTAATTGTACCCTTAACCTCCTCAAGGACATTTGGTGAGATCTCTAGAGGTAGTTAAGTTGTTATTTCAATGCAGAGAGCAGTACTTCAGGAAAAACAAATGTGTGTGTAAATCACGAGGTAAATATTTGAAAGAGTAAAATGTGAATTTGGATATGATTCATCATTGTTGATTATTTATATTTTTCTATATATTTCTTATGATGAGCCTAAATATATTTCTAGAATTAAAGTTTTGTTACAGTAACAGAACCTATTTCTATTTAGACAGAAAACTGAATTGCTTTTTTTCTGAGATGTAATTCACATATCACTTTAGTAAATTTTAGTATATTCAGAGTTATGTACCATCACCATTACCTACTTGGAGAACATTTTGTGCTACGCTTAGTCATGTCCAACTCTTTGCAACCCTATGGACTATAGCCTGCCAGGCTCCTCTATCCGTGGGGATTCTCCAGGCAAGAATACTGGAGTAGGTTGCTATGCTCGCCTCCAGGGGATATTCCCAACCTTGGGATCGAACCCAGGTCTCCCGCATTGTGAGCAGATTCTTCACCGTCAGAGCACCAGGGAATTCCAGGAATACTGGAGTTTGTAACCGATCCCCTCTTCAGGGGAACTTCCCGACCCAGGAATTGAACTGGAGTCTCAATTAATCTGCCTGCATTGCAGGTGGATTCTTTACCGGCTGACCTGCCTGGTAAGCCCACTTGAGAACATTTTACCAGCTTATTAAAAAGCCCTGTATCCATTAGCAGTCACTCCTCATTCCCGTCTCACCACAATCCCTGGCAACCACTGAATTACTTGTCGACTCTGAATTTGCCTGTTCTGGAAATGCCATATAAACAGAATCATACAACTGGTTGCCTTTTGTGTTTGACTTCTTTCACTTAACGAAATGCTTTCCAGGTTCACGTATGTGTCCCGTGTATCAAGTAATTTCGTAGCCTGTCTTGGTCACTTCGGGCGCTTTAACAGAATATCACAGACTGGTGGCTTAAACAGCAGACACTTATTTCTTTTGGCTCTGGAGAGTGTGAAGTCCAAGACCAAGGTACTGGAGGATTTGGGTCTTAGAGAGAACCCTCCGCATGGCTAGCAGTCACCTTTACTAAAAAGAGGGTGCACTAGTGTCTGTTTCCTTGTAAGGGCATTAATCCCATCAGGAGGGCTACATTCTCAAGACCTCATCTAAAACTATTTACCTCCCAGAGGCCCCACCTCCTAAAATCATCACACTGGGGTAAGAGCATCACACATGACTTTGGGTGGGCGGGAGACAAAATATTTAGTCCATAACATGAGCCAATAATATTCCATTGTACAGAATACCGCATTTTGTTTATCATTTCATTAGTTGACAGGCATTTAGGTTGTTTCCACTTTTTGGCTATTATGAATAATGTTACTATGAACACTTTTATACAAATTTTGTGTGAATGTGTGCTTTCAGTTCTCTTGGGTATACACCTAGGCATGGAATTTCTAGCTCATATAATAACTCTATGTTTAACCATTTAAGGAACTGCCAATCTGATTTCTCATTGACTGTACCATTTTATATACAAATGAATATATTATTTATATATATATTTGTTGCTGTACCAGCAATATATTAGGACTCTGATTTCTCCAAATATTCACCAATGCTTATTATTGTCTGTCTTTTTTATTATAACTATCCATCCTAGTGGGTGTGAAATAATATCTCATTGTGGTTTTGATTTGTATTTCCCTAATGACTAATGTTGAGTGTGTTTTCACGTGCTTATTGTCATTTTTCTTTTTCTTTTTTTCTAGTGCTCTCACACATTAAAAAATTTTTTTTCTTGGAGTACAGTTGATCTATAATGTTGTGTCATTTGTATATCTTCTTTAGAGAAATGTCTATATGAATCCTTTGTCCATTTTTAATTGGGTTATTTGTCTTTTTATTGTTAAATGTAAGAGCTTTTTATATATCCTGGATACAAATTCTTTATCAGATATATGATTTACAAATATTTCCTCCCATTTTTGGGGTGTCTTTTTACTTTCTTGATAGTGTCCTCTGAAGTACAAAATTTTTAATAAAAAGCAATGATAAATTACATTTTTAAAAGGCCTTTGGAGATCTGGATCCAGCATAATGTTTCCCTAACCCATAATAAAAGTTTCATAGAATTATATAGCAGGTAGAAAAGTAATTCAAGAGTGTATTACAAGAAGAATAAGAGAAGCTAATTGATAATTAATTAAAAGATATTTTGATGGGTAGGAAATTAAATGTCACATATCTAATATATGAGAATAAAGACTCTAATATATTTAACTTCTTTTTCTTATTTGTAAACGCACATAAAGCAGATTGCAATAAGTTATTTTACACACACAAGCCAGAGAAAAATCTGTGCTTATCCCTAAACCTACTAAGTGGAATTGAAGCAGAAACAGAGTTGATTACTCAGGTTAATGGGTTGGTGTCTATAAATGACAAATGACTATATTAAAGAAGTTACTAACTTTATATGCTGAACTATCGCTAACGATATTTTACAATAATTAACAAAAGTTGCTTTTGAAATAAACCTTTCTGGTTAATTTCTCCTCTCTCTTTGGAATCTTTTGTAATTAAAAAAACTATATTCAATATACATGTGAAACTTTTACAACAGTTAATACTGAGCATTCAAAGGTAACAGCTTATAAATTCTCCTTAAGGCAAGAAAAAAACAGTGGGCATAATAAACTATGAAACACTATTGTAGTCACTCTTGCTCAAAGACTTCTCCAGTATACTTTGGGCTATTGATTTCCTTCTTGTAAATACATTTTACCATTCTTTAAAGAAATATGAAGATGCTGTAAGACACAGAAGGAATGAATAAGGAGTTCAGGTGGTCAGGTGAGATTTAAATAACAGGACTGGGTGAAGGTAAAGTTGGAAGTAGTCTCTTCAACGTGAGCCAGTAACACAGGCAAGAAGAAAGACAGCATGAAGTCAGAAACCCAGTCAAGCAGACTAGTCAAAAGAGTCTGGAACTTAAGCAGACTTTAAATATTGGGTTGGTCAAAAAGTTCATTCGAGTTTGTTACAGTTTACAGAAAAACCCAAACAAACTTTTTGGGAAACTCCATAACAGATACAGGGACAAACAGCCTGTGGCATCTTGACTCCCCGAGCTCTTATATGCTTCCAGTTAAGAAAGAATTACATTCTCAAACCTGGCCTGAGTCTGCAGTGAAGGTCAGTGGAGTACTTCGCTGAATGGAAGAGAATAGAAGCTTTTGACACAGACTAACCCTGACAAGCGGAGAAGGCAATGGCACCCCACTCCAGTACTCTTGCCTGGGAAATCCCATGGACAGAGGAGCCTGGTGGGATGCAGTCCGTGGGGTCACCAAGAGTCAGACACGACTGAGCGACTTCACTTTCACTTTTCACTTTCATGAATTGGAGAAGGAAATGGCAACCCACTCCAGTGTTCTTGCCTGGAGAATACCAGGGACGGGGGAGCCTGGTGGGCTGCCATCTATGGGGTCGCACAGAGTCTGAAACGACTGACGCAACTTAGCAGCAGCAGCAACCCTGACAAGACTGAGGTCCGGGTACCTTGGAGAGTTTCTAAAATATCTGGAGCCATGTATATTCTCCAGAGGGTTCTCTAACTATGCTGGAGAATGTGGGATGAGTTGAAGTGAGCATTTACCAGCATCTGTGGAAAACCAGTGTTACCAAGTGGCACTAGTACAGTTAGAATGTTTTAGCCGCTAATAATAAAACCCATTCACACTGTGACTAATACTCAAACAATTGGGAAATTTATTATATCATATAACAAGGAAGTTCAGAGGGAGGGCAAGGTTGATAGATGCTGTTGCACAACAATGTCATGAAGGACCCAAGGCTCCTCCAATCTTTACTCTGTCATCCTTCAGACAGAGCTTCATCCTTCAGCTTCATCCTTGGGCAAGAGATAGATGATAGCAAAAAAAAACCTTGGCATCACAGTCCAAACATGCCAATATCCAGAGAAAGAAGACCACTCTTAGGAATGAGGAAGTATTTCTAAGAACCCTGGCACAAGTGGTCACAATCCTAATTTGGAAGCAATTGCTGAAAAGAGAATAGAATAATTATTAATTAGTTTAGACTGGTCATTTGAGGTGTATTAAATGTCAGAGTCAACTATTTATACTAAGATTTTGCTTTTGTTGAGACTTCCTCAGTTTCCCCTTAAACTGTCTGTAAGTTATAATGTCAGAATTATTGACTGATGTCACAAAGGAGATAGTGCATAATCTTTTCACTCATCTGTTTTGGTAAAGAGCTTTTTTCCTTCCCCCATGCCATGAACCATAACTGAGGTACTACTGTCCTTCTGTGATGACCTAGAAGGAAACAGATATCTGAATACTTAGCTTATAAATCAAACTTATAAAGTGATGAAAATGTCTGGGAGAGAAATAAATTCACATTACCTATGCCATGCACATGTGAAACAGTTTAATCACATGTAAGTCACTATGATAAAGGTTTAGAATTAATGGTATAAGCACTTACTATTGAACTCAAGGGAGTAGGGGGTGTGAGAGGAGACTTTGTGACCTGTCTTGATTCCAGAAGGACAGAGAGTTAAATTATGCGATGACATTTATCCAGCATGACAATAAAGACTACAAGGACCAAGCAATTAAGGGGAAATGAGTATCAATTTCAGGTGATGAGTTACAGTGCACCTATCCATCAGCAGGCCTGGGTTAATTGTGCCACAGATACAACAGGGGAGGGCCTAAACCTTTCATTCTTAAAAGAAGTAAAGAAGTTCAAGAAGTTCAAGTCCTACCAAAGATCACTATTTCCAGGCACCTAAACTCACTAGCAGATTTGTGTCTCCATTCCTGACAGGCCAAACAAAGGTGCTGACAGAGCTTGAACTATCAATTAGTGCAAAAATGCCTGAAAGCACCCAAAAGAGTTTTTATTTGGGAAGGTTACTTTTTACATGTGTTAAATGGGAGAATCTTTGAAATTCTAAAGTGAAAAAAAAAAATACAATGAAATATATTGACCTTGTCCATCAACAGAAGAATGGATAAAGATGTGCTGCATATACATACAATGGAATATTACTCAGGCATAAAAAAGAACAAAATAATGTCATTTGCAGTAATATGGATGGGCCCAAAGATTGTCATACTGACTGACATTAGACAGAGAAAGACAAATGTTATATTATATTGCTTATATGTGGAATAGAAGATAATGGTACAAATGAGAACTTAATTACAAAACAGAAACAGTCACATATGTAGAAAACAAAACTTATGGTTACCAAGGGGGAGCTGTGGGAAGGGATAAATTGGGATTGACATATACACTCTACTATTTCTAAAATAGATGACGAACAAGAACTTACTGTATGGCACAAGGAACTCTGTTCAGGACTCTAGTGAGCTACATGGGAGAAGAATCTAAAATGGCGAGTATGTGTATATATGTAACTGATTCACTCTGCTGCACAGCAAAACTAATACAACACTGTAAATCAACCACACTCCAATAAAACTGAATTAAGAATATATAAAGCCTCATTTTCCCTTGATAACTCTGATTTCACTACTGATAGCAGTGGTATTCAAACTTTTCTGATCATAATGCACAGTAAGAAATACATTTGATAGGGTGACCCAACACCCACATGTCACTTTATATTTTCTAAAACTGAAACAGAAACTCATAAAATAATAAACTTTCTAAGTACATGCTAGTCCTACTCTATTTCATTTAAAAGCAAGCACTGATTGACACTAACTTAATTGATTCCATGACCTACTAAAGGATCTGACTGGCAGTCTGACAAGCATTGTTCTAAGGTCAGTGGATAAGGAACCCCTGAGTCCCTTAACAGAAATCACGCCTCTTCTCCTCTATAACAGACAATGGTGGGAAGGAGATCACGGTGGGCAATGGTGAGAAGTGGCCGGCAGGGTGACTGAGTCCCCAGTTTCATTCTCCCTTTTAGCCTCTGGCCTAAGGAAGACAAAGTTCTTCTCTTAACTTTATGTGGCCTAGTTAATTTAAATAAGATTTTACCAAAGGCGGAGGGATGACAAGAGGAAAGTGAACAAGAATAAAATGAGCCTGGAAGATCTTTTGTTAAGATAAGACACATTCATCTACAGCTTTGGTGGCTAGGCCTGGCTGCCTCCCAGGTGCAGAGGTCATCCTCTTTTTTCCTTCCAGAAGGACCCTGAAATGAATTCTCAAGTTCAACAGAGTAACTCCCAGCCAAATACCTGAAGTTCCCCCTCCTGGCCCTCTAGTCTCTGGTTTCTTTCTCACCTCTTCTCTGACGCTTAGCACAGTAAAGACCCGCTCCTCAGGGCGGACCTGCACCCTTAATGTCAGCAGGATGACCTTGCCCTGTGACTTTATCCTTCTGAGTCAATAACGCAAAAGCTTAACATCCTTGGAAGAGATGTACATAAAGAAGTCTTTTGCGAGTTCTTGAAGAACTGATTAAAATAAATACATTCAAATTTCCAGAAAGCAGGTACGTTTACTCTGGCCCTTCTGAAAGAATACTGTGACAAGCTTGGGTGGGACAGACACAACATTAGAGCAGCAAAAAAATCATGCTTCCCAATTTTAACTTTTTTTTTTCCTTCCTGAGAATACAGTCTTGTGAAGTCCAACTCACCATACCTTAAAGGACAAATTTCTTGTTCTCTCTGAATCCCAGTTTATTCATCCATAAGATGGACCTAAATAATACTCACAGGTTTGTCAAAAAGGATTAAGTGAGCTAACTAGATAACATGTATGATTCATTTAGCTAATGATCAGTACATGGCAGCTGATGCTTATCTTAGGCTGGTTGGCTATAGACTAAGAAAGCAAACACTGTAAACTTCTTGTTTAACAAAAGAAATCTTAGGTTGCCTGATACTTCCTGGTCTGATGTTTTCTTTGGGAAGCTTTCAATATGCCTGTTATCTAGAAGGATCGTGCTAGTATTCAGTTGCTTCATGTGTGTCTGACTCTTTGTGACCCCATGGACTATAGCCCGCCAGGCTCCTCCATCCATGGGATTCTTCAGGCAAGGATACTGGAGTGAGTTGCCTGCCTACCTCCATGGAATCTTCCTGACCGGGGATTGAGCCCACGTCTCCTGTGTCTCCTGCATCGGCAGGTGGGTTCTTTACCACTGAGCCCCCTGGGAAGTCCCATCTACAAGGATACCACTATCTATATTCTGGTCTGCTCTCTCTTGCTATAATAGAAGTCTGATTGTAAGTGCAGTGGATATAAAAGAAAACAAAAGGGTAAACACAGGATTTCATATGTTTCTTTCTATTCTTTCCAGGAATAGAAAGAAAGATGCCCAGTTTAGTGCCCCTAGGGGCTGAGACCACTGCAAGAGGCCTGTGCCTCCAGTCCACCTCCAGCCTACCAAATTTGTGATGCCAGATGGATTTCCTAGAGTTCTGATTGTGTTACTTCATTGCTCAATAAATGACCTTAGCTCCCCAGAACCTATCAAAGAAACTTGGAACCATATTATTTTGATATTGGGTCTAATTATATGAAGGAAAAGAGTCTAACTTGCTTTTGTTTTGTGAAATAAAATTCATGTTTTATTTTATGCAAGACAGGAAAAATTTAAGCATAAAACACTGTCTTTGCCCTGTGGCCTCCTCCCTCCCCTCCACTGTGCATTGTGTGTCTGCATCAGGCATGAACCACAGCCTCCCATCGGCAGAAATGCCTGCTCATCCATGAAGAGCAACATTCTCCTGGCATCAACAACGTGACTCCTTAAATAACAGCATTCATTCCTCCTTGATCTTGTAAGGGGTCACAATGACCCACCACTTTGTACTTGCAGATCTGGATTGTGTAAACTGCCAGTAATACATCACTTTATGTACAGCCTTCTGCCTCAAAATAACCTACATAACTGGGTTTGGACCTCTAATGAGTAGGACATTTCTCAGCTTTCTGAGAGGTCATTCATGGGTGATAGTCCTCAAACTGGCTCGAATAAAATTTTCCATTTCTTTCTTAAGTCAACTAATTATTCACAATGTTTTTTAAACAATAAAATGTTTATTTTTGTTCTTGGAGTCAGTTTGCTTTTTTATATTTGAAAAGTTTTATTTCTTAAATAATGGTAGGTATAAGTGCTTTGTTTTTATTATTATCCTTGTGGTAAACTATACACAACAAAATATTCTACCATTAGTGACATTTAGTGTATTCACAGTTTGTACAACCATCACCACTATCTAGTTCCTGAATATCTTCATCATCCTGAAGAGAAGTTCTGTACCCATTAAACAACGGCTTCTTGTTTCTCCCTCCCCCCATTCCCTGTCTCAGGGTATCAGTAATCTGTTTTATGTTTTTAGGACTTTGTCAACTCTGGTTATTTCAATAAATGAATCATAAAATATTTGGCATTTTGTGTCTGGATCCTTTCACTCAGCATAATGTTTATAAAATTCCTCTATGTTGTAGCATGCACCATTCTTTTTTTTTTTTTTTCCCATATGGATATACCCTCTTTTGTTTCTCCAAAACAGAAGATGGACAATTGGGTTATTTCCACCTTTTGGCTATTGTGAATCGTGCTGCTATGAATATTTGTTTGTATACCTGTTTTCAGTTCTTGAGGTTATATAGCCAGTAGTGGAATTGCCAGATCTCATGTCTAACATTTTGGAAAGCTGACAATCTGCTTTGCAAAGTGACTACCATTTTACGTTCCCACCAGCAGTGTTATTTCTCAGCATCCTTACAAACATTTGCTATTCGACCTTTTGATTATAACCATCTTAGTGGGTGTGAAGTATTACCTTAGGTGAGTTTGATTTGCATTTCTAATAACTACTGACGCCATTTAGTTTTGGATGTTCTTGTTGGTCATTTGTATGTCTTCTTTGGAGAACTGTCTACACAGATCCTTTGCCCATTTTTAATTGGGTTATCAGTCTTTCACTATTGAGTTGATAGAGTTTTCTATATATTCCAGATACAATGCTCTTAGCAAATATATGATTTGCAAATGTTTTCTCCCGTTTTGTGGATCATCTTTTCACTTTCCTAATAGTTTTGTTTGAGGCAGAAAAAATTTTAATTTTGATGAGGTCCAACTTACCTATTTTTTTGCTCCTGTTTTTGGTGTCGCATTAAGAATCAATTGTCAAACTTGAAGTCAAGAAGATTTACCTCTATTTTTTCTAATGCTTAATAAACTTAGCTATTAAATTTAGGTCTTTGATCCATTTTGAGTTAATTTTTGTACACAGTGTGAGAGAAGGATCCAACTTCATTCCTTCATTCCTTATATGGCTATTCAGTTGTCCCAGCATCATTTGCTGAAAAGACTATTCTTTTCCCATTGAATGGTCTTGGTACTTATTTTAAAAATAAGCTGACCACAAACACATGGGTTTATTTCAATTTAATTTACTCCTAAGTATTTTATTCTTTTTGATGTTATTATAAATAGAATTGTATCTTAATTTCATTTTCTGACAATTCATTGCTAATGTATAAAAATACATTTGAATTTTGTATATCAATCCTGCATCCTGCAATTTTACTGCACTAGTTTATAGTCTCTACTTTTGGTTTTTTGCGGGTGCTTTCTTTTTTGATTCTCTACATACAACATCATGTCATCTGTGCATATGGTTTTACTTCTTCCTTCCCAATCTGAATTCCTTTCTTTTTTTTGCTTACTTCCTCTGTTAGAACCTCTAGCATAATGTTGTCTAGAAGTAGCAAGAGTGGATATCCTTGTTTTATTTCTGATCTTAGGGGAAAACCAGTCTTTCACCATTAAGTATACTGTTGGCTGTAGGCTTTTCATAGGTGCTTTTTATTAGGTTGAGGAAGTTCCTTTTTATTTACTAGTTTGATAAGTGTTTCTATCATGAAAGGATGTTGGATTTTGTCAATGCTTTTTCTGCTTTTTTGCTTTTTTAAAAAACTGAAGTATAGTTGATCCACTGCAGTATTCTTGCCTGGAAAATCCCATGGACATAGAAGCCTCATAGGCTACAGTCCATGGGGTTGCAAAGAGTCAAGCAAGACTGTAGTTACTTAGCATGCATGCACACAAGGCTGATTTACAATGTTAGTTTCCGGTGTACAGCAAAGTGATTCGGTCATAAATATATATGTAGACAGTCACATTCTTTTTAAAATTCTTTTCTATTATAGTTTTTTCTACAAGATATTGAATATATTGTACTACTTCCTTGTGCTATACAGTAAATCCTTGTATATCATATATTGTATATATGGTAGTGTACATGCTAATCCCCTACTCCCAATTTATCCCTTTCCCCACTTTCAAAGAACTCAATCCTGAATATTCATTGGAAGGACTGATGATAAAGCTGAGGTTCCAATACTTTGGCCACCTGATGCGAAGAGCCGACTCATCAGAGAAGACCCCGATGCTGGGAAAGATTAAGGGCAGGAGGAGAAGGGGACAACAGAGGATAAGATGGCTGGATGCCATCACCGACTCCAGGAGATGGTGAGGGACAGGGAAGCCTGGTATGCTGCAGTCCATGGGGTCGCAAGGAGTTGGACATGACTGAGCGACTGAACAACAACCTCTTTCCCTTTGGTAACCATGTTTGTTTTCTATGCCTGTGAATCTGCTTCTGTTTTGTAAATAAGTTCATTTTTACTATTTTTTTATTCCACATGTATGTGATAACATAATTGTCATTCTCTGTCTTATTTGCTTAGTAATCTCTAGGTCCATCCATGTTGCTATAAGCGGTATTATCTCATTCTTTTCTATGGCTCAGTAATATGCCATTGTGTATATGGACCACACGTTCTGCATCCATTCATCTGTTAATGGACACCTAGGTTGCTTCCATGTCTTGGCTATCGTTAGCAGTGCTACTATGAACACAGAGTTTTTCCCCCCACTGTATAGGTTGTTTTTTTGTTTTGATTTTTCCTTTTAATTTTATTGATATGGTATATTACATTTATCGATTTTGAGAATTAAGCCAATCTCACATTCCTGAAATATATCCCATTTGGTCATGGTATATAATATGTTATTGGATTTGATTCTAGTATTTTGTTGAGGATTTTCCACATTCATAAGAGATAATGGGTTTTAGTTTTCTTTTTGTAATAGCTTGTCTAGTTTTAGAATAACTTTGTCTAGTTTTTTAAATCAGGGTAATACTGGCCTTATAGAATGAGCTTGCAAGTGCTCCCTCAACTTCTATGTTTTGCAAGTGTTTGTGATGAATTGGTACTAATTCTTCTTTAAATGTTTGGTAGAATTTATCAGTGAAGCCATCTGGAATATGGTTTTTCTTTGTGGGTATAAACAGAAGGAAAGAGGGCAGGGCACAACCTTTAAAAGAATGACGTAGTCATAGGACATGACAAAAACTGGTCAGAAAAATCTAGGTCCAAGATGACAGAAGGTTCCACTTCTAGTGAAACTTGAGCCTCATTATACACTCATTGTAATACATTAGCATCTAAATGACCCAGCCACCAGTGCCATGACAGTTCTGAAGCTAACCATAAAACGTCAAAAAGTGGGTGATGGCCCCTGAGACAGAATCACTCTCCCACTCGTTAGCCCATGAAATTACTCAGCTCATGAAATTAACCACACCAAGACAGGGCCTCTCGCCTTCTGAGACGGCCCACATGCTGTGGGTGTGTTCCTCTCTAAATAAACCCACTTTGTCTCTCGTTGAATTCTGAGACAAGACATCAAGAATCTGAGCTTCATTAAGTCCTGAGAACAAGCATGTGAGCTCAATTAAAAGATCGTGGGTTCAAGTCCCAGTCTGAATTGCAGTTTCAGGTACTTTTTATTACCCAATATGCTTCAGTTCAGTTCAGTCGCTTAGTCGTGTCCGACTATTTGTGACCCCATGAATCACAGCACACCAGGCCTCCCTGTCCATCACCAACTCCCAGAGTTCACTCAAACTCATGTCCATCGAGTTGGTGATGCCATCCAGCCATCTCATTCTCTGTCGTCCCCTTCTCCTCCTGCCCCCAATCCCTCCCAGCATCAGACTCTTTTCCAGTGAGTCAACTCGTCGCATGAGGTGGCCAAAATATTGGAGCTTCAGCTTCAGCATCAGTCCTTCCAATGAACACCCAATATGCTTATTATATGTCTATTAAGATTACCTATTTCTTCTTGAGTTAGTTTTGATAGTATCTTTATAATAATCTGTCCATTTCTCCTGTTATCTAATTTATTTAATTTATTGGCATATAATTGTTCATAGTATTCATTTAAAATCCGTTTTATTTCTGCAAGTCCAGCAAGAATATCCCTTATTTCATTTCTGATTCTAGTAATCTGAGTCTTTAAAAATTTTTTTCTTGGCCAGTCTAGCTAAAGATTTGCCAGTTTTGTTGATCTAGTCAAAGAACAAGCTTTTGTTTCCATTTATTTTCTCTATGGTTTTTCTATTCTCTACTTCATTAATTTCCTCTCTAATCTTCATTATTTTCTTCCTTGTTTGCCTAAGATTTAATTTGCTGCTGCCTTTCCAGTGCTTTAAGATAGAAGGTTAAGTTATAGATTAAAAAGCTTTAATTCGGGCATTTTCGGCTATAAATTACATTCTAAGTGCTGCTTTAGCTAGATCCCATAAGTTTTGGCATGCTGCTTCATTTTCATTCATCTCAAAGTATTTTCTAATTTCACTTTGGCTTTCCTCTTTGACCCTTTGGGTATTTAGGAGTCTGTTTTGTTAATTTACTTATGAATTTCCCCAGGTTCTTTCTGTTACTTATTTCCAATTTCATTCTTTTGTGAAACAAAATTCATATTTTATGGCAAGACAAAAAAATTTAAATAAAATTTTCTCTTCCTTTTTTCTTCTCTTTCCCCCTAGTGTACATTGTGTATCTGCATTTGCATCAACCAAACCTTCCCCACTGGCAGAAATTCCCACTCGAACACTAAAAGCAGCATTCTCTGAAGACAACTCCTTAAAGAGGACATTCTTTCTTGATATAGGGCCACACTCAGATCTGGATTATGTAAAATGTTAGTAATACTTCTTTTGATGTATAACCCTCTGTCTTATATAACTGTGTATTGACTTCTAATGGGCAGAACAGTTCTCAGAGCTTTCTGAGATACTCTTTCTGGGTTATGATCCTCAGTTCAGTTCAGTCACTCAGTCATGTCCGACTTCTTGCAACCCCATGAATCACAGCACGCCAGGCCTCCCTGTCCATCACCAACTCCCGGAGTTCACTCAAACTCATGTCCATCGAGTCGGTGATGCCATCCAGCCATCTCATTCTCTGTCGTCCCCTTCTCCTCCGGCCCCCAATCCCTCCCAGCATCAGAGTCTTTTCCAGTGAGTCAACTCCTCACATGAGGTGGCCAAAGTACTGGAGTTTCAGCTTTAGCATCAGTCCTTCCAATGAACACCCAGGACTGATCTCCTTTAGAATGGACTGGTTGGATCTCCTTGCAGTCCAAGGGACTCTCAAGTCTTCTCCAGCACCACAGTTCAAAAGCATCGATTCTTCGGCGATCAGCCTTCTTCACAGTCCAACTCTCACATCCATACGTGACCACTGGAAAAACCATAGCCTTGACTAGACGGACCTTTGTTGGCAAAGTAATGTCTCTGCTTTTTAATATGCTATCTAGGTTGGTCATAACTTTCCTTCCAAGGAGTAAGTGTCTTTTAATTTCATGGCTGCAATCACCATCTGCAGTGATTTTGGAGCCCCAAAAAATAAAACAGTGGAAAAATAAAGTCTTACACTGTTTCCACAGTTTCATAATCCTCAAATTATGCTCAAATAAAAATTTCCATTTCTTTTCTCAGACTGATTTTTCTTGACACTTTGTTTGAGAACATATTTTGTATTATTTCTATCCTCTTAAATGTACTGAAGTTTATCTTATGGCTTAGCATATGGTCTATCCTGGAGAATATTCCATGTGTATTTGAGAGGACTGAATTCTGCTGTTGTTGGGTGGAGTGCTCTCTCAGTTAGGCCTAACTGGCTTATAGGATTGTCATTAGTTTCTTTATTGGCCTTCTATCAAATTGTTCATTTTTGAAAATGGAGAAGTCTCCAGTTATTATCGTAGAACTACTTTTCCCTTCATTTGTCAGTTTTTGCTTTAAGCATTTTTGATGATCTGTTGTTGGATGCATGTATGTTTACAATTGTCATAGCTTCCTGATAGATTGACCCTTTTATCATTATGAAATATCCCTCTTCATCTCTAATAACATTTTAATAGACTTTGTCTATTTTTTCATATTAGTCATTTTAGTTTCTTTTGATGTTTGCATTACATATCCTTTTCTTTTCCTTTACTTTCTATTTATTTGTATTTTTGAATATAAAGTGTCTAGTTTTATAATAGCTTCTTCTGTAGACAATATGTAGTTGAATCCCTTTAGAAAGTCCAGTTTGATAGTGTCTGCTTTTTGATTGGACTGGCTCATCCATTCACATGTAAGGTTGCTGCTGTTGCTGCTAAGTCACTTCAGAAGTGTCCGACTCTGTGTGACCCCATAGACGGAAGCCCACCAGGCTCCCCCGTCCCTGGGATTCTCCAGGCAAGAACACCGGAGTGGGTTGCCACTTCCTTCTCCAATGTGTGAAAGTGAAAAGTGAAAGTGAAGTCGCTCATTGTATCCGACCCTTAGCAACTCCATGGACTGCAGCCTACCAGGCTCCTCCATCCGTGGGATTTCCTAGGCAAGAGTACTGGAGTGGCTTGCCATTGCTGGACTGCATTTACATTTTTCATTTTTGTTTCCTATATGTATCATGTGTGTTTTGTTCCTCTAACTATTTTTCAGTGCAAAAACACCAAAAAGGACTGTATATGTTTCAAGAGGGGTAATCTTAGTTGTTCCCAGCTAGTATATGCTGGTTTTTCAACCCAGTGTTGAATACAGTATTATTGATACTAGATGATGAATATACTAGTCTTGCCCAGTGGTTCTTAAAATGTGGAGCAAGATCAGGATA
The DNA here is from genome assembly GCF_049115385.1 of Moschus berezovskii. Lineage (NCBI taxonomy): Eukaryota > Metazoa > Chordata > Mammalia > Artiodactyla > Moschidae > Moschus > Moschus berezovskii. The sequence continues at coordinate 9,471,617 of NC_142478.1, read as the reverse complement.
TGTAATTCCCAGCATCACGTGGGAATTTGTTAGAGGAAAACAGTTAATCTCTGTAATCAAACTTGGTTTTGAATCCCAGCTCTGCATTTACAGCTGTGTGATCTGGGAGAACTCACTAAAGCATGGAGCCTTTTTTTCCTCACTGAATAATCCTGCCTTACACTGTGGTTGTGAAAGCTGAAAGAGACTAAGTGAGATAAAGTATGCACTACCACCAGATCAGGACTTCTGATTTTCTTTCTCACTGCAACAAAGTAACAAAAGTTCTACCTGTTTTCTCTATATTTTCAGTGTAACTACCAGCAGCTTAAATTACTTAAACCAATTCTCATTTTAGCAATTATTGAGAGGGACAAATGCAGAAACTGGAACAGGAATAGAAAACATGAGGTTGTGTGGTAGGTTGGCAGAGGAAAAAAGAGAAATTCAGTCTGAACTCATCTCTCAAGTTGCCCAGAAAAATTAGGTGGCAGTTTAAATATCACTCTGGGTGCTGATATATGCTCAAATTCTGAAATTATAGCAATTAAAAAAACTCACTACTTCTCTGCATTTTTAACTTTTGCGGACAGCACAGAAATAACCCTGTGAGGTAGACAAGGCACGCGTTATTATCTCCATTTTGCAGGGACCTAAATCTCAGAGGGATTAAGTGACTTTTGGTGGGAAAGCTGGGACTGAAGCCATGTCGGTTAATTGCAAATTACACTTATCACAGTACTTGAGAAGTTCTCAAATAAAGGTTATATGGAAAGGATAAAGGTCATGCTATGTATCTCAACAATACCATTGAATGAACAAATATCTGATTTACAAGTAAAAATCTTGTTAAGATGAATGCCATCGCAGAGATCCTACTTAAGTGAATATCCATGTATTTGCAGTACGGGAGTTGAGGGCAGGAAGTGTGTATGTGGATATTTGTTCTGGTTAAAAATTTAAACAAGAGGCATAATGCTTCTGAAGTCTTCATAATTTGAATTGACTATACACAGACTTTATGGTGGTACATATATTGTTCTACTACACCATTTGAAGGTGTCACTGAGTAGAATCCATGTGACATTAGGCCATGTGTAAGTATACTAGACTGCATTGCTCAATCTCCTTAGCATGCTAGACCATAAGATTCTTGAGGGCAGAGCCCTGTTTTTGAATGAATCATCATTCAAAATGAATAAATTTTTAATATCACTAATGAATGAATAAATACACGAGTCTGTGAGTGAATATATTTCCTTTAAAATCATTCTTCGTTTACTCCTCTCTTGTCAAAAGACCTTTCTCTATTTCTGACTCTTTAGAGGTTAGAAATAGACCTATTCTCTCCTGCTGGTTGAAAATATTTCCACTTAATCACCTCACACTTGTCAGAATGGCCATCATTAAAAAATCAACAAATAACAAATGATTGAGTGGGTGTGGAAAAGAGAACCCTCCTGCACTGTCAGTAGGAATATAAGTTGATGCAACCACTATGTAGAACAGTATGGAGATTCCTCAAAAAATTAAAATATAATTACCATGTGATCCAGCAATCCCACTCCTGGGCATATACCAGGACAAAACTATAATTCAGAAAGATACATGCAACCCTTGTCCAAAGCAGCGCTACCCACAAATAGCCAAGACATGGAAAGAACCTAGATGCCCACTGACAGAATAATGGATAAAGAAGACATGGGACATATATATAACAGAATATGTATCATGAAAAGAATGAAATAATGCCCATTGCAGAAATACAGATGGACCTAGAGAGGATCACACTAAGCAAAGTAAGCCAGAAAGAGAAAGACAAATACCATATGATGTCCCTTATGTGCAGGAGCTAAAATATGACAGAAACAGACTTACGTATGAGACAGAAGGAGACTCACAGACGCAGGAAGCACGCTGTGCTTGCCGACGGGGATGGGTGTGGGGGGTCGACGGGCTGGGAGCACAGGATTAGTAAATGCTAACTACTGTGTATGGGACTGGAGAGACAACACAGTCCTACTATACACGGTCCTACGGTCCTACTAAACCTACTGTTTATCAATAAAATAATGGAAAATAGTGTGGAAAAAGAATACGTAGATATATGTATAACTTAATCACTTTGTGTATAGCAGAAATCAACACAACATTGCAAATCAACTACACCGCAATAAAATAAATTTTAAACAAACAACCAAAAAAACTAACAAAATATTTCCACCTAAGCCCAGACTAAATTTCTTCCAGAACCTCTTTTCCCTCTACCACTGGTTTATCCTCTAAGTAACAGTTCACAATGACTCTCAGTCATTCGTACCCTGTGTTGGGACCCTGAACTGCTCACCTCAATTTGCTTACGACCACTTTCATTATCCTACTCATTTCCTATGAACCGAGTTTCTGATCAAAATCAGCCCTTCCAAGGCTCTTTGCTCCCTGTTTCCAAGCATTTTATTTCTTCAACACCTTTCATGCATTCATTATAGTGCTACATATTTAAATAGTTATTAATTAGTTAAGAAAAAAAAGCAATAGTATTCTTATTTACGTTTGTAAATGTATTGCTAATAAACGGTGTTGGAGATAATTTCCCTTTCAAGGTAAAAGAATGAGGGAAATGGGAAAAAAGAAATTTCTTTGAAAATCTACTTTGTGTCAGTTACTTTCCATGCATTTAATTTTCAGAAGTAACTTCAAGTAAGGCAGATGGAGACTAATTGTTCCTAAATATCTGCCCTTCTCTCTTTGAAAAATAACAGGGTTTTGGTAGGCACACGACTGGACAGACAAGGTCTACGTCTCCTGGCCTCCCTTACAGGTAAGCGCGTCACAGTGATACGAGCAGAGCAGACACAGAGAACTCGCAGATGGTGAAAATTCCCGGGTTACCCAGTGGTTAGGACGCTGTGCTTTCACTGTTGAGAGGCTGGGTGGAACTAAGATCCTGCAAGCGGCACAGCGTGGCCAAAAAATTAAAAAGGACTTGTAGATGGTATTCTGCAAGGAAAGAAATATGCCTTCCTATTTGCTTTTTCCTCTCCCTGCTGAACTAAATGTTAACTTTCAACTTGGGCCACGTGGATGAAAGCAACACATTATGGGTGGCAGAATAATAAGATTAGGAAGGGAACGGCTACCCACTGCAGTATTCTTGCTGGGAGACTTCTATGGCAGAGGAGCTTGGTGGGCTACAGTCCCTGGAGTCGCAAAGAATCAGATGTGACTGAGGGACTAACACTAATACCACGCAGCCTATGTATCAGCCCTGGACTGATACAATGGGACTGCCACACGAGTAACAAACAACTTCCACATTGTTTATGCCTGTTAGTGAAGTCTCATTATAGTTTTTGAGTCAAGTTTTTGCTTAACACCTTGTACAACCTATGTGATGGCACTCCCTGGAGTTGTGCAACTTGGCAGTTTTGAACTCACCTTCCGACTAACACAGTAAGGTGAAGACAAGTTCAGAAAGATTAAAAGTTTCTCTGAAGTCAAACTATTAAGTGATATGGTGAGACTGAACTCAGATATACATGATGCCAAGTTGTGACAACACTAGATTCTACCTTAGATTTTCACTTTGTGAAATGTGATCCAGAAGAAAAGCTCCACTACTTATAGTAGATATACTATTATATCTACTACTGTGGGCAAGAAACCCTTAGAAGAAAATGGAGGAGCCCTCATAGTCAACAAGAGTCTGAAATGCAGTACTTGGGTGCAATCTCAAAAACAACAGAATGATCTTGGTTCTTTTCCAAGGCAAACCATTCAATATCACAGGAGTCCAAGTCTATGCCCCAATCACTGACACTGAAGTAGTGGAAGTTGAATGGTTCTATTAAGACCTATATGGCAACTCACTCCAGTATTCTTGCCTGGAGAATCCCAGGGACTGGGGAGCCTGGTGGGCTGCCGCCTATGGGGTCGCACAGAGTCGGACACGACTGAAGCGACTTAGCAGCAGCAGCAGCAGCAAGATCTTCTAGAACTAACACCAAAAAAAGATGTCCTTTTCATCATAGGGGGCTGGAATGCAAAAGTAAGAAGTCAAGAGATACCTGGAGTAACAGGCAAATTTGGCCTTAGAGTACAGAATGAAGCAGGGCAAAGGCTAACTCTCTTGGCAAAGAGTTTTGCCAAAAGAACGCATGATCATAGCAAACACCCTCTTCCAATAACACAAGAGAAGACTCTACACATGGACATCATCACCATGGACACAGTCAATACTGAAATCAGATGGTTATATTCTTTGCAGTCGAAGATGGAGAAGATCTATACAGTCAGCAAAAACAACACCTGGAGCTGACTGTGGCTCAGATCATGAACTTCTTATGGCAAAATTCAGACTTAAATTGAAGAAAGCAGGGAACACTACTAGGCCATTCAGGTATGACCTAAATCAAAACCTTATGATTATACAGTGGAAGTGAGAAATAGAGTCAAGGGATTGGATCTGATAGACGGAGTGCCTGAAGAACTATGGACAGAAGTTCATAACTGTACAGGAGGCAGTGATCAAAACCATCCCCAAGAAAAAGAAATGCAAAAAGGTAAAATGGCTGTCTGAGGAGGCCTTACAAATAGCTGAGAAAAGAGAAGCAAAAGGCAACGGAGAAAGGGAAATATATAGCCATTTGAATGCAGAGTTCCTAATGTAGCAAGGAGAGATAAGAAAGCCTTCCTCAGTGATCAATGCAAAGACATAGAATAGAATGGGAAAGACTAGAGATCTAGGAGATGGTGAAGGACAGGGAAGCCTGATGTGCTACAGTCCATGGGGTTGCAAAGAGTCAGACATGACTAAGTGACTGAACAACAGCAACAAGTTATACTCTTACAGTGTAAGGGAAGTGGCTTCAATTCCCACTTAAAACCAGCAATAATGGCTGCACAGGTACCAAAAAAAGTGAGTGTGCCTGAGACATGTGCTGTTTTAGTGACAGCAATGGTAATCAGTTCAGTTCAGTCGCTCATTCGTGTCCAACTCTCCGCGATCGCATCAATCACAGCATGCCAGGCCTCCCTGTCCATCACCAACTCCCGGAGTTCACTCAAACTCATGTCCATCCAGTCGGTGATGCCATCCAGCCATCTCATTCTCTGTCGTCCCCGTCTCCTCCTGACCCCAATCCCTCCCAGCATCAGTCTATTCCAGTGAGTCAACTCATCGCATGAGGTGGCCAAAGTATTGGAGTTTCAGCTTTAGCATCAGTCCTTCCAATGAACACCCAGGATTGATCTCCTTTAGAATGGACTGGTTGGATCTCCTTGCAGTCCAAGGGACTCTCAATAATCTTCTCCAGCACCACAGTTCAAAAGCACCAATTCTTCAGCGATCAGCTTTCTTCACAGTCCAACTCTCACATCCGTACATCACCACTGGAATGAAGGAATCCAATTTGATTGTACGGCTGTACCTCTGTAACAACACTGTATCACCATGTGCAGATGTAATGTCAGCTTTCCTTCCTAATTCTCTTGCTTCCCCCCTGGACAAGCTCCTTCTTCCCATCTGTTCCCCACAAGAAATCACATGGCTGAGTGCGCTCCAAGGAGAGCAACACTTGACATTTAATAAGGTTAAGGACAGGAAGCGGCTCAATGAGTGTGCAGCTGAGAAAAAGACAGTGAATCTGACATTCATTTTGGAGCAGAGAGAGAAAAGGAGAGTTAACAGTTACTGAGTTTCTACTATGTGCCTGTGCTAGGCTTCCAGTGTATACATTTAAACTTTTCAGTAACCACAGGAGGCAGGGATTGTTCCCACTTAATCAGTGAAAAAACAAACTCTAATACAAAGTCCCGGAGAAGGCAATGGCAAGCCACTCCAGTACTGTTGCCTAGAAAATCCCATGGACGGAGGAGCCTGGTAGGCTGCAGTCCGTGGGGTCGCTTAGGGTCAGACACGACTGAGCGACTTCACTTTCTCTTTTCACTTTCACGCATTGGAGAAGGAAATGGCAACCCACTCCAGTGTTCTTGCCTGGAGAATCCCAGGGACAGCGGAGCCTGGTCGGCTGCTGTCTATGGGGTCGCACAGAGTCGGACACGACTGAAGTGACTTAGCACCAATACAAAGTCCAGTACCAGGTGGCAAAGCAATGGTTTGAAACCAGGTCTCGCTTCAAAATCCATGTTCTTTCAGTTATACCCTTAGGCCTTTAAACTTGTTAAAACTGTCTTGTTTTCAAATATATTATCTCCTCTATATAACTCTGAAGAGCATCTTGCTACCTTAAATTTTCCAGGCCTTAATGTGTTTGACATGACCAAGAAAATATTCTGCAGCACTCGGGGGAATTCAGCTGATCTTTTGTCACAGGGCAATGAAAGGTGCCAGTTGGCAACAAGATAAGGAACTTAAGCCAGAATGCGAATTAGCATACTACTTCCTCAAGAGACTGTGCTCTACTAAGGAAAAAAACAGTCAGCTGAACAGGGTGTTCAGTGACAGGATTGATTTCATTCTCTTTGCCATAGTTTGTTGACCTGCACTGTTCTGATTACTGCTTTGGGAGAAAACAGAGTGCATTTTCATAATTCCATCTGGAACACCTCTACAATGAGAACTCATTACTCCATTTTCACTTTGTAAATAGAAAAGAAAGAGAAAAGCTAAGCTTCAAAAGAAAATGCATAGTCTGATATAAAGTAAAAATATTAACCAGGATTCAAACACTGATTGAGTCATTCATCCATTCATTCAAGACTAATATACAGAGAGAGATATTTAGGACAGTCTCTGCCTTCTTCCCAGAAGGGAAAGTGTTAGTTGCTCAGCAGTGTCCGACTCTGCAACAACATGGCTTGCCAGGCTTCTCATTTCATGGAATTCTCCAGGCAAGAATTCTGGAGTGGTAGGAAAGCACCAATTAAAAAAAAATCATTATGGTGAAATGTGATTATCGCTGATTTCCTCTTTTTCTTCCCACATCAATTAATCAGCATATTCTTTGGGCTCTCATCTTCAAAACATAACCAGAATTTTCACTTCATCCTTCTACCCAGGGCAACTGCACTCACTTGAAGTCCAGAGGATGTCATCTGCATTTTGGTCTCTTTGAAGGGGGTCCTGCGACCACAGCTCTCCACCCTGCCACTCCCTCCTCTATTTCCCTCCACGGAGCTCCTGTCGTCTCCCTGAACGCCTCCTTGTTTCCACTCTTGCTCAAAACACAGGGCTCTCCACACAGCAGCCAGTGTCACTCTGCTATGCAAAGTCCTCCGATGGTTTCTCATCCCACACAGGAAAACATCAGCTCCTTCCTGTGGCCTGCAAGCCCCACCTTATCTGAAGTAGGCAACAGGGTCATTTTCTAAATATGACAGGGGATGTATCACCCTGCTTATTTAACTTATATGCAGTGTACATCATGAGGAACGCTGGGCTGGAGGAAGCACAAGCTGGAATCAAGATTGCCAGGAGAAATATCAATAACCTCAGATATGCAGATGACACCACCTTTATGGCAGAAAGTGAAGAGGAACTCAAAAGCCTCTTGATGAAAGAGGAGAGTGAAAAGTTTGGCTTGAAGCTCAACATTCAGAAAACAAAGATCATGGCATCTGGTCCCATCACTTCATGGGAAATAGATGGGGAAACAGTGGAAATAGTGTCAGACTTTATTTTTCTGGGCTCCAAAATCACTGCAGATGCTGACTGCAGCCAGGAAATTAAAAGACGCTTACTCCTTGGAAGGAAAGTTATGACCAAACTAGATAGTATATTAAAAAGCAGAGACATTACTTTGCCAACAAAGGTCCGTCTAGTCAAGGCTATGGTTTTTCCAGTGGTCATGTATGGATGTGAGAGTTGGACTGTGAAGAAAGCTGATCGCCGAAGAATTGATGCTTTTGAACTGTGGTGCTGGAGAACACTCTTGAGAGTCCCTTGGACTGGAAGGAGGTCCAACCAGTCCATTCTAAAGGAGATTGATCCTGGGTGTTCATTGGAAGGACTGATGCTAAAGCTGAAACTCCAATACTTTGGCCATCTCATGCGACGAGTTGACTCACTGGAAAAGACTCTGATGCTGGGAGGGATTGGGGTCAGGAGGAGAAGGGGACGACAGAGAATGAGGTGACTGGATGGCATCACCAACTGGATGGACATGAGTTTGAGTGAACTCCGGGAGTTGGTGATGGACAGGGAGGCCTGGCGTACTGTGATTCATGGGGTCACAAAGAGTTGGTCACGACTGAGTGACTGAACTGAACTGAGGCTGAGTTGGGGACAGGAACAGCACTGTGAGCGACTGGAATAGTCACACATTGAGAGGAAGGGTTGTTGACAGGGAAAAGGGTTGTCGGGGGCCCAAGACACAACTGAGATCACTGATTTCTAATAGTTCCTGTCTGAAATGCGCAGATTTCTCTAACCATGCCATGAGGGCAGGGTCATTATAAGGGTACAGAAAAATGCACGGTATTTTCTGCTGCAACCCAGACTCTTCCAACACTTAACACAACAAACATTGCTTATTTCTCATGATTCTATGCATCAGCTTGGTTGGTCTTCTGTTCTGGGCGAGCTCACTTGGACTACATGGTCTAGAATGGCCTTTTTAAAAAATACCTAATGGTTGGTAGCCAGGTTGTTCTGGAGAGACCTCAGCTGGGCCTTGTTATTTCCCCTTCAAATCACAGCTCCTCTCCAGCAGGCTAGATCAGGCTTCTTCAGGAAGTGAGCTCAGGGTTCTGAAGAGCAGAGAGAGCGAGCCCCGTGTGCCAGCAGCTTTTAAGTCATTGCCCAACTTGCTAATGTCCCTTGATGAAAGCAAGTCACACTATCAAGCCCAGAGTCAGTGTGAGAGGGGACAACACACGGTCATAGACATAGGCAGGAGTGAAAAAATGGGGGCTGATACTACCATGAAGGGTAACTTGCACACTGAAGTAGGTTTAGGGTTTTCTGGGCAGGGTCAGAGAGGGCTAAGGCTTCAAGGAAGTCCAGAGTTTTGGTGAAAAAGTATGTTGTTCACAAGAAACAACCATGAGCTGCAGCTGAAAAGAAAAGGAAATGAGATAGGGGTGTTTACAGACTGGGAGAAAATGATGTTCCAACAATTCCTGGTGGCTCAGAGGTTAAAGCATCTGCCTCCAATGCAGGAGACCCGGGTTCGATCCCTGGGTTGGGAAGATCCCCTGGAGAAGGAAATGGTAACCCACTCCAGTATTCTTGCCTGGAGAATCCCATGGACGGGAAGCCTAGTAGGCTACAGTCCACGGGGTCGCAAAGAGTCGGACACGACTGAGAGATGGAATGGAATGGAATGGAATGGAACAATTCTGGAACTCTTTCGAACACGGTTGGGGGAGACGTTCCCACACCAACAAAAAACTCTTGGCCACCTGCTGGGTATCCTAAATTTAACTTGACTCACAACTGTAAAGGTTAACAGCTCAGTCTTACAAGTCTCCCACCACCCCTTCAGATGCCAATCACAATTACGTTCACTGCATTTAAATCTGACATTGAAGATGCCTGAAAGAGTAAGAAACAACAAAGTGATATAAATTGAACACATGAAGCATAATGTTACAAAGCAATGTAACCTCAATACAAAATAAAGTCTAAAGAAGTGACATAGGGCTTCCCTGGTGCTCCAGAGCTTAAGAATCCGCCTTACAATGCAAGGGACACCAGTCTGATCTCTGGCATGGGAAGATCCCATATGCCGCAGAGCAACTTATCCTGTGTGTCACCACTATGAGCCCACGTGCCTAGGGCCTGCGCTCTGCAACAAGAGAAGCCACCTAAAGAGCAGCCTGCATGCCGCAAGGAAGAAGAGACCCCACTAACCACAACTAGAGAAAGTCCGGGGGCAGCAACAAAGACCCACCACAGCCAAAAAATAAAAGAAAGAAAGAAGTCTTTAAAATAAATGACATAAACTCAAAAAAGCACTTTTTATTTCAGAAATAAAAAACACAGCAATCAAACTTCAAACAAAATCACTGGATGGATTTAACAGATCACAGACGGAAAGAGAAAAAAGCAACATTGACACCTTACGGTTGCTGCTCAGTCGCGTCCAACTCTGCAAACTCATGGACTCCAGCACACCAGTCTTCCCTGTCCTTCACTATCTCCCAGAGTTTTTTCAAACTCATGTCGATTAAGTTGGTGACGCCCTCCAACCATCTCATCCTCTGTCATCCCCTTCTCCTCCTGCCCTCAATCTTTCCCAGCATCAGAGTCTTTTCCAATGAGTCGGCTCTTCGCTTCAGGTGGCCAAAGTATTGGAGCTTCAGCACCAGACCTTACAATGAAAATTCAGGATTTATTTCCTTTAGGATTGACTGATTTGAACTCCTTGCAGTCCAAAGGACTCTCAAGAGTCTTCTCCAACACCAGAATTCAAAAATATCAATTCTTCAGTACTCAGCCTTCTTTATGGCCCAACTCTTACATTCGTACTAGTTGAAACTTTACTAGGTTTGCTATATTGACAGCTTTTGTTCCATTTAATTCCATCTGAATTTTGAAATTCCTAGACAGTTGAGACCCAATAAACTGATTCACACTTCTCCTGCTATCTTTTAATGGATATATTTTAATTAAAACTGATGATTGTACCATACAAGACAACAGTGTTGGAGAAATACAATTTTTAAAAAGCTTTCATTACAAGGCAAAGTTGAGGACTGAAATTTGTACCTCTGACAAATCCCTCAGGTGCTGGTATCTCCAGAATAAACCAGATGCAGTTAACTTCATTAATGACTCCCCTGTGACTCTTGCACTCTTGGGCAGAAAGAGGAATCAGTCTGGGAAGAAAGCAAGTTCAATTTTTATTCTGACTTGGGGGTTGATAAAACTTTCCATTGGGAAATTTTTAAACCAGCGAAGTGCCACCTATGAAGTAAACTTAGTCAAGGCAACTGTCAAATATAGAATTAATGGTTTATTAGACTCAGGACCATATTTGGAAGGACTCACTGATTTCCACTAATCATTAGTAGTCTTGAATCTGTGATGAGACAAGAAAAATAAGGTCTGTAAAGTTTTTCACAAAGCTGATTTAGAGTACAGGTTCTTTATGAATTTTTAGAGAGTTTTCTTTTTATTTTGGGGGTCAAAATATCATTTTTAACTGAAATGAGGCTGATAGAAAATGGCAGTTGTTTTTGGTTTTGTTTCATAGATTGGTGAAAATTTTAAACTGTTGTCATGTTGATTCCCCAAATTATTTTGAAAATCTAGATTGATCCTCAAAGTTCAAAAGACTGGGACCATCACTATTATTTATTCATTCAACAAATATTATGAGGGTCCACTATGTGCTAAAAAATGGACACAAATAAGAAAATGATTGCACTGCATGCCCTCCTGCTTACAGTAAGAAAGGGACAGGTTTACCAGTAGTTACTAACAAGTTAAGTAGTGTTAGTTCTTCTGGGAACAGATGTGAGGGAAGGCTTGTTGACTGGGGAATTAATCTCTTAGTGAAAGAAGAAATGAACCTGAGCTGCCTTGAAAATGAGGCTTCCCTGGTGGCTCAGGGGTAAAGAATCTACCTGCCACAAAGGAGAAGTGGGTCCCTGGATTGGAAAGATCCCCTGGAGAAGGAAAAGGCAACCCACTCCAGTATTCTTGCCATAGACAGAGCATCCTGGCAGGCTACAGTGCATGGAGTCACAAAGAGTTGGACACGACTTAATGACTGAGCATGTTCACATGCCTTGAATATGCACAGGTATTTGATGAGGGAAAAGGAATGGAGGCAAGAGAAATCTTATTCCAAGGAAGTTTAAATAGTTCTAGATGTCCAGAGCTGGGGTATCCATTAAAGACTAAGACAGCGTAAGAATGAAAACAGAGGTAAGTCAAGATAAAAGAGGTTTTGCAGGTTCACCTAAGGACTTTTTTGGCACTAACAGTAAAGAACCCACTTGCCAATGCAGAAGACTTAAGAGATGTGGGTCTGATCCCTGGGTTGGGAAGAGCCCCTGGAGGAGGGCATAGCAACTCACTCCATTATTCTTGCCTGAAGAATCCCATGGACAGAGGAGCCCAGTGGGCTACAATCTACAGGGTTGCAAAGAGTTGGACACGACTGAATTAACACACCCACAAGGACTTTAAAAAATAATAATTGTGATTAAAAACACAATATAAAATTTATCATTTTAACCATATTTCAGTGTACAGTTCAGTAGTGTTAGGTATATTCACACTGTTGTGAACAAGCAGGCTAGGATTGGAGATTCAGGAAGACTGTTTTAGAAAGTAAGGGTCACAGGAGGTAAGGAATGTAGGCGGCTGCTGCTGCTGTTAAGTCACTCCAGTCGTGTCCGACTCTGTGAGACCCCATAGATGGAAGCTCACCAGCCTCCCCAGTCCCTGGGATTCTCCAGGCAAGAACACTGGAGTGGGTTGCCATTTCCTTCTCCAATGTGTGAAAGTGAAAAGTGAAAGTGAAGTCGCTCAGTTGTGTCCGACCCTTCCGTTCCGTTGCTCAGTCGTGTCCGACTCTTTGTGACCCCGTGGACTGTGGCCTACCCTGCTTCTCCGTCCATGGGATTCTCCAGGCAAGAATACTGGAGTGGGTTACCATCTCCTTCTCCAGGGGATCTTCCCGACCCAGGGATCGAACCCGGGTCTCCCGCATTGGGGGCAGACGCTTTAACCTCTGAGCCACCAGGGAAGCCCCTTAGCGACCCCATGGGCTGCAGCCTACCAGGCTCCTCCATCCATGGGATTTTCTAGGCAATAGTACTGGAGTGGCTTGCCATGGGATTAGGCTGCTGCTGCTGCTGCTAAGTCACTTCAGTCGTGTCCGACTCTGTGTGACCCCATAGATGGAAGCCCACCAGGCTCCCCTGTCCCTGGGATTTTCCAGGCAAGAGTACTGGAGTGGCTTGCCATTGCCTTCTCCGGGAATTAGGCTAGAAGAGATTAAAAGGAGGTAGGAAGAGATGAAAGGACTTGAAGGTTTGTGGAAGTGATGTGACTCCAGCCAGGTTTCTCGCTTGGTAGCGGAGATTTTTGCCAGAGGGGAACTCAACATACCACTGGCTGAGTACCAAGCCTACAAGGACTGGTTACACACTTGAAGCTAGCAGACCACATCTAGCCAGGAGGAATTTCCTTATCACCTGCAACTGAAATAAACTTTCCCCGAAAAATCAAAGTATCTGGAAACACTGCAACCACAGTCCCTCAGGAAAACAGTAACTCACTCCACTGAAACAGAAACAAACAACTCCCCTCTCCCCCCCAAAAAAACCCACCGCCCCCAAACACCTTTTTATCAGTGTATAAGATATTTATAGAAAAGTACACTAGTTAGTGTACAGCTTGATGGATGCTCACAAGGCGAAAGTATTCCACTAACCACCAGCTTTCAACAAGCAAAACCAGTATCTTCCACGTTACACTTATTTAATCTTAATCCTACGAGGGAGGTCACACTCCTGCCTCCATCTCAAATACGAGGAAGTACAGACAAGCCACAAGGCTAAATATTATTACTGAAACTAGCATAAAAACCTAGGACCTGCTGTCTAATCCCGAATCCCACAGGCTTGGGGTTTGAGAAGAAACAGGCTTGAAAGTGACACGGAGAGTTTAGCTTTGATCGACGCTGAGTGGGCGTCCGCTTCCAAGGAAACCTACTTCCGGACTTCAGAGCCTCGGGAACCGTCATTACCAGGAGCCCGCACCTCAGATTACCAGCGCCAGCACTTCCGGAGCTCGGCCTCTCAACTAGCGGCCGCGGTATTGTGCACAGCCTCCCCACACAGGAGGGCGCTGTCGCAGGCACAGTCGGACGCTTGCCTCTCTCTGTTGTCGCGATATTCTTGAGGCCGGAAGAGCGTAATGTCAAAGGTCACGTAGACAGCGCGTCCCGCCCAGCACGCCTAAGTTCTCGCGCGAATTGCACTTCCGCCCTTTTGGCTCTCTGAGCGGTACCATGGCGGTCGGCAAGAACAAGCGGCTTACGAAAGGAGGCAAAAAGGGAGCCAAGAAGAAAGTGTAAGTGGCAAGTGTCGCGGCCTCCGTTTTGGGGGACCCCTACCGGAGTCGGCGAGCGGTTTCTGAGCCGCAGAGTAAGCCGGATGGCGAGGATTCTAGTTGGATTGAGATGGCCGTGCGGGCTTGGTAAACTGCGAACCGCGGCCCGGCGGAGGCCGGTGCTGCTTTGAGGCGGGCTGACTGTTTTTCCCCTGACCTTCTGGGCCTCGTGCGCGCCCCTTTTGAGTCAGATTTCTGTCGTGAGTCGGACAGGAGTTGTGGGATCATGGGCTTCGTAAATTCCACGGATAAGACCTCTCTAAGATCTGAATGTGAAAGGCACTGTTGCGGTTCACTCAGGACCCCGCGCCTTTTCGCTGCATGGACCGGGTGGAATATGTGTTCGTGGCATAATTGACTGGCCTGTCAGGTCTGTACAAGGACCTGGTGAGAAGAGCTAGATTTACTTGTGCGTCCCTCACCTCGCTGAGAGGAACTTAGTTAGCCTTTTAAAGTAATTAGAATGAGGAAAGTTCAAAACAGTTACGTGATTTTAAAACTTAAGCATGTGTTTAAATCCAGGGTTGACCCATTTTCTAAAAAAGACTGGTATGATGTGAAAGCACCAGCTATGTTCAATATAAGGAATATTGGGAAAACATTGGTCACGAGAACGCAAGGAACCAGTGAGTATCTTATTTTCCGTTTGTTTTTTTCTTACATTGAGACATGCGTGTATCTTGGTCTACTGTCCGTTCTGTGGTGGGATATTTAAGGAAATGTCAGCTTTTGATTGCGACTTTGGCCCCATTGGGGACTGTTTGTCCTACGGTGCTTATGGAAGCAAGATGGTACTTACCAGTAAAACGTGCGTGGTTAGTTTTGAGCTTCTAATAAGCACTGTCAGTAAGTCATTGGTGACCATATGGATTTGGTTAACAAAAGTTAAGGTCTTTATAATTTTCTCAATGCTTGAACATTAACTTAGCTGGCTTGACTTTGCTTATGTTGTTCCTAACGTTAACAATTGATTCTTGTTTTATAGAAATTGCGTCTGATGGCCTCAAAGGTCGTGTTTTTGAAGTGAGTCTTGCTGATCTGCAGAATGATGAAGTAGCATTTAGAAAATTCAAGCTAATTACTGAGGATGTTCAGGGCAAAAACTGCCTGACTAATTTTCATGGTATGGATCTTACCCGTGACAAAATGTGCTCCATGGTCAAAAAATGGCAGGTGAGAAGAAAATACATGGTGCTGTAGTATGCGCGACCAAAGATGTCATGATTTAATGGCAGCAAGGAGCGTGTTGTGCAGTTGAGGTTTAGATTTCTTAAGTCTGTGATATTTTCTTGATTCTCTTGAGTGTGGACTCTTGAACTTGAGCAACAGCAGTGGTGGTAGTGTTTAGTTGCTCAATTGTCCCCAAACTCTTTTTGTGACCCCATGGACTGTAGCTGGAAAAGCTCCTGTCCATGATATTTCCCAGGCAAAGATATTGAAATGGGTAGCCATTTCTTTCTCCAGGGGATCTTCCAAACCAGAGATCCAACCTGTGTCTCCTGCATTGCAGGTGGATTCTTACCAATAAGCCACCCAGGAAGCCCTTAAACTGAGTTCAGGATTTAATATTGGATTATCATCAAAGTTTTTTTTGCTGCATGAATTAGCACATGTTTGCAGTTTTGGCTTTGCCTGTCCTCAGAACACCTTTGAACTTCAAAATCTTGTGAATTTTATTGTGAAAGGGGTATTGGGTTAGTTTTGATTATGTATTGTACTATACAATAGGAGAGGCAGAGCCTCTGGAGTGAGATTGAAATTTTGTTTCCTTTTCCCAGTTACAGTCTCTGAAAAGTAACTTTT
The DNA here is from genome assembly GCF_049115385.1 of Moschus berezovskii. NCBI lineage: Eukaryota > Metazoa > Chordata > Mammalia > Artiodactyla > Moschidae > Moschus > Moschus berezovskii. Next base: position 9,455,803 of record NC_142478.1, on the reverse strand, counting down.
TAGTTCAGTCCATTGCAGTAGCTCAGTTCAGTTCAGTTGCTCAGTCATGTCCAACTGTTTGCGACCCCGTGAATCACAGCACGCCAGGCCTCCCTGTCCATCACCAACTCCTCGAGCTTGCTCAAACTCATGTCCATCGAGTCAATGATGCCATCCAACCATCTCATCCTCTGCTGTCCTCTTCTTTTCCAATGAGTCGGTTCTTCACATCAGGTGGCCAAAGTATTGGAGTTCAGCTTTTAACATCCATCCTTCCCATGAATATCCAGGATTGATTTCCTTTAGGATGGACTGGTTGGATCTCCTTGCAGTCCAGAGGACTCTCAAGAGTCTTCTCCAACACCACAGTTTAAAAGCATCAATTCTTTGGTGTTCAGCCTTCTTTGTGGTCCAGCTCTCACATTCATACATGACTACTGGAAAAACCATAGCTTTGACTAGACGGACCTTTATCGGTTTAAAAACTAACTTACAGATTGCTAAGCCTTGGCTTTTTTAAAATCTGTAAAATGTAGGTAGGAACATCAGCTCATGGAATCAGGATGAAATAAAAGATCCATGTAAACATGCTTTGTACAGAACTTGTTAACAGAAAGCATTTGCTACAAGTTAGTTTTAACTACAGGAAATAATGACATTGGTTCAGATACCATTTGGGAATGTTTTGTGTGTGGGAATGAATGATGACAAAATGTTTTGGTCCCAAATGATACAATGATTATACTGTTACATTTCTGATATTCCCCTGAGGTTTTATAGTTGTATTTCTGGAAGTATTTTAAGGTTTTTCACTATGATTGCATTATATTCATTTTTTAAAGTAAGGCATAAAATTTAGAAAATGCAAAGAGGGCAAATCTTCCTGAATTTAGGTAGTATTAAGACTATGGATTTTTTAAAATTATGTTTTAGCCATGAAATTGAATATTTAATCCTTACTGTGGCTTTGGTTTGGAACATAAAGGACATTTTAAAATATGTGTTTGGTGTTATTACATTAGATGTCAGTATTGTAGAGTCTCTTAGAACCCATTTTTTACTTGCAGAGTTAAAAAAATTGATTGGGGGAGGAGCTGATTGTTTTATTTTTATTGAAGGCTAATTATTTTACAATATTATATTGGTTGGTTTTGCCATACGTTGACATGAAAGGAGGAGCTGATTGTTAAAGGCTAGCATGTGTATGTAAACGGGGGTTCTTTGCAGATAGTGATAAATGAGGCTAGAGAAGCTACCTGCAGGAGAGACAGGGGAAGACAGCCGAGAGGACTCATTGTTTAAATTAGATATGGAGGATAGTAGGAATTCAAGATAACTGTTGGTAAGTTCACTTCACAGACATTAACTCTAAATTAAATAGCCCATTTATATTATACTTGATATAATGCATACTTGACCTTCCACTTTTTTAAAATTGGAATTTGAGGGATAAAAATTGATAACTTTTAAGTCTGGTAATAACTGACAGTGTCATTTTTTTCACTAGACCATGATTGAAGCTCATGTTGATGTCAAGACGACCGATGGTTACTTGCTTCGTCTGTTCTGTGTGGGTTTTACTAAAAAACGCAACAATCAGATTCGGAAGACCTCTTATGCCCAGCACCAGCAGGTGCGCCAGATTCGCAAGAAGATGATGGAAATCATGACCCGAGAGGTGCAGACAAATGACTTGAAAGAGGTGGTCAATAAATTGTAAGTGTTTTCCTTAAAATACAACCCTCAGATAAGGAAAAGCATGTGAGACAAGGTGTAGTCAGAACTGTGTTTAAATTCTCTGAAACTGCCTAGCTGCATCTCTTGAAATGAAAGCATGTTACACTTTGAGTAAATGTTATTCGATGGTTTCTCATTTGGGCAGCTAGTGAGACTTGAAGCTCAGGACTCATAATTGCCTTAGAAAATACACTGAGTTGACAAACCTTTCACAATTAAGTATGGGAATAAATGATGACAAATGTTTCGGTCCCATATGATGTCCGATGATAAAATTTAACATTTTTCTGATGTTCCCATGCAGTTGCTTAGACCTGTGTTTGGAAAAGGCATAAGACTTGGATTCAGAAGGCTCAAGTACTGGTTTTGCTACTAAGTAGCTGTATAATTCAGATTATTTAATCATCACCTATGAAGGGGCAATAACAGAATGAGGATAGTTGTGGAGTAAATGAAGTGTAGGTTTATTCTAACTTATCATTACTGGTTGCAGGATTCCAGATAGCATTGGAAAAGACATAGAAAAGGCTTGCCAATCTATTTATCCGCTCCATGATGTCTTCGTTAGAAAAGTAAAAATGCTGAAGAAGCCCAAATTTGAATGTAAGTGAAATCACAGGATGTCTGAAAGAAAACTGTGTAGAAAAAGTTGTTTTTTATGTGTATAGAAAAGTGTTTTTTTGAGGCCAGATGTTGCTTTTTTTCCTCCTGTCTTCCCTGTGTAGTAGTATAGAGTACTGATAATATGTTTCAAGATATGGTAGGCTGTAACTAACAACTTTTTCCTTCTTTTTAGTGGGAAAACTCATGGAGCTACATGGTGAAGGTAGTAGTTCTGGAAAAGCTACTGGGGATGAGACAGGTGCTAAAGTTGAACGAGCTGATGGATACGAGCCACCAGTCCAAGAATCGGTTTAAAATGCAGACTGTTAATGGTGACAAATAAAAGATCTTATTTGTGGTATTTTTTTCCTGATGATTCTTTTTAAATAACCTGACGCTTGTTTAAGATGTTTTGATTTGTGCTGAAGTTTTCTTACCTTTTGCGTGTATTTTATTTAGTTACTAAATAGCCTTGAAAGGGTAAGATCTATTTTAAGCAGGAATGGTCTGGAAGTATTAATAATATGAATAAAAGGAAACCATTTCTTTACATGGTTGAAGTTTTGAAAGCCAAAGTCACTCAGTCATATCTGACTCTTTGGCAAGAATACTGGAGTGGGTTGCTGTATCTTTTAGGGATAATCCCAACCCAGGGATTGAGCCCAGGTTTCCTGCATGGGAGGCAGAGTCTTTACCATCTGAGCCACCAGGGAAGCCAAGGTGGTTCTCAAATCTCTGAAAGGCTTATTAAAACATTGCAGGGCCTTGCTCCCAGAATTTCTGATGTTGTAGATCTAGGGTGAAGTGCAGGTTTGCAGTTTGCAAATTTTCAGGTGACGCTGGTGACAAGGAACCATACTTTGTGAACCAATGTCCTGAACCGCGCAGTGGAGAGAAAAGAGCTTGTTGCCGTTTAGGTTTTTGTGGATTTGTCTTTTAAAAATATAAATGCTGTCTTCTGTTCTCTAGAGGTAAATCCCCCACTGAAAACCTTGATGGTCAAGCTGAAGTTGTCTTGACAAGTAGAGAAACTGGTTATTTATTGGTCTCCTATTAAGTGAGCATTTGTCTGCTATCCAGTGTTTCCCTCCAGTCACTCACCCATTCTGTTCAGTACTTTCTCCACTCAAATACCTGAGTTTTCATTCTCAGTTCAGCTTATGGCCTTGCTTGTAAGAACCTCAGAATTTCCTGTTATTTCCACCTTGCCTCATGCTGGGAAGACTGAAGGCAAAAGGAGAAAGGGGGTGGCAGCGGTTGAGATAGATAACCATCACTGACTCAATGGACATGAATCGGCAAACTCTGGAAGATAGTGAGGGACAGATGCTTGGTGTGCTGTAGTCCACGGGGTTGCAGAGTCAGACACAGAAACATCAGATTCTACCCTTTTTCTTGGCTCCATCAGTTCTCACCTTTTTCGTTATTCCTCTGCCAATCTCAGCATACAAGCAAGTCCTCTGCCCTTCCAGATACATCCCTATTCAAACTTACAGCAAAGCTCAAAAGAGTTAACCATATTTGTTGCACATAATTTTACTTTTCTTGCTTGAATCGCAGTTGGGCTTTTCTCTTTCACTTTTTTTTACACCCCACTCTTAAGGAAGCTGTTGCTGTCAGAATTAACAAATGTCATTGCTAAGCCGGTGGTTCATCCTTAGCTTTTACTTCTGTAACAGTGATAATTGATAGTTTATTTTCTTCTATGTTTCTTAATTATCTTCTGGAATTGGACCTCAACGTTTTCCTCCCATGTCGCTAACTACTGTTTGCTAGCTTGTTGCAGGCCTCAGTGTTGGAGAGCCCTAGTCCTTTTATGTTTACCAATATTCTTTCCGTTTAGTCGAGGCAGTGGTTTTTCCCGTGGTCATGTATGGATGTGAGAGTTGGACTGTGAAGAAGGCTGATCACCGAAGAATCGATGATTTTGAACTGTGGTGTTGGAGAAGACTCTTGAGAGTCCCTTGTACCGCAAGGAGATCCAACCAGTCCATTCTAAGGGAGATCAATCCTGGATGTTCATTGGAGGGACTGATGCTAAAGCTGAAACTGCAATACTTTGGCCACCTCATGCGACGAGTTGACTCACTGGAAAAGACTCTGATGCTGGGAGGGATTAGGGGCGGGAGGAGAAGGGGATGACAGAGAATGAGATGGCTGGATGGCATCATCGACTCTGTGGACATGAGTTTGAGTGTACTCCAGGAGTTGGTGATGGACAGGGAGGCCTGGCGTGCTGTGATTCATGGGGTCGCGGAGAGTCGGACACGACTGAGCGACTGAACTGAACTGAATATTCTTTCTAAAAATAGTTTTACTCAATTTCTTGGTTTTAAATAAACTGACTAGGAATTTTACTTCTAGTCTATACCTTTTTTGAACTCCAGGTTTGTCCCTCCAACTCCCAAACTGAATGTCGATAGGCATTTAACATGTCTAAAATTGTATTCCTGAACAACTTTACCCATCCAATTTTACTTTTTACAATTTATTTTCTAAGTAAAATACTTGGTTGCATCAGCTCTTACGGCATACAGGCTCAGTAATTGACGTGCATGGACTTGGTTGCTCCATGGCATCTTAGTTCTCCAGCCAAGATTGCACCCAGGTTGCCTGCATTGCACAGAGGATTCTTGACCACGGAAATAGCAGGGAAGTCCCCCCATCCTGTTTTAGACCAAAGTAAGTCCTCTGGTCTTTGATGATTCACAGTTCATTCAAAAGAAATCTGGCAGTCCAGTGGTTAGGTTTCTGCTTTCAGTGCCAAGGATTTAAGTTTTTAATAAGAAACTCTGGAATCTAACCATTTCTTACTGCCTCCATTTCTGTCACTTTGGAGGAAGTCATTACCAGCCTGTGCTTGGAATTGGTTGTGTTCATTCAGTCGTGTCCGACTCTTTTGCAACCCCACAGACTGCAGTACACCAGGCTTCTCTGTTTTTCACCATCTCCTGGAGCTTGCTCAAACTCATGTCCATTGAGTCGGTGATGCCATCCAACCATCTCTCATCCCCTTCTGCCTTCAATTTTGACTAACATCAGGGTCTTATGAACTGGCTTTTCACATCAGGTGGCCAAAGTATTGGAGCTTTAGCATAAGTCCTAATGAATATTCAGGATTGATTTCCTTTAGGATTGACTGGTTTGATCTCCTTGCAGTCCAAGGGACTCTTGTTCAAGAGTCTTCAGCAACACCAGTTTAAAAGCATTAATTCTTCGGTCCTTCTTTATGGTCTAACTCTCAAATTCATACATAACTACTGGAAAAACGATAGCTTTGACTATATGGACCTTTTGTTGGTAATGTCTTTGCTTTTTAATATGCTGTCTAGGTTTATCATAGCTTTTCTTCCAAGGAGCAAGTGTCTCGTGGCTGCAGTCACCATCTACAGTGATTCTGGAGCCCAAGATAGTCTGTCATTTTTTCCATTGTTTCCCCATCTGTTTGCCATGAAGTTGTGGGACCAGTTGCCACGATCTTTGTTTTTTGAATGTTGAGTTTTAAGCTAGTATTTTCACTCTTCTCTTTCACTTTCGTCAAGAGGCTCTTTAGTTCCTCTTTGCTTTCTGCCATTAGGGTGGTGTCATCTACATATCTGAGGGTATTGATAATTCTCCCAGGAATGTTGATTCCAGCTTGTGCTTCATCCAGCCTGGGATTTCACTTGACGTACTCTGCATAGAAGTTAAGTAAGCAGGGTGACGATATACAGCCTTGACGTACTCCTTTCCCAATTTGGAACCAGTCTGCTGTTCCATGTCTGTTTCTAACTTGCTTTTTGACCTGCATACAAGTTTCTCAGGAGACAGGTAAGGTGGTCTGGTATCCCCCATCTCTTGAAGAATTTTCCAGTTTGTTGTGATCCATACAGTCAAAGGCTTTAGCATGGTCAGTGAAGCAGAAATTGTGATGTTTTTCTGGAATTCTCTTGTTTTTTATGATCCAGTGGATGTTGGGAATTTGATCTCCCTGGTTCCTCTTTTTCTAAATCCAGCTTGAACATCTGGAAGTTCATGGTTCACGTACTGTTGAAGCCTGGCTTGGAGAATTTTGAGCATTACTTTGCTAGCATGTGAGATAAGTGCAATTGTGCGGTAGTTTGAGCATTCTTTGGCATTGCCCTTCTTTGGGATTGGAATGAAAACTGACCTTTTCCAGTCCTTTGGCCACTGCTGAGTTTTTCATATTTGTTGGCATATTGAGTGCAGCACTTTCACATCATCATCATTTAGGATTTGAAATAGCTCAGCTGGAATTCCATCGCCTCCACTAGTTTGTTCCTTGTGATGCTTCCTAAGGCCCACTTGATTTCTTCTCACTCCAGGATTGTGGTTATCTGGGTCATTCAGATCTTTGTACAGTTCTGTGTATTCTTGCCACCTTGTTAATCTCTTCTGCTTCTGTCAGGTCCACACCATTTCTGTCCTTTATTGTGCCCATCTTTGCATGAAATGTTCCCTTGGTGTCTCTAATTTTCTTGAGGAGATCTCTAGTCTTATATTGTTTTCCTCTATTTCTTTGCATTGTTTACTTAGGAAGACTGTATCTCTCCTTGCTTTTCTTTGGAACTCTGCATTCAGGTGGGTATATCTTTCCTTTTCTCCTTTGCCTTTTGCTTCTCTTTTCTCAGCTATTTTTAAGGCCTTCTCATACAGACATTTGCCTTTTCGCATTTCTTTCTTGGGGATGGTTTTACTCACCGACTCCTGTATGACGTCACGAACCTCCATCCATAGTTCTTCGGGCACTCTGTATCAGATCTAATCCCTTAAAAATATTTGTCACTTGCATTGTATAATCGTAAAGGATCTGATTTAGGTCATACCTGAATGGTCTAGTGGTTTTCCCTACTTTTTTCAATTTAAGTCTGAATTTTGCAATAAGGAATTCATGATCTGAGTCAGTCAGCTCCTGGTCTTGCTCTGACTATAGTGGTTCTCCATCTTCAACTGCAAAGAATATAATTAATCTGATTTCAGTACTGACCATCTGGTGATGTCCATGTGTAGAGTCATCTCTTGTGTTGTTGGAAGACGATGTTTGCTATGACCATGCATGCGTTCTCTTGGCAAAACTCTGCCAAGAGAGTTCGCCCTTGTCCTGCTTCATTTTGTACTCAAAGGCCAAACTTGCCTGTTACTCCAGGTTATCTCTTGACTTCCTACTTCTGCATTCTAGTCCCCTGTGGTGAAAAGGATAGCTTTTCAGTGTTAGTTCTAGAAGGTGGTGTAGGTCTTCATAGAACCATTCAACTTCAGCTTCTTCGGCATTATTGGTTGGGGCATAGACTTGAATTACTGTAACATCGAATGGTTTGCCTTGGAAACAAAGATCATTCTGTTGCTTTTGAAATTGTACCCAAGTACTGCATTTTGGATTCCTCACTTAAATGGCCCCAAAGCGTGTGCTTACCTTTTAAATCAGTAGATCCTGCTGATAACATTCATCCTGTTAAAAACCCTGTCCTTCAGTCCTTTCCCTGTTACTTTCCTATAGTTTTAACTTCTGGCTACTAGGAAAATTCCATGTGGACAGCTTTTTTGGGGGGAGGAAGGTGGAGTCTGGCTCACTGCTACACTTTCCAATGCCTTGAAGTTCAGTATTGAATAAAGGAATGAATGATATTCCCTTACTGAAGAAGCATATATTTTCAGTAGAAAACAGTTGTAGATTTGGGTCTGAAGTGACAGGTACTTCTTTTCCAAGGTAGAAGTTGGGAGTTGAGTCTATAGAGTGATCATTCAAGGTGGGGACCAGGAATGGAGAGAAGTGGTGGCTTACTGCTTCATGCTGGACATCATCTAGTAAGATGATACGGCCAACGAAGCTCCAGTTTGCTACATCTTGAGTAGAGCTTGGCATGGTTCTTGTTTAGAAGGGTTCATGTGAAAACGCTTCCAAAAATAATGTTTTTTTAAAAAAATGGTTTGGTCTGATGATGTGTTTAAGTTACTTTCCCATAGGTCACCATGAAGGTGGTTAACATCCATATAATAAAAAAGACTATAAGGGGTGATTTCCCATTTAGTATCATATATGTGATATGTAGATATTAACAAATGGACTTTCTCTACTTGATTGTACCTAGAACAGTTTTGTAACAACGGATATACATTTTGAATCTTCAAAAAGGAGTTACTGAAGATCTTTATGTCAAGGCATGACTGAAATAGCAAAACTAACTCTTGATTTGAAACTGGCTTTTGCTTTAATGTGTACAGTTGAGCAGCACCATTAGTTTGAGAACAGGAAAGACTGCCGGGGGAGTATGCTAGATTATTGGATTCAGCCTAATTATCCAAGTTCTTAAATGCAGAAGTTTGAGGCATAAGTGGTTGTAATACAGTGCGAGGACTGCCCAGTGTTGCTGCGTCCTCTGAGGATGGAGAAAGGGCCATGGGCCAAGGAAAGAGAATGGCTTGTAACAGCTGGAAGAGGCAAGGAAGTTCTCAGTGGCACCCAGGCTGAGGGAACAGCCCATCATAAACACCACCAACAACAACTTTCTGAGCAGTTTCAGACGTTCCCAGCACATGGCCCACGACATCTGCAGTACTGTGTAAACACTGCCTGAGCGCACGGCCAGAGCTTTTCCCTCGGCCCTCACGCAGTCTCATTGCCACAGCGGTGTGTTCGTAGTGCCCACTTCAGCTCTTGACCTGACTGCACTATGGTTTTTTTGGTGAAGCTTCTTTTTTGGTTGATTGCTCAAGAAGTTCATTTTCTGAGTTCTTGTATGTTGAATACAGTTTATCATTTGCTTTATACCTGAAAGTCACTTGTATTGGATCTGAAATCCTCAGCTTACTCTGAGCATCTTAATTATATTCTATTCTATTCTGGCATAAAGCATTGCTAATGAAAGTCTGATGATAATTTTCTTTCCCTTGCAAGTCACTTTCTGGTTTTGGCTAAAAGCCCAAATAATTTCTTGTTTATTCAAAGTCAAATAATTTTATAAAATACTTCTTGGTAATAGTCTGATAGAAGTCTCAGGTATGCAGCATACCTTGGAGATACTGTGAGTTTGGTTCAAGACCACCTCAATAAAGTGAATACAATAGAGTGAGTCTCAGGAAATTTTTGGTTTCCCAGTGCATATTAAGTGTACAATAGCACTGTCTTTAAAAAACATTAATTTAAAAATACTTTATTGCTAAAAAAATGCTGAACAACATATGAATCTTTAGTGATTCATAGTCTTTGCTGGCAGAGTGTTTGAAATACTGCAAGAATTGCCAAAGTGTGACGCAGAGGTAGGAAATGAGCAAATGTCATTGGAAAAATGGCACTGGTTAAACTGCTTGACACAAAGTACAGTCAAACTGAATGGTTTACACTATATATAGTTTCAACAAGAATTTTGTGTGTGTGTGTGTGGTATAAACTTTGCCTACAGTAGTTGTTAGCATTTCTCTGTTTTCTTGTTTTTTTTTTTTTTTACAGGACTTTGTCTATAATCTTCTGGCAGCTGTTGTCTCTAACCATCCATTCTCTGTGTTCCTGTATGTTGGGCTGTATTTCTGTAAGACAAGGGTTGGCTAATTACTCCCCATGGTATAGATGTGGCCAGTTTTGAATAGCCTACAAGCTAAGAATAGCTTTTCAATTTTTAATATGGCTGAAAAAAAGTATTTCACTATGTGGGAGAATTATGTGAAATTCAGATTCCAGCATCCATGAGTAATGTTTCATTGGAACCCAGTCACGTTCATTTGTCTTGTATTGTCAGTTGCTGCTTATTGCACTACAGCGGCAGAGTTGAGGACTTGCAACGGGGCATACCTGGTACTCATCAGTTTGCAGTACGCTGCAAACTGCAGTGACTTACTTATAACTCCACAATGTGAGTGCCACACCTGTCACATGTGTAAGAAACCTCTTCAAAGATGGCAATATATAAAATCTCAGTTACAAATCAATAGTAACAGGTGAATCAATTTTTTTTCTTGCATGTACAGATGAAACTTTGTTTAAAATAGTACTTCAAATAAAAGGGACAACCATCAAGTGTTCAAATTGTGAAGAAATAGTTGAAAACCTGGATTGCAAGGTGCCAGGTGAATCGCTTTTTAATGATGGAAGATCACTAACTCTGAACCCTAATTAGGTGGGATGTTACACTCCACCGCAAAGGATCTGTATTACAGAAAAAACTTTACTCAATGAGCATCATAGTTTGACTTCATTAACAGAAGTTTTAGAGATTTGTTTCCTCTCTTAATGCTTACATAGGAAGGAAGTGAAAGTCGCTCAGTTAACTGGTTAATGCTTCCACCCCTAAACATGAGGTCAACTGCCTGAAAGGCCTGACTCCTTGATGGACGCTCTTGGAACTGGAGACAGTCTATCCATCAGTAAAGAGACCTACCTGGTCAGGTAAAAATAGTGTTCTCTGGGATGAGCCAGCCTCAGAAACTCTTGGAAAATTGTTTCCCACCCCATTATCTGAAGCATAGCTGCTGCTTCAAAGGGACCCTCACTTCAGAGACCCTTGACTACCTGGAGCTGAGTCTTGGTAGCTCAGCTAAGTTAAAAGGTAGTGGTATGCACTGTGCTGCTGTGGCTGTCTAGCTGCAGCACCAGCTATGCAGAAGCAAAGAGAATGTGGTCCCTGCTCAGCAGATCTGATTGTGCAGAGTCCTATGCTGACTGGGGCTTTTGCTCATGACGTAATCTTGGCTTGCCACTTGAAAGATTATTCAGACCAATTAAAACACCCCTCTTAAAGGCTGTATGTTGTGGAAACAAGTTGTGGCTCCTGGTTGGACAGGGTTACTCAGGTAGTGAAGTGAAAGTCTGTCAGTTGCGTCCGACTCTGCGACCCTGTGGACTATGTACAGTCCATGGAATTCTCCAGGCCAGAATACTGGAGTGGGTAGCCTTTCCCTTCTCCAGGGGATCTTCCCAACCCAGGGATGGACCCAGGTCTCCCGCATTATGGGTGGATTCTTTACCAGCTGAGCCACCAGGGAAGCCCTACTCAGGTAGGTAGGTGTCTGTGCAAAAGGCCAGTTCTCTGATAGGACCCAGTAGCACCAACATTCAGACTGCCCTCACACGTGGCTACATGTCCACTGTCATGGGCTGTGCACACAATAGATCTTCCTCATGCATGACAGGCTGTGACTCCTGCCAAGGTGGTTGGTTTGTCTTGAGGTGGTTGGGGCCATATCACACCGGCTGACTATGACAGTCTACACCGGTCCTTTGGTCACCTTTCCGGGCAGCTGCTGGTGCCTCAGCACTACTGAGGCATTTTTAGGTTACATATTGCTCTCTCAGTCCAGCCAGCTGACTGGCCACACAACTGTAGCACTAGAACTAAAATGCCATATGTATCACGTGCTTAGTTTTCTGGACCACTTACAATCTCACTATGGGGCACTTTCTGTTGCAAAGGCCACCTGGCAAATTTGATATTTAACAACTGCCTGCTTTCCATGTTTATTTAGCATAGCTGAGCATGAAAAAGCTTTCTGACTACGCCCCTCCTCCAGTTCTACATACCTGATTAGGTCACAGACTATGGCAATGCCCCTAAAAGGATCATTTCATCTTGTCTCCTGGGTGACAAGCAGACAAAGTCTGGGTGAAAGCAGGGATGCCTGGAGAAAATATGAGATTATAGGTACAGATTTTGTGGCAGTGGAGGGAAGGCAACAACCTTGGCACCTGGGAAGAAAACAAAGGAGGGAGGAAGGGGAGTAATTAATGCACTATGGTCCGGAGATCATCATTTCTCAACTGTGGGCCTACTGATATTTCAGGCTGGATAATTCATAGTTGTGAGGGACTGTCCTATGCCATGTGGGATGTTTGGCAGCACTGCTGGCCTCTACCCACTAGATGCCAGGAGCATCTTTCCCCAATTTGTGACAGAAATGTTTTCAGACACTGTCAAATGTCCTGTGGGACAAAATTTCCCGCAATTGAGAACCACTACCCTTGATCCAGGGCTTCCCTGATAGCTCAGCTGGTAAAGAATCCGCCTGCAATGTGGGAGACCTGGGTTCGATCCCTGGGTTGGGACGATCCCCTGGAGAAGGGAAAGGCTACCCACTCCAGCATTCTGGCCTGGAGAATTCCATAGACAGTCCATGGGATTGCAAAGAGTTGGACATGACTGAGTGACTTTCACTCGCTCACCCTTGATCCAAAATTGCTATCTGGATCAAGTGGCTTGCATGCGTGCTCAGTTTCTAAGTCATGTCTGATTCTTTGTGACCCCACGGACTGTAGCCCGCCAGGCTCCTCTGTCCATGGGATTTACCAGGCAAAAATACTGGAGTGGGTTGTCATTTCCTTCTCCACGGGATCTTTCCGACCCAGGGATCAAACCCACATCTGCATTGCAAGCAGATTCTTTAGCTACAGAACCACCTGGGATCAAGTGGCAGTTGCAGCGAACAATCTGACTTGCCCCTGGGCTTGTCATAAACAGGAACATTAATGTGGACACGGTTGTCCTGTGCCTGATGCCATCAACAGTAGCTCCCAAATGCAAACACGTACACATGTACCCAGAATAACACAATCTTGATTCAATCTGGCTGGTCACATGCTTTTTTACAATGGAAATATTTAATAGTATGGCCAGGGGTATTACATAGTGATTTGATATTTGCATATATTATGAAATGATCACCACATTAAGTTACTGTCCCCCCAAAGTTATTACAATATTGACCATATTCCTTATGCTGTATATTACATTGGTTTATCTACTTTATAACTGGAGGTTTGTACCCTTTAATCTCCTTCACCTATTCTGCTCCACCCTTCCTGGGAAACCACAGAAAACTAGTTTGTAAGTCTCTGGTTTGTTTCTTATATTCCACTTAAAAGTAAAACCATATGTTTATCTTCTGATTTATTTCACTTAGCATAATACCCTCTAGATTCATTCATGTTGCCACAAATAGGATTTTTTAATGTCTAATATTCCACTATATATATATAATGTCTAATATTCTACTATATGTATATATACACACACACACACAAACACATCTTCTTTATCAGTTCTCTATTGTAAAAATGCTGCAATGAACACTGGTGCATATATCTTTTCAAATTCGTAAATACCTGGAAATGAATTGCTGGATTATACAGCAGTTCTGTTTTCAACTTTTTCAGGAAACTTCATACTGTTTTCATAGTGGCTGAACCTACTGACAATCCTACCAGCAATGCATGAGGGTTTCCTTTACTCCACATCCCCAAAACCTATTTGTCTTTTTGATGAAAGCCATTCTGACAGATGTGAGGTGTGGTTTTGATATGCATTTCCCTAACAATTTGATATGCATTTCCCTAACAGCGTTTCATGAGAAATGCTGGGCTGGATGAAGCACAAGACAGAATCAAGATTGCTGGGAGAAATATCAATAACCTCAGATACGCAGATGACACCACTCTCATGGCAGACAGTGAAGAACTAAAGAGCCTCTTGATGAAAGTGAAAGAGGAGAGTGAAAAAGTTGGCCTAAAGCTCAACATTCAGAAAACTAAGATCATGGCATCCTGTCCCATCACTTCATGGCAAATAGATGGAGAAACAATGGAAACAGTGAGAGACTTTATTTTCTTGGGCTCCTAAATCACTGCAGATGGTGACTGCAGCCATGAAATTAAAGGATGAATACTCCTTGGAAGGAAAGTTATGACCAACCTAGACAGCATATTAAAAAGCAGAGACATTGCTTTGTGCCAGCAAAGGTCCCATCTAGTCAAGGCTATGGTTTTTCCAGTAGTCATGTATGGATATGAGAGTTGGACTATAAAGAAAGCTGAGTGCAGAAGAATTGATGCTTTTGAACTGTGGTGTTGGAGAAGACTCTTGAGAGTCCCTTGGACTGCAAGGAGATCCACCCAGTCCATCCTAAAGGAGATCGGTCCTGAATATTCATTGGAAGGACAGTTGTTGAAGCTGAAACTCCAATACTTTGGCCACCTGATGGGAAGAACTGACTCATTTGAAAAGACCCTGATGCTGGGAAAGATTAAGGGCAGGAAGAGAAGGGGATGACAGAGGATGAGGTGGTTGGATGGCATCACTGACTCGATGGACATGAGTTTGGGTTAACTCTGGGAATTGGTGATGGACAGGGAGGCCTAGCCTGCTGTGGCCCATGCATTTGCAAAGAGTCGGACACGACTGAGCGACTGAACTGAACAATTAGTGATGCTGAGCATCTTTGCATGTGTCTGTTGGCCATCTGTATGTCTTTGGGAAAAGATCCTCTGCCCATTTAAAAGTTGGCTTATTTGTTTGATGTGTTCTATGAGTTCTGTATATATTTTGAATGCTGTCGTTGATCAGTAGCTAAGTCGTGTCCAACTCTTTGCAACCCCATGGTCACATGCCAGGCTTCCCTGTCCTCCACTGTCTCCTGGAGTTTGCTCAAGTTCATGTCCATTGAGTCGGTGATGCCATCCAACCATCTCATCCTCTGCCACCCTCTTCTCTTTTTGCTTTCAATCTTTCCCAGCATCAGGGGCTTTTCCAATAAGCTGGCTCTTCACATCAGGTGGCCAAAGTGTTGGAGCTTCAGGTTTAGCATCTCCCCTTCCATTGAATATTCAGGGTTGACATCCTTTAGGATTGATTGGTTTTATCTCCTTGGAAGTCCATAGGACTTTCAGGAGTCTTCTCCAGCACTAGAATTTGAAAGCATCAGTTCATCAGTGTTCAGCCTTTTTTATGGCCAACTCTCACATCCGTACACAACTACTGATAAAAACATAGCTTGACTATACAGACGTTTGTTGGCAAAGGGGTGTCTTTGCTTCTTAATACACTGTCTAGGTTTTTCATAGTTTTCCTTCCAAGAAGCAAGTGTCTTCAAGTTTCATGGCTGCAGTCACCATCCACAGTGATTTCAGAGGCCAAGAAAAAATCTGTCACTGTTTCTACTTTTTGTCCTTCTATTTGCTATTAAGTGATGTGATCAGATACCATGATCTTAGTTTTCTTAATGTTAAGTTTCAAACCAGCTTTTTCACTCTCCTCTTTCACCCTCATCAAGAGGTTCTTTAGTTCCCCTTCTCTTTCTGCCATTAGAGTGGCATCATCTGCATATCTGAAGTTGATATTCCTCCTGGCAATCTTGATTCCAGCTTGTGATTCATCCAGCCTGGCATTTTGCATGATGTAAAGCAGGGTGACAATATACAACCTTGTTGTACTTCTTTCCCAATTTTGCACTAGTCTGTTGTTCCATGTAACTGTTGCTTCTTGACATGCATACAGGTTTCTCAGGAGACAGGGATAGTCCCATCTCTTTAAGGATTTTCCATAGCTTGTTGTGATCCACACGGTTAAAAGCGTTAGTGTAGTCAATGAAGCAGTAGTAGATTTTTTTTGGAATTCCCTTGCTCTATGAGCTAACGAATGTTGGCAATTTGTTCTCTGGTTCCTCTGCCTTTTCTAAATCCAGTTTGTACATCTGGAAGTTCTCGGTACATGTACTGTTGAAGCCTTGCTTGAAGGATTTTGAACATAACCTTACTAGCATGAAATATGAGTGCAATTGTCTGGTAGTTTGAATATTCTTTGGCAATTCCCTTCTTTGGGACTGGAATGAAAACTGACCTTTCCCAGTCCTGTGGCATCAGCAGAGTTTTCCAAATTTGCTGGCATATTGAGTGCAGCACTTTCACAGCATCATCTTTTAGGATTTGAAATAGCTCAGCTGGAATTTCATCACCTCCACTAGCTTTGTTCGTAGTGACACTTCCTAAGGCCCACCTGACTTCACACTCCATAATGTCTGGCTCTAGACGAGTGACCACTAGACTGGGATAAGCCAGGTTATCCAGTCATTAAGACCTTTTTTATATAGTTCTGTGTATTCTTGCCACCTCTTCTTATTCTCTTCTGCTTCTGTTAGATCCTTACTGTTTCTGGTAAGGACCAGATATTTTGGATTATTTCCCCATTCAGTAGGCTGCCTTTTTGTTTTGTTCATGGTTTTCTTTGCGGTGCAAAAGCTTTTTAGATTTAAATGTTGTCCCATTTATTTTGGCTTTTATTTCCCTCACTTGAGGAGATGCATCCAAAAAAATACTGCTAAGACCAACATCAAAGAGCATACTGCCCATGTTTTCTTCTATGAGAAGTTTTATGGTGTCAGGTCTCACATTTAGGTCTCTAATCCATTTTGGATTTATTTATGTATATGGAGTAAGAATGTAGTCCAGGTTGTTTTGCATTTAGCTGTCCAGTTTTCCTGACACTGTTTATTGAAGATGTTATCTTTCCCCCATTGTATTGTTGCTTACTTTGACTTAAATTAATAGTCCACTTTGTGGGTTTATTTCTGGGCTGTCTGGGCTGTTCCATTGACCTATGTGTCTGTTTTTGTGCCAGTTCCATACTGTTTTGATGACTGTAGCTTTGAAAGTAGTTTGAAATTGGGGAGTGTTAAACTTCTAGGTTTGTTCTTCTTTCTCCAGATTGTTTTGATTAGAGTATTTTGTGTTTACATACAAATTTTAGAATTTTTTTCTAGCTCTGTAGAAGATGCCTTTGGTATTTTGATAGGGATTGTGCTGAATCTGCAGATTGTCTTGGGTTGTATGGTCATTTTAACAATATGAATTCTTCCAATCTGTGAGCATGGTATATATTTCAATTTGTGTCATTATTTTCTGCCATCAGTGTCTTACAGTTTCCAGACGATAAGTCTTTTACCTCTTTGGTTAGATTTATTCCGAGGTATTTTATTCCTTTGAGGCAACTGCAAATAGGATTGTTTTCTTAATTTTTCTGATAGTTCATTATTCAAATACAGCAGATTCTGTAATATTAATTTTGTATCCTGCAACTTAACTGATTTCGTTTATTAGTCCTAACACTTTTTTTGTTGTCTTTTAATGATTTTTCATATATAAAATCATGTCATCTGCAGACAGGTTACTTTTTCCTTTCTAATTTGGGTTTCTTTTATGTCTTTTTAAAATTTATTTATTTTTATTTATTTCTGTCTGATTGCCGTGGCTAGGACTTCCAATACATTGTCAGTCAATTCCTGCTGGAACAAAGAGAGATAGAGGCTTCCCTGGTGCTCCAGTGAGTAAGAATCCACCTGCCAATGCAGGAGACACAGGTTTGATCCCTGGTCCAAGGAAGAACCCACATGTCTTGGGGCAACTAGGCCCTTGCACCACAACTGCTGAGCCCGCACTCAGAGCCCAGGAGCCACAGCCACTGAGCCCGCACTCAGAGCCCGGGAGCCACAGCCGCTGAGCCCGCACTCAGAGCCCGGGAGCCACAGCCGCTGAGCCTATGTGCCTAGAGTCTGTAGTCCACAACTAAAGAAGCCACTGCGGTGAGAAGCCCATGTACCTCAACGAGGAGTGGCCCCTACTTGCTGCAACTGGAGAAAGCCTGTGGGCAGCAACAAAGCCTCAGCACAGCTGATAAATACATACATTAACTTTTAAAAAGAGGACAGAAAACCAGGGGGTAATTTTCCTTTCTGAATAATGAATCTGAATTATTCTCCTGAAAAAAATTTCATTGAGTTATTGCCTAATTTGTAGTATTTGAAGATAATCCATGGTGTACATACAATTAAGATTCCTTAAAAATAAATCCAGAATGTGTCCCAGACTCAAATATAACCTTATTATAAGTTTATAAGCAACTGAATTATAAGTTATAAGCAATTGAGTTGCTCTGTTAGAGTCCAAAATACTAAAACAACGTTTTGTGCTCCATGTGTATAAAAATCTCAGTTTAAGATTGCTCTGCTGTTGCCAACAGCACAGCTCTACAGACATAGATCTTTTCAAGATCTGATGTTCCAGGCATTCAAATACTTCCTATTACACAGAAAAAGGAGTCCCCATTAATGGATCAGTCCATGTTTGAGTTTTTAGGTAACATCAATAGCCTACATAAAATTGAGAAGCCAAGCACAAATCTTTATTTCTTCTTCAAATAAATAAATTCAAGGTTTTATTCTCTGTAACGTATTCCAGTCATAAGTGTTATATTTGAGAAGTTATAGTTTTTCTTTTATAATAAACCAATTCTACTTGTTTAACTACTAAAAAGAAATGTATCACTTTAGCACAACAAATATAAAAAGTTCTGAATCAGGATTCAGTAGAGATAGGTTTTGTTTTAGGCTCTGCCATACCTGTATGACCTTAGGCAAATCATATAACCTCTGCATGTTGAGCTCTGACCTGCAGACTTCTGTGGTTTAACAGGATGAGACTGCAATTAGGTAAAAGGCCCCTAGATGGTGGTGGTGTTCTGAGTTAGGCTTTCTATTTCCCCTCTACCCCATAATTAGAGTGAAGTATAAAGAGTAGGTTAGAAAATTATTGCCTATTAAGTTCTGAAAAAATTCACTGCTAAGGATTCAATTAATGACATTCAAAATAGCACTGAATTATGAATCATATGGTCCAATTACATTTGATATTAATTAAAAGGAATATACCACTAATGTTTATATTAATACCAAATATCTCTTTGTAATTAGCCTATATCATCAGTATTTCTCTGGGTATATTTATCTAACCTTAAGAAGCTGAACAAAAACTAAACAATTATTGTTAAGGGTATTGATGCATAACAACCCTATAGAAAAATAAATTTTTTTCAAATGCCAGTTCTAACAAATTTTGAGAAATATACTGATTTTTTTATAATGAATATTTCAGACTATTAAAAACCTGTGATTCCCATGAGCACAAATGACATTAACCACCACCCCCCGCCACCCCCAGTCATATAAGCTAGAGCATCTTTTAAAGAAATCTGCTGTCTTTTAGTGTTCAAAAGGGTAAGAATAACATATTAAATGACCTCTAGTTTTACCCACCAAAGAAAAAGGATTTGGAGATCCTAGTTTGCAGTGGCTTGGATGAACAATATTAGGTTTTCAACTGAAATTCCTGAAAAGAGCAAGAATACATTTCTATTTCTCCACTATGAAACTCACTGAGTGTAAAAGTCATGTTCAATCAATATACAGTATAAGAAAGTGCCTATGAAAACCTACACCATGCCACATGTTTACTTCTCATCAGTTGAGTAGGTGATAAACGACAAGCAAAAATGGAGCATGATGGAGTGGAAGACATATGACTGCAAAGTTTGTTTCAACAAAGTTTTTTGTCAGTAAGTTAATGAGGAAAGATATTTGGATCACAGTGGCTCCAAGACAGTATCACTGTTACATGAAAGTTATCCCCATCCATCCATCCAGCCAACCAACAAGCCTCTATTGAGCTATATGGTGCAAACAGCTAGAGGTAAAAAGATTAAGATATCATCTCCATTCTCAAAAACCTCAGTCTAGTATGTAAGAGAAAAGGACTTTGAAAAGTTCAGTTCAGTTTATTATAGTGTCAAGTAGATATACACCTATTGCACTTATCATTCTGCTGACAGAGGCCAAAATTCAAGAAGAATATTTTTCTCCAATAAAGCTAGGTTTTCACGATTTTCGATGTAAGATGTTAAGATTACACAGGCAAAGAAATATACCTCATGCCCTAGCCCAGTCCCCCCGAGTCTCACCTTCCTGCTGTTATACAAGCTTGCTGCAAATAGGAATTTAGTTGAGACAATGCTTTAAGCCATCCATCCATTTCTTATGAAATTACTCCTGGGTGATATTTGACCAGTTTTCTTTATTCCATCTTCTATACCCAAAATATGTTTAAAAAAAAACAGCTCCCATATCCCAAAATCAATTGTAACCATATACTGGGAAATGAACTTTAATCAAAGACAAGCTAAGTCTCTCCTCCATTACGGAACCCCACATGGTGTTCACATAATGGTTTCATCACTTAACTGCCTAACTTTTCGGACAATGGAAACTACAACAAAAGCAAAAAAGTGGCCCAGCATATGAAACTCTTCTCAAAAACAGAAGAAAGTTATGAACATTGTTAGGAAAGTGTTTTACATTTCCAATGAAATTCTATTCCACTGATCTCTTTGAAAGATTGTCTTCAACCAATATATTTGGCTTCAGCCCATAAGCTGTAATTGATTCGGTTTCACAACTTTTTAGCTTTAAGACTTTCGTCTTAAGCCTGGAGTGCATAACAATGGATAGCAGGAAAGTGGTTTTTTATTTACTCTAAAAACTGCAGGGATGAGCTCGGGGGGTAAAAAAACAACCCCAAAAGTATTAGCCTTCAGATTCTCAAATTATTTTTAGCTCTGATTATATTTGGAAGAATGGGCTGCGGGTTTGGCATTGTTTCCCATCTTAACAGTTGCTCTGTATTCTGAGATATATATATGTGATTCATAATGTACCACTGTAACAAGACACAGCTTTTATATATTACTGGGGTAATGCAAAGAAAATGAATTTTTCTTTGAGTACCAGTAATTGTCAAAAGAATGATTACAGAATCAGAACATGTGCTTTATAATAACCCTGTTAACATAAAGTATACACAGAGGAAAGAAAGAAGTACTGCAGGTATGTGAAAGAGTTATTTAAATAGCAAGGCTTTTCAGGGTGGTTTTGGTTCTTATGACTAAGATGCATCAAATTTTAACCACTTTCAGACACGGGGACAAAGGGAAAACATCTGGCAACACAGGAGCATTTGGTGACTGTGAGCTGCAAACAGGAATTTAGTGGAGACAATGCTCACCAAGGCTCCACTAGTCAATGAACTACTCCCTTCTGAAACAAGGCTTTGCCCTGGTCATAAGGATAATGCTCTCAAGCTGTTAGAATTAATTTGAATGTCAAAAATGAAATTTAGGTTACCAACCATCGCCTGAGAGTTACAGCATGTGGAACAACAAATGTCCTCTTTTAAAACTGAAGTGTAAAATGCAGAGCACAGTTTTTGTACTCGTGCTGATGAACACAGACGTCCAAGCGCACTGCTCGCTTGTAAGTGTCCCAGTACTGCCCTGTCACCAGACGCTCTGCCGGGGGAAGGGTCTGCCTGCCTTGCTCCTGCTTGATGTCCTATAGGTTTCCATGCACACATTTCTAATGTGAGTGAAAGCTAACTACAAAATCAAGATGTTTGCTGCTTTCAGAAAATTCTAGTATACTGTATACAGCATCGATATTTCTTTCTGTTTAAAAAAATAGTGCAAAAACATATCTGATAGTCAAAGTGAGAGTTCAAGTGAGTTTTTGTGCCAAGGAGCACAGTCAAGCATCACCTTTAGCTAACTTGTAAAAACTGAATGTATGTTTTGGGAAATATTCCAGATTTTCCCATCAGTTCTCCACTCATCCAGTCATCATCGACAGATTCCAGCTCTGTTATTATGTCTCCAGCCTGTAGGAAAGCAGGGATTGAAAATAATTATTAAGTTTCTGTTGAGCGTACACATGTTAAGCTGCTTCTCTTCCTCAAACCCTCTGTCATTGTCACCTTTGTTGCATTTCCAGGTTGTATCTTGTGTCCCTCAAATTCACCACTCCTAATCTAAAAGTCTTCTTTAATAAATAAAAATACCAGCTAACATAACTATATATATATATAAAATTTTTCCCCAAATAACAATTATTTATCAGGCACCCACTACGTGTCAGACACTATTCTGGGCACTATGGCTACAGCAAGGAAGAAAGACCTTATTCCAGAGTTGGGAGATGAATAAGTGAGCCAGCAGAGGAGGGCAGAAAGTGTGAGCTGCCATCGCATCAGGGCAGTCTGGGAAGGCCTCATCCAAGGTGACACGCAAAGACTTGGTGACGAGAGGGAGCTGTATGCTCACTGGATGTGTGCCTTGTCCTTTTCTAAGTGCTTTATGGGAATTAACCCATTTATTTTATTTTTATTTTTTATCAAACTAAGAATAGTGAAAACTAACTCATTTAAACAATACTGCAGTCCTATTATTTCCCCATGTTTGAGAAATATTTTTATAGATTATTTTATAGAAAAGGAAACTGAAGCTCAGAGGGATTGCGTGATTGCTCAGTGATGCATGTCTGGTTAGCGGTAGAAAGAGGATTCAAATCTAGAGTGATCCCAGGGCCTATCCAGGAATCATAATGGATAAACTGATGTTAACCATTAGGCATGAGGCTACCACATTATACAGTCTACCTTTTTACTTAGAAAGGTTTTTACTAAAATTGCCTTTTCTCAGCCTCCTGAGCATTTTGTACTCTACATTTATTCTTCCACATAATGGTATTCTCCTCTACCATTTGGTGCATTCCACTCCTCCACGGCCTAAATATCAAACTGCATTCTTCCTGTCCCTGACTCAGCACATGATTGTCTTCACTGGGCTGGTCAAAGGGTTGTGTGTCTTATTCCTGTGTGAATTATACTATCTCAACAGATGAAGACATAGGTTTTGAAATTATCTCCTGAAACTATTTTGTTCTTTACGGTTTCTAACCACTTCCTGGAACCTGGGTTTAAGATTCTGTAATGGTCCAAGAATACCCTGGCTACTTTTAAGGATATCTTTATCAGGTTAAATGGATTTATTTGTAGCCCTAGGACACCACCCTTTGGAAAACTGGTTTGATTTAAGGCCATTCTTAATGGAAAATGGAAAGGGAAAATGCTGACTATCCAATGTCATTAATTTAGTTTACTCTGCTAAAATATGTAAAATTTTGGCATTCAAATTTTCTGTTATAAGTTCCTTCTGGTTCCTAAATTATAATCCTTGACTAAAACTATTTTTCTTAGCTCTGATTCATACATACATATATGCCATATCTGTTTTCTGAGAGCTGGGACAATTTTAAAAAAGTTTTATTTACTAATCTTCTGTGGATATTGAATAAAATATTAATGATCAACAATACTGAAAATGGTACAGCATCCCTTAACTAAAAAACTCTAGAACTATTTTGCTTACAGTCAGGCATTTGTAAAAATGCCTGAAGACAACCTATTTTCTGGATGATTATACTGACATAATCTAAATGAAGGCCAAAACAATACCCAAAAAGTCTGAATCCAGAGGGTTCACTTGTAGTAACATTATACTTGAGGATAAAAGGAATTAATTTTGAGCCACTGACTCTCAAGATTGAAAAGGACTAGGGCAACAGTTTCTAAGTATTTGGATTTTATGGACCAAGAAATTAAAGAGAGAAAGAAAGAAACATATAGGGTTACCAATTATAACTTTGCATAAGAAATATGTATCATTTACTGGTAATATTTTATAACGGAAATGACATTTTAATATAAAAAAGAAACCCTCAGAAGAAAGTAAACTCCATCACAAAACAGAAAAGTTCGCAACCTTATACTAACATATCTCAGCATGCCCACATTTCTCCATAACTCCCCTAAAGCCGCCACATGCCCAGCCATCGCTGTTTTCCTCATTTTATTGTAGACAGGGGTAAACCTTATGTGGGTGCCCACTGTCTTAAGTCTCATCTTGTCCAATCACTCCTGGATACTTTAATTCCCTCTGTGGCATCCCTGCTCTGAGTATCTCCAACGATGGAGAATTTCCCACTGCCTGACAACTCTTCTGACAGCATCTGGCTCAATACCACAGAACTACCTTGGGTACTTTCCTCTGAGCACAATCCACCTGTGGAGGCGGAAACAGGATCATGCAAGTATTCTGTTTAAGATTAAGGTTAGGCTTTAGGCTTCTTAAAAAAACCCTCCTCAAAGTACCTTAATCTTTTGGGATCACTCCCCTAAAGTCTATTCAGTATCTCTGTGGACAAGACTCCAGGGCCTTGTGAGGCACTGCTGCAGAGGCCAGCTGCATTAGGGGCCACCTGACTTCCCCACTGATTTCAAGACGTGGTAGCGGCAGGCTGCAAGGGCCATGCAGAGGATCATCCCTGCTTTACTTCGGCTGAGCCACGTGGCATCATGGGATCTTCATTCCTGAACCAGGGATCAAACGTGGCCCCTGCAGTGGAAGCACAGAATCTTAACCGGGAGACCACCAGGGAAGTCTGAGGACCATCCTTCACTGGGGCTTCGGGTGAAACCGCCAGCATTAGTGGGATCGCATGTCATAAAGCGGAGGAATAAGGACTTTGCTAGGCAACTGTGGGTCTAGCAATATCAGTAAGACTTTAAGAACCTAAATGACCTGCTGATAACACACATTTGCCCAGTCACATCTCTAATCTCTCCTTAAGAACGAGGGTCTGAGCTCTGTTCATTCTTGATCAATGATCAATACTCCATGCAAGTGTTCACCCTTCAGTGGAAGACATTTCAAAATTTACAGCTGCTTAATGCAGTTACAAAAAGAAACACGTTCTGACCTTGAAGGAAAGCTCATCTTCATTCTCCCCATGGAAATCATACAAGGCTTTGGCCTTCCTCCCCTTCAGTGATAATGCATCCACGCCTTTTGCCTCAGCTATGAAGACACCGAAAATTCAAATACATAGAAAGACATTGACTAAAACACAAATCAAACATTTGAAGAAATCCCCTTGTCATTTCCAGGACATAATATTTTCAATTAATTTTGAATTTATTTTAACCTGCAAAAAGATGAAGGATGTTCTCTTAGCAGAAAAAAAAAAATTATAGACAATATATTCAGGAGATAAAACTAGCCATTATTGATTAAAGGTATCTTTATCTCTTTTTCCCCCATAACTTCAACAAATTATATGCAGAAAGTTTGCATACCCTTATGAATTAACTTTCAAATATAGGCAAACAACTGAAATTGAGCATGGCCAGATGGACAAGAAATCTGTATTATTTCAAAGGTCCTGGGGTCCCCTTCGAGGGTAAGAGCCTCCCGGGCAGTGGTGGTACCTGGGCAGGGCCGCACAAAGACGGCAGGGAAGATGCCCTCTCGGCCCCGCAGTCTGCCCTTGTACCAGTCGGAGTCCACTCGCTCCAGGATCAGGATCCGGTCTCCCCTCTTGAAGGATAAGTCCTCACTGGTCTCTGCCATGAAACTGTGCAGAGCTTCGCACCATTCTCCACAAAGATTGTTCTCCTGTTACAAATCAGTTTGGTAAGAAATGTGAAATTTTGTTTCAGATTAATTTTCACAAAGCTTAAAAAGTGGTGGCAAAAAAACTAAGGGGTAATAACATTTCAAAGTCTGAGGGCCACTTTAAATCACTCGATACCTAACGTCACTCACGAGTTTCAGAAACAAAAGCTTCCAGTGATTTGACATGTGATAAAATTTGTGACTTTTGCTTTTAAGGGATATATAATGCTTAAGTAAAATTTTCTTTCTAATTATGGTCTATGACATTGTGTGTGCTAAGTCACTTCAGACGTGTCTGACTCTCTGCAACCCCATGTCAGGCTCCTCTGTACATGGGATTCTCCAGGTAAGAATATTGGAGTGGGTTGCCATGCCCTCCTTCAGGGGATCTTTCCCACCCAGGGATTGAACCTGTGTCTTCTGCAATGTCTTCTCCATTGGCAGGTGGGCTCTTTACCACTAGCACCAACTGGGAAGCCCATGCTCTATGACATTAGTTACATTAAAAAATTAGATAAAAGCTTATCATATTTGTATATAGTATTTATGACACTAAGAAAACATTCTGGAAAAAAATATAATTTTCCTTTTTTCTTTTTTTTTGGCCACACAGTGCAGCTTGTGGGATTTTTTTTTTATTAATTTATTTTTTATTGAAGGATAATTGCTTTACAAGCTTGTGGGATTTTAATTCCCAGACCAGGGATTGAACACAGGCTCTTGATATTGGAAGCCCAGAATCCTAACCATGGACTGCCAGGGAATTTCCAAGCATATAATTTTCAGTGAAGATCTTTACCTAAATTAGGAAGGATCAGAATGGGCAGTCTGTTAATTCCCAGGTCTTTACCTGGTGACTCAGCAATAAACTATCTGCCTGCAATGCAGGAGATGTAGGTTTGATCCCTGGGTCGAGAAGATCCCCAGAGGAGGAAATGGCAACTCACTTCAGTATTCTTGCCTAGAAAATTCCATGGACAGAGGAGCCTGGTGGATTACAGCCCATGGAGTTGCAAAGAGTTGGACACAAGTGCGCACATGACTAAGCACTGAGCACACCACCTGGCTGAGAGGTTATCGGACGCCATGGCCCAAGACCTCATAGTTCACACTTCTAATTTTACAAGTCACAGTTCGCTGCAAGGCTGGCAGGATAACCACCTAGCATGATGGTTCATGCTCCAACAAGAATGCTTTTTGCTGCAAATGCATCATAAGAAGGTGCTGCTCTGTGACAAGGAGTCTCTGCCAACGCGGGTGGGACCCTGTGTTC
This sequence comes from Moschus berezovskii, assembly GCF_049115385.1. Taxonomy (NCBI): domain Eukaryota; kingdom Metazoa; phylum Chordata; class Mammalia; order Artiodactyla; family Moschidae; genus Moschus; species Moschus berezovskii. The sequence goes on along the minus strand of NC_142478.1, from coordinate 9,429,283 downwards.
AAGAAGCTCAAGCAGGGAGGCAAGGATTACACTAAGATCAAGAGCTTAGAGCCAGATGGGCCTGGGTTCCAGGCCAGTTCTGTCACTCCCAGTTAACACAGGGCAAGACGTTTCACTACGCTAAGCCTCAGCTTCATCTTAGGGCTCACATGGGGTCAAACGAGGTAATGCATGTAGCCTGCTCAGCACGTGCCTGGCACATCTTAAGTTCTCAGCAGTTGATGGCTTCAAAGAAAAACAACAGCATAAGCAAAAACTTTAACCCTATCCTCTTGTTCCTGCACTTGAGAAACCAACTCTACATAAGAGTACTTGCCACTTCTGGGAAATAGTGGCCACCATGTGAACATTTCCTTTCGAAGAACTGTGGTCACTTTCTCTCCTGTTTGACGATCAGTGGGGGGATGAAAGAATCGAGAGACACACAGCCCAATGACCCCTCATGTTGTGACAAACAATGACCCTTTCGGGCTCACTCTTCTAAAATCTGTCACAAAAAATGATGGAAGTCACTCACATTCCTACCCAGTTTGAACACTTCTAAAGTCATGCTAAACACTAAAAATTTTAATACATTTTTTCTCTCTCCCATTATAAAAATAATACAAGTGTTCCTGAACATTTGGCAAGTTTGGTAATGTACGAAGAATGGGAAAAACACCCATCTATCAATAATAACCGCCTAAGGAAACTGAATGTTAACAACTTAAACACATTTCCTGCTCGTCTTTTTATGCTGTAAGTTCAGTTTCACTATATGTTTTCCTCCCATGACATTTACTTTACAAATCTAGTTTTTCATGGCCTCAGAACATTTTCCCAGTAATGGGCATATTCAGGTTATTTCCAATTTTTTCACGTTATAATAACACCACTAGGACCATCTTTGTGACTAAAACCTTGTCTCATTTTTCATCTTTAGAGTGAGAGATAAAAACAATGATAACAATAATCTGTACTTCTCCTCTTTTAACAATCACATACCTATAATTACTTGTTTGCTGTTGTTGTATTGAATCTTTGTTTAACTAGATATGTTAAATGGTATTTTACTGTCTCCTTACAAGGCATTTCTTTGATTACTGTAAGGTGAAATAACTTTCTTAGGGAATTTCCTGGTGGTCCAGTGGTTAAAACTCTGTGCTCCCAACACAGGGAGTGTGGGTTTGAGACCTGGAAAGGGAACCAAGGTGCACAGCCAAAAAGAAAACAAAACAAACCTTTTTTTACTATCAGCCACTTATACTATCTCTTTCATGAATATTCCAATAATGTCTCTTTCCTCGTTAATTTTTATCAGTGTTTATATGTTTTTCTAATTCATTTGTATGATGAGCTCTATGAGCAAGAAGGATATTAATCACCTATTTACCTCAAATATCTGCTACATGGATTAAAAAATTAAACACTTCTATTGATAATTATGATTTTAATAGTCTTCCCAGAGATAAAACTTGGCTTTCACCACAGTTATCTATTCAAGCAGCCTACCTGAGAATTTGCACCAGAGTCTTCTTTTTTGGTCTTTGGTGGTACCTTTGTGCCTATATTTTAAAAGAAAAATCAAAACTTCAGATGTAAAGACCACACAGCATTGGGGAAAATCTTTTGGAGGAAAGTAAAAAGTCTGGGATTCCAGACCAGTCTCTTCACGTACTGACTATTAGCTTTGCCAGGCTAGTACAAACTACCCTCTCTGGGTTTGTTTTCTTTACTGTAGACTGAAAGAGGAAATGCATTAGTTATACTCTATAGGCCATTTCTGTTTAAAAGTTGATGATTCTTTTTTTTTTGCCATCTCTAATATGAAGCTTCCCTGACAGCTAATATGAACGGCTTCCCTGATAGCTCAGTTGGTAAAGAACCCGCCTGCAATGAAGGAGACCCTGGTTCAGTTCCTGGGTTGGGAAGATCCCCTGGAGAAGAGAAAGGCTACCCACTCCAGTATTCTGGCTTGGAGAAATCCATGGACTGTGTAGCCCATGCGGTTGCAAAGAGTTGGACATGACTGAGAGACTTTAGTAAAAAAATATGAAGCTACTGCTAATTATCTAAAACACAAAAACCAGCTCTTTGAAAGACTGCCACGATAATGACTATCCCCAAAATGACGAATACCATTTAAAAATCATTTTTCCTTCTACCTTAAAAGGCAATATGGATTATTATGCAACATAAATATTAACCTATTACCTGGTTTATTTGAATTAGGATAGTACACAATAAAAACCATTTCTCGATACTCACTTAAAACGTTTGCACCAGAGGTGGGATGATCCTCAATGAGTTCCACAAAGTTAAGGGGGAAGATTCCAGATCTGTCTCCAAGTTCTCCTCTCGCCCACTCATCATCCACATACTCTTTAAGAAGAATAATTTCTCCCTCTGAGAAACTTAACTCGTCCTTCTGGTCTCCAATATACTCAAATCGAGCAACACACCTTGGGCCTCTGAAGAAAGAAGATCACATTTGTGGGTTAAACTAGGCAGTACTAACTTTCAAAATGCCTGGAAACCCTCATTTAATCTTTCAGTGAATATTTATTTTGTATTTACTTTGGAACAAGATATACTAGGCATAATTTAAAATTTCCATGAAAAAGAATAAGCTACATTTCTAAATGACAGTCCTTACTTTGTAGATACAAGCCTATTTCACTCAGAAAGGCTAAAGTCAAGGTTTCCAGTACATGCAGAATGCCAGAAAAGCAGCTGGTGGTTGGTTTAGGTTGTCATATCTTTTGATCACCTTTTCATGACAGACTCTCCCCAGTCTCCATGATTTTGTATCCCTGGGCCACAGTAATCCAGGGCCGAGTCTGAACCCTCTCAGTCTTAAATGCACTGAGTTTACAAGTGTTAACCCTGAGGATCTCAGGGCAAGACATCAAACTTCCATGGCAGAAATGCAATGGGCATCAGCTGGGCAGGGTAGATGCTTAAGACATGCTGAATCAGTGAGTTCTGTATATAGATGAATGGTCTTCAAAACTAGGAGGTTCAAAGAAAACACACTCGGCATATTATAACATTTAATCTCATACCTAACACTGTTGTTTTAAAATGATTTTTGTATCTCCTTTAAAAAGGCTTCATTTCTTAGAATCGGAACAATCCTTAAATGATCTGCAATTCCGACTGATAATAAGATAAAAACAGATGAAATTGCATCCCTCGAAGACATGATTGTATACCAAACCTTCGATTTGAGGCTTCAGAAAGGAAGTTTCAATGGCAATGACTAAGGAGAGGCAATTGCCTGAAAAGAAAAGGTTGGTACTGGCTGCAATCAAAGTCTGATTTAAGTCAGGTCAATATATCAACGGCTATGAAAGCCCACTTTAAATTCAACCTGCTGACACAGTAAACACTGCTTAAAAACAGGAGAAAAGCTAAACCTGAAACAGAATTAAACTATTGTGGCCTCAGAAGTTTTCTTATTTGTGATAACCTTTGCATTTATTTTCTGAAGTCCTCAGAGAGCATATCTTCTTATGTCTGACCTATTCAAAGACAGGTTTACAGTCTTCAGGAGGTACTGAATTCTATTAATTTGCTCATTTAGCTGGAATATAAAGTTGCATTGTGGCAATGTTTTAAATCACAAAGGAGTTACAATGATGCATAAAAGGATACATAAATTCATGGAAAGGTCTCCAAATTAACTCTTCCTTTACTTTCTTCTTCTGCTGCTGCTGCTAAGTCACTTCAGTCGTGTCCGACCCTGTGCCACCCCATAGACGGCAGCCCACCAGGCTCTGCCATCCCTGGGATTCTCCAGGCAAGAATGCTGGAGTGGGTTGCCATTTCCTTCTCCATTACTTTCTTCTAGGTCCTCTCAAAAACAAAACAATACAAAATACCTTGCAGATCTGTAGACTTTATATTTCTATTAGGTTTAAATATTTTCTATTGTTGGAGGAGAGAGTGGGCTCTTATCTAACACTCAGAAATGAACTGTCTGAGGAGACACATGTGCTGACAAAGCAAGAACCTTCATTGGGAAGGGGCGCCCGGGTGGAGAGCATCAGGGTAAGGGAACCCAGGAGGACTGCTCTGCCACACGGCTGGCAGTCCCAAGTTTTATTGTAATGGGGTTAGTCTCCTGGTTGTCTCTGACTCAGGGTCCTTCCTAGTGGTGTGTGCATTGCTCAGCCAAGATGGATTTCATCAGGGAGGATTCTGGGAGGTTGGCGGGACATATTATAGGCTGGCATCTCTTCCCTCCTTTTGGCCCCTCCCAAATTCTTCCAGTTAGTTTTATAAGACATATTATGGGCAGGCGTCTCCTCCTTTTTTTAGCCTCTCCCAAATTCTCCCAGTTAGTTTTCATGCTTCTTATTGGGACCTCCTGTTGTGAGACAACTTGTTCAAGTGGTTATCATCATGTCTGATCAAGGTAGGTGGTTTTGGTCAATGGTTCCCTAACACTATGACAAAAATATTTGAACTTTCTAGAAATCAGTTGGTAGATAAATACCGAAGGCCAACACAAAATGCAACGGATGGTGCAATCTCTCTATTCAGACAAAGTTAGGCTGCGGGAAGCACCAGGACAGACAGGCTGTCTATGTGCCCTCTATGCAGAGGGCTGCTACTATCAGCACGCTGCAATTTCATTAGAATTCTTAAACAAGTTGTTTTCCTCATAATTAAAAAGACATACTGAGAATCTGAATAATCATGCATCTGAAGTGTTTAAGCTTGTTAATTCTTTATAATATAAATGCTCACATCCTTTGTATTTCGTGCAAAAGTAAAACTTACTTAACACAATGAGATGAGATGGATTCCCGTTTCCCATTTCCTCCTGGAACATCAATCTAGTAAAGACAAAAATCAAGGCAACATTGTATTATTTCAGATTTTCATAAGATAAATTTAAGGCTAAGTAATTACATAATTTATAACTGAGATTAACCAGTTTAGCTAGGTATTAAATCGACAAAACATACCATAGATGCTAAAAAGGTATGAAATCCAGAATTTGGGTTTTGAAAAAACTCCATAACTTGTGATGTGGCCCTCCTTGTATAGCCAATCAATCTTCCTCTTATTTGCTGGAATAAGCACATTATGTCGTTCCCTCCTAACTGGGGCTCTCTATCTCATATCCCCTAAGTCGAAAACATCAGGTGAGGAGGGCTTAGCACAGAAACTAGGCATAGGTACTATCTAGACACCTAGCCAAAGAGTTGGTAGAATTCTGCAATATTTCCACGACCCCAAATAAAATCTTTTAATCAAACTTGTGATTCTCTCCATTTTCACAACTCTGGGCCCTTTTACCCCCTTCACTGTAAGTAGGGAAGGAGGAGAGGACTTAGCACTTAGGGAGCATCTAGGGGTGAGCACGTTATATAATACCTCATCTACAAGGCTCAGTAGAGCTAGTTGTGATGAAATATTTGACCATAATGCACTGTTGGAAAACGACTTAAAGCTGTGAGGTTTACATTAAATAAATCAATGCCCTTCTTGATGAATTCTGAAAGTTTGAAGTTTTAAAACAATTTTTTAAACTTGCAGGCTTAGAAGTAACACACCAATAATGTGGCAAATGCAGTGTGACTGATTTCAGTGTGGTAACTGTGCTTTTTAAAGTACTGCTACACTGGGCAGAAGCAAAATGAGGAAGAGTGCTAAAACCAACATTATTCTTAATTTAGAGAATGTGGTTGGATTTCTGCAAAGAATCAGGGTATTTATATATCAGACAACCTGTAAGACCCACATTTTGTAATTCAAGAGACTCAACCTCATTTATACTTGAAAAATATAAGTTATCTGTTATGTCTGTTTGCTAAGTTTCTGATGTAATGGAAAATCATTTGCTTTCCCCCCTCAAATAAGTGGTTAATGATCAATTATTTAAGCTAGCTTTGATATTTTTCAGTATCAATAAGTTGTATCAGCAAGCGAGTCATTCTCTTCCCATTGATATAAATGCTCGCGTGGCAGTCTTATTTCATCTCTATGTTTCTCAGCCACCCAGGCTTAACACTCAGGGCTCTACCATAGCGGTCTGCTTTCACCAGTTAGGCTGTGAGGGTGTGTAAAATTCTGACACTTTAATATTTCCCAGTCAGATTTGAAACTATTAAGTGAAAAACCACTCCCCTCAGTGAAAGTACTTCAGTATTGCCAAATCTATTTTTAAAAGAAGAATCTTTTAATCTACTTATTTACGGCTGTACTGGGTCTTTGTGCTGTGCGGGCTTTCTCTAGCTGCAGGGAGTGGGAGCTGCTCTCCAGCTGCGGTGCACGGACTCCTCACAGTGCTGGCTTCTCCTGCTGCGGAGCACCGGGTCTAGCACGTGGGCTTCAGCAGCTGGGGCACATGGGCTCTCGAGCTTGGCCTTGGTAGTTCGGCACACTGGCTTAGCTGCCCCAAGGCATGTGAAATCTTTCCAGACCAAGGATTGAACCTTTGTCCCCTGCATTGCAAGGTGGATTCTTAACCACTGGACCATCAGGGAAATCCTATATATATATATATTTTTTTTTTTTTTAAAGATGGAAATAAATGGGAATGGAAAGAATGAAAGAAATCAATAACAAAATACACTCCAAAGAAAAACAGAAGTGGTACCATAACCTCAGAGGACAAACATTCCTATAGGACAATCCAGTATCGTTAATTCTTATTTGCTGACTGTTTCAAAGAATTAACATATACCCTCCAGTGCTTATCAACCCTCCAAGAATAGCTGATTCACCAATGGACCTGCAGTAGCTTTTTACCTTAGGATTTCAGATAGCATTTAAGCATTAAGTTCTAATGCTCCATAATATATTAATAATTAACCAATATCTAGTTGAACAAACCTTTATTTCTGAATTTTTCAAATACTAAATGAATTAATGGAAGAGACACAACAAGAAGCCAAGAATCTAGGCATCTGGTTATTTTTTTCAAACTGTAAATTACATAGACTCCACTGAATATGTGACCAATTTCAACATGCACAGCCTACTTACAATCACTTTGACGTAGTTGGCCGGAAATACACCAGTCTGGTTTCTACATTTCCCTCTGTACCAATCTGTATCTATTTTTTCCAGAAGATAAACAGTTTCTCCAGAAGTGAGGCTCAAATCATCAGCTTGCTCTGTACGATGAAATGATAATGATGTATGATCAGTTACCCTGGTTGCAGAGCTGAGTAAGGTAGAGCACACCAAGGCAGTGTGTTCTACCGATTCTGAGAACAGATTATACTAATTGAAGTGACTTAAAAAAATTTTTTTTCTGGATATTGCTATTATGAGTTTCCCCTTTTAAGATCAAATGAGATATTTTACCAGGCACTGACTGACAGGGAATGCTTAAAAACACACACACACACACACACAAAACATTGTGCTTGCCAATGATTCTTCCTGTGCCAGTATAAACGTCTGCTGAATACGTATTTTAACAATGAAAAAATTTTATAGACATGGTATAATATTCATATGATTCTCAACCATGCTTAAAAATCATTTCAATCTCAAAATACTAAGGGAGTCCTACAGCTCTTTAGCATATAAATTTACTCACACTGAAATAAAAATCAGTCTACCAAGTGGACAAAAAAAAAAGGTTATAAATAAATCTGGAATTTATTTTATCTGAAGCCTTGGACATAAAAAGTATTTAAAAATTGATCACAAAAATGTCTATTTTTACTTCATCAGTAATAGCTGAGCTATGTGTGTTGGTTTTACAACCCTTAGCAGAAAAGAACTTCACTTTTTAAAGCTGAATTAATTTCATTATGTTGGGAAAGAGTTAAAGAGTTTCCAACTGGTAGGCAAGTTGCTATGTGTTCCTGTGTAAGGGGGACACTCTCTCCTCTCTCTCTCTCACAGGGAGTATCAAAAGCAAGGGTATGCAGGTAAGCTTTCTGGCATGTCTGGGTACAGTCAATTCTTCCTGAAGGTGGGGTGATGGATAAGATGACCTGTCCAGTCCAGGGATCCATCGGTACAGAAAGTGAAGACAGATGTCCTTGAGAGGTTAACCTTGGGAGGATGCCCGACCTTGGATCCTAAGATTCTACCACTTTAACATCTATGTCCGTACCTGCTGGGAAATCGTGAAGAACGACAGCATGAGGGGCACCACTGTCAACAGGCTTCTGAGGGTAGCTTGGGTCCTGAGGGAGCAAACAGAGCAGTGAATGGAGTGTGCATGATGGATGCTGGATTTATTATTCACTCGGAGACCTTTTTTTTTCCCCCCTCATTGGGCTCCTCTTGACACAATTATGAGTACAAGATGCAAATCACACAGCTGAGCCAAACAAGAGAATTATGACCAAGTGGAAAAGGTGTGAGTCCCTGCCAGAGAAGAGAAATAACTCTCAATTGTGATACCCCCCAGCATTTTTCTTAAACTGAGAGAGTAAACAAAAGGAAATTAAACTTAAGCTTTTGTTGGTTGTTTTTTGTTTTTTAAAGCAGTATCTATTCTACCCTGAGGTAGTCATTTTTACCTCTTTACCTTTCAAGGATCGTTTTTTCCATAAACTGTGATCAGGACTAAACCTTAAGAACAAGCCCTTGAAAGTATTCTCTTCATTAAGATGGAAAAAGAAGGAAGTTCTACAGTTTACACTCTTGCCTTTTGTAATGAAAAGAGCTAACGACTTTTACAAAAGTATAATTCACAAAAAGTAAAATCCATTTCATTTATTACCACTTAACTGAATGCCTTCTCTAATTTGAAAGCCAGTGCTACCTCCCATGCCTGGCCTGGATTTTCTATTTAATCTGAATGGTCTATTCAATAGTAATTCTAAGTAAATTAGCAAAGAGAATTCAATATTCTCCACCCATCTAACCAGATGCTTAGACTGGCCAGAGGAGAAGCCAAATTTGAAGGGTGCCTGTTTCTTAATGATAAGCAGTTGTTATCCACATCATCATCATCATCCAATCTGACTGATGGACATTATTTGGAATTATAACTTAATTTCTTTGATTCTTAAATGAAAGTGATTTTTTTGTGCCTTTCTCATCTTTCTTCCTTTAATGGCTCCTGCCCATCAGGGACTGCCCCTCTCCCGACCATGATGTTCAGGTGGTCAGACCTCAGGGGTCGTAGTCCACTCCCTCCACGTCCGCCCTGCAGCTCCTTTGTGCAGCTCTTTTCTGAATCAACTGTAAGGCAGCTGCGGAGGCACACTGCCTTCTCTCACTTCAGCTGAACATAATACAGGAAGGGCTAAAGCAGCGTGGTGTATTACTTTACCAAAGCAACACCAACATTTTCTCAGAGGCTGCTTAGTGCTTTTCCTTAAATAAATGGGCATAATGGGAATTTCAGGGATTGTGGAAAGGAACTATAAGATATATTAAGCCTAGAGGGGCTTTAAAAATTACTATTTACCCAATTTAGTTTATGTGTGGTTTTCATTTTTTTTCTGATTTACATCTGTAGACAAAGGGATGACTGCTCCAATAAATGGTGTTAGGCTAGATGGCTTTACATCTGGAGAAAGTGAAGTCACCAAACATAAACATGGACCTGCAGATGGACCATGGCCTACACACCAGCCAAACAGGGTAGAAGTGGGACAGTAAGTAGCCTGTGCCTCCCGCTCTCCCTTCCCTGTCTTCTGTGCATGGCTGTTCCTTTGATGCTGCTCATCACCTTGGCCTGGCAGGTGAAGGGTGAGAGGGCAGGCGAACGGGGCTGGCCACAGGGGTAGGAACAACTCAGGGGTAGGAACACGCCATTAGAGTGGGTATCTGGGAGGAAAATCTAACATATTTCAAAGTTCTTTCTAGTATGACTATAATAGCTAATACTAATGAGTAATGAGAATACACTATTTGCCCACTATGCACTATTCTAAGCACCTTATAGGTGCTAAATTACCTAAATTAATTAGCTCATTTAATTTTTTAAGGATCTTTGAGATATAAGGCACATGCCATAAAATTTAAGCATTTAAAGTGTACCTAATTTTAGCATATTCACAGAATTGTGCGACCATCACCACAATCTAACTTCAGGACGTATCTATCATCCCTCCAGAAGCCTCCCACCCATTGGCCATCACTCCCCTTCACCCTTCCCCCATCCCTGGGCAACCACTGATCTACCTTCTGGATTTACCTATTCTGAACTTTCATGTAAATGGAATCATAACGATAAATCAATGCTATAATCAACTCTGAGGATTCTCATATCTATTTCACACATTTAAAAATGAGGTTCAGAGAGGTCAGATCACTGCCTCCAGTGGTGGGAGGGGAACTGAGACCCGCAGCTGTGTGAGAACCACGCGAGGCTCAGCCAGCCCAGCCTTAACTCATAACGTGCAATGTCTTCCGTTGACTAAGGCAGGGGAGAGTGTAACACAGTTTAAGAGATACTCACCTTCACACTAGGCTTTCAAGTAGGTTTTACTTTTCTGAAAAGGGTAATAGCCATGACCCAGAGCCTAAGAGAGACCCCACCTAGGTTTCACCAGCTGTGGGTCATTGGTGGTCACCTTTCTGCAAGTCTACGGCACAACCATGAGTAAGGTAATGTTCCAAGTAACAAAACCGTGAATGTTTATAAAAGAACAACTTGTAATTTTTTCGGCTTTTATTTTTCATCAAGGAAAGCTTTCTGACAGTACAATCCCCATGGCTACCCACCAATGTGTTCAAAAGAGAGGAAGAACAGTGGTGACAGATGGGTAATGCTGCCTCAAAACAAAGAGAAAATAAGTGACAGAAGAACTTTCCCCAGTGAACTGAAGTCAGAAATTTCAACATTCCAGCTGTAGCCAGCATAACACATATCTTCTCTGCTCTCCGAAATTCGAATCTTTAGTTTCTTAGCACACCTCAAATGATAGACTGCCTTCCAGGAAGAACTGGATGAGATTATGAAAACTAGGATGAATGACAAACCAAACACTTTAACTTGGCTTAAATGACTGATAGGTCTCATTTTTCATGTTTGCTACATTACCTAACAGAGAGTGAAAATTTAACTGGATATCCCAAGCAGCTCTTTAAAAAATATGCCTCTATAAATTGTTCAGTGGCATTTTTCTTGCTCAACAAATGACCTTCAATAATCATTGTATTCTCCTAGGCTCCACAGATTTGTTAGGCCTAAATAGTGACTTCAGAGTGTTGTAACATTTCATTATTTTATGAGCTATGATCAGAGAAACAAGGTCTATACTCATCTTAAATCTTACAGGGAAGTTTTTTAATGTCAGCCTTTATAGGGCCCTCCTTAAAATAATTATCCATTCTGCTAGAAAACCAATCTCTAGTACTTTGGTAAATGTATTTACATTATTTCAAAAGTAAATAGCTCTCACAGTTGAAAATTAATGACTGAGTGTCCTGGAGCTGTAAGTCAGCATGATACGAGGAAGGCAAACCACATGGTAGTCACTCTGTATCAAAGTGATTAGTATGTCAGTGGAAAGTCTCTTAGAAGTAATTTATTCTTAAAATGGAATAAAACGCTACTGTAATTTTTACTCTGGTTAAAATAAACGTGCTAATAAAAACCTGAGGATGAGCTATAATTAATAGTTCTATGAAATGTGCTGCCATGTGTGGTATGAGGATGGTACAGTATTAATTCCTCACGTTTGGTCTGCTGCTAAGATGTTCATCAAGTGGCGTGATGATCTTCATCTGAGACAGGTGAACTCTGCCGGCATCGTCTCCCTTCTGGCACTCCAAGTAATTACCTTCTGCCTGCTTCAGTATCACCAGGACGTCCCCACGCTGTAAGGTACGATACCACTTTCTGAAGCAATTATTATTTAATAAAACATTATTACTTTTTCCACATTTTAATCTTTGGAGCCTAAAGCATTTAATAATGTGTAAAACAGTAACAGAGGCCAGCAAATTTTTTTAAAAATTTGTCAGTAAAGAAGGAGCTCTACTTTACCTTACAAGAAAGTTCTCCAGGGTTTTGTGGGATGACATCTTCATTGGCAATTCCATGTGGCACAGACAGCTTGAACATAAGCCAATATAAAGGATTATTCATAATCAAATAACTGCGTCCTAAGAGGCCGATTGGGTGGGGATTTGGCACACGCGCCTGCAGCATAATTTCCAGCAGGTAAACTCTTCACTCAGCTTTCGCAAGCTCAGGATCTAGTTGGCGGGGCTGCCGCTTCTCAGGACACGCAGAGTTCTTGGGGGCCTGGGGCTGAGCCCACAGGACTCAGGGGCTGAAGGCGGCCTAAGGTGCCCCTTCAGTCACAACCAGGAAGGTCCACTTCACCAGGTTCCCAGAGCATCCATCATAAGGGTGAATGCTCGGCACTGACCTCACAGCCTGCAGTCCAGGGGGGCTGATGTGGGACTGGACAGACTGCTTTTAATCTCTTTCCCTGCTGTCTCTCTGGTGCAAGTGTCTATTTAAACCCATTTCACTGCCTGACCTCAGCCATTCCTGGTCACTCAGCCTTCTCTGATCTTAGAATGGCTTTTACGTCTGTCGCCTATTCTGGCCAGAGGACTCGGCTCCCTGCCTTGGTAAATTCCGGTTGATAAGCACGGGTCAGAGGGCTGTACAATACAAAAGGTGCACCCAGGAGATGTGATCACACAAGCTCGTGTACAACAAGGAAAGGGAGGCTGCACTAGGGAGCCAAGACACAGAGCATAAGGGTGCGGCCCTAGGAGGCAGGGAGGATGGGGTGGCTTCCAGCAGCTCTGTCAGAGCGTCAGGGTGCCAGAGGTGACCCTGGGGAGCAATTTAATGGTGGAGCAGCCACAGGACAGATGAGGGGTTTAAGGAGTTACTTTGTAAAGAGACATACTACTCTAATATATCATCATTTTGATTTTTTAATTTCTTTACTTTTCTGGCCTGGAGAATTCCATGGACTGTATAGTCCATGGGGTCGCAAAGAGTTGGACACGACTGAGAGACTTCACTTTCACTTCACTTTTAAGTTATTCAAATGCTTTATTGACATTATATAGCTATGCTAAGACCGATAAGCAAAATCTGATACCCGCAATGAGGCTCTTAACATGGAACAGCCAACGTAAGTACAGACTTTACAATTAGTAACATGATTTTCTTTCTCTTTTTTGGACACACAGGCTGGGCTTTGTGAGAACTTAGTTCCCCGACCAGGGATTGAAACCGCACCCCTTGCAGTGGAAGCAGTAGTCCTAACACTGGACACCAGGGAAGCCCTGTAACATGATTTCCTTAGTTTGGCTTAATGGTAAAGAGCATGGGCTTAGACCAGTCAATCTGTGTACAAACCTTGGCTCCACCATTACTGGCTTTGTGATCCAGGACAGGCTATTTAATCTCTCTGAATACTGTTTTCTTCATCTGCATAACAGACATAATAATAGTATCCACTTCACAGGGTTGATGCGAGGGACAAATAGTTGTTTAATATATATAAAGTGCTTCAAACAATGCCTGACTCATGAGTACTCAACACATCAACTGCTGCTTTTATTATTTTTAATTAACCCTATCCCAAGTAAAATTTTATCAGTTTAAATTAATATGAATATATATGAATATCCTACCTCCTTCATATCTGTTTATATTGTTCCCTTAAGAAGATGGAAAAAAATCCTAAATGGTTTTTAAAATGAGAACAATTTCCAGCTCATTGATGGAACTGTAGAACAATATGAAATGAATAAATGCTGTTCTTGTTAAGAGCTACTGTTGCACAATTGTTTAAAAAGTGCCAACACTCCTGCTCCTTATCACTTTAATTTGATCTAGATTTCATCAGGTTAACCTGACCAAAGTAGAGGAAACACATCAACTCCAAAGACAAAGGCTTAAGGTCACAGGATAAGAAAAACATTCACAGAGAACAAAATTAATATCTCAACTATCTTGATTATTGATGAAAACTTCTAACTGCTAACTATTAAATGGACCATGAGAATCAGGTTTTAAAAAGTGGAAAATGAGGGAAAACTCAAAAAGAACTTTCTTTCCACTTCACTTCAAATTTTACTCTGTGGGCAAGGTAGATATAAGATATAAACTACACTGAGATGTGAATATAATATCTGTCAGATACTCCCATCAGTATAAGCTCCTGGGTCAGGTTTTTCAGAGTTTCTGTTTGGTCAAGCCAGACAGCACGTTGCAAACCCTGTCTGCCCTTCTTCCTTTTCCTATGTTTTTCCTAATAATGAAACTGTGCTTTAAAGACTTAGGTTTTATCACAGCCTACTTGTCTAAAGCACTCTAGCATCAAGGGGCAATTACACATTTGTCTCACCAACTTTTTCTAAGGAACAGGGGTCTTATATATACTTTAGGACAAACCTCTGGAACAAAACCATTTTTAAAAGCTACATTTACCATGTACTTCCTGTAGAGAGGGTGTCCTGGTTTGGGGCGCGGGGGCAGTACTGGATCTTGATTTTTAAAGACTTGACTCTTGGCTTTTGAGAGTCCAGGTGTCAAGTTACTTGGTTTTTGCTGAAGATCCATGTCAGAAGAAGACCGATTAAAAGGCAGCTTTTTATTTGATGTTCTGGTTGCTGGAAGTTTAGGGGGAGGTGGTCTCTCAGGGGCCCCCTTGGGAGGAGGCTGTCGAGCTGGTATGACTTTTCCATTTACAGGCCTGAAATTAAATGTGGCAGCTGTGGGTCAGTGTTTGATTGATAGTAGGTTCTGCTTTGTCCTTTCTTACACACACACACACACATACACACACACACACACACACAGAGCTTTCTGCTAATGTAACACCATTTACTGAAACATGCAGGGTATGCTATTTTTCAGCAAATGTCTGCTGCATTAAACATTATATTATTAAAAGAAATGCCATGATGTTCCAGCTTCCTCTTATCTTGCACTAGAGATTCATTAGTTCAAGACAAACAAGCATTTACTATCATGAGCTCTCTAAGGCCCCATTTGCTCTTAAACACACCATGACTGTTTCAGAAAACTAAGCACTTTCTACCAAAGCCTGAGATGAAAAGCTTATAATAAGATATCATGTAGATGTGATGGGGTCTTCTAGATGATTAGGAAGGGAAAAACAAACTCTAATGTTCATGTTTTAGGAATCATTATTAAAATTCTAATTCAGATTAAAACAAAGAAAGCTAGTTCTGAAAATAGGATAGCAACACCATCTCAACGGACTTGAGTTTGAGCAAACTCCAGGAGATGGTGAAGGACAGGGAGGCCTGGCATGCTGCAGTCCATGAGGTCAAAAAGAGCTGGACATAACTTAGCAACTGAACAACAATAGAGATTTGTGTGTGTGCTCTGTGAGTTTTTAGACTGTGTTAAACAGGAAACAGAGATTCCTACAACCTGCTGTCAGAAAGAGACTGAGGGCTAGTGGTCTCGGTAAATTTGTGACTTATTTCTAAAAAAAGATAGAAGGCCAACGACATGGGGAAAGAAGTCTGGTCTCGGAGTCATTAGATTTTCTTTAACTGACTTTTTAGACGATTTCCCAAGCTTACCTACCTGGGTGGCAACCTTGGGGGTCCTCGCACAGAACCTCCTGACTGACCAGCAATGTCAGATTCCTGAAAGAATCAGAGAATGCTTTTTAGTTAAGGTTAATCTGAAACAAGAGCTTGTCCAGAGGAATTATGGACCGATTTTTGGCTAGATCTATAAGTGGAAATGTAGCTGAGTTACAGAAAGGAGATTAAAAGAGTCTTCTCATCTCAGTCCTCACTGTCCACATCACAATGAAACTGAGAACAGAGAGGAAGAGGCCGGGGGTCTGCTGCTGTGGACCACGGCCCACCCGCCGGCACTAGTGATTACACACCCAGCATGTTCTAAGGAAGTAAGGATGATGCTTAACTCATGATAGGTTACACAGCACCAACTTAAGCAGGCATTGTAGGGAATTTTTTAAAATATGGCATTTATTTATCCCATGACAATACTTCAGATATGCAGTGCTCCTCAGTTTAAAGATACAGTAAGTGGGGTGGTGATTAGTTTGTTTTACCTAGAACAGCCAAATCTCTCATACTGGCTGGTTTCCACATTGTGTGGTAGGTTTTGAACTGGAAGGAAGTGGGAACTTAACAGAAACTTAAGGAGTGGCCTGAAAGGAGAGCATGTGACAAGGAACAGACAAGGATTGAGAAAGCAGAGCACTTATACCACAAGAATCCCTTAGAAGAAGTGGTAGCCATCATAGTCAACAGAAGAGTCCAAAATGCAGTACTTGGAGGTAATCTCAAAAATGACAAAATGATCTCTATTCATTTCCAAGGCAAACCATTCAATATCACGGTAATCCAAGCCTATGCCCCAACCAATAATGCTGAAGAAGCTGAAGTTGAATGATTCTATGAAGACTTTCAAGACCTTCTAGAACTAACACCCAAAAAAGATGTCCTTTTCATTACAGGGGACTGGAATGCAAAGTAGAAAGTCAAGAGATACCTGGAGTAACAGGCAAATTTCGCCTTTGAGTACAGAATGAAGCATGGCAAAGGCCAATAGAATTCTGGCAAGAAAATGTGCTGGGGAATACCCTCTCCCAACAACAAAAGAGAAGACTCTACACATGGACATCACCAGATGGTCAATACAGAAATCAGATTGATTATATTCTTTGCAGTCAAAGATGGAGAAGCTCTATAGAGTCAGCAAAAACAAGACCGGGAGCTGACTGTGGCTCAGATCATGAACTCCTTGTTGCCAAATTCATACTGAAATTGAAGAAAGTAGGGGAAACCACTAGACCATTCAGGTAGGATATAAACCAAATCCCTTACGATTATACAGTGGAAGTGAGAAATAGATTCAAGGGACTAGATCTGATAGACAGAGTGCCTGAAGAACTATGGACGGAGGTTCGTGACATTGTACAAGAGATAGGGATCAAGACCATCCCCATGAAAAAGAAGTGCAAAAGGCAAAATGGTTGTCTGAGGAGGCCTTACAGATAGCTGTGAAAAGAAGAGATGCAAAAGGCAAAGGAGAAAAGGAAGGATATACTCATTTGAATGCAGAGTTCCAAAGAATAGCAAGGAGAGATAAGAAAGCCTCCCTCAGTGATCAGTGCAAAGAAATAGAGGAAAACAACAGAATGGGAAAGACTAGAGATCTCTTCAAGAAAATCAGAGATACCAAGGGAATATTTCATGCAAAGATGAGCACAATGAAGAACAGAAATCGTAGGGACCTAACAGAAGCAGAAGATATTAAGAAGAGGTGACAAGAATACACAGAACAATACAGAAAAGATCTTCACGACCCAGATAATCACGAGGGTGTGATCATTCACCTAGAGCCAGAAATCCTGGAATGTGAAGTCAAGTGGGCCTTAGGAAGCATCACTACGAACAAAGCTAGTGGAGGTGATAGAATTCCAGTTGAGCTATTTCAAATCCTGAAAGATGATGCTGTGAAAGTGCTGCACTCAATATGCCAGCAAATTTGGAAAACTCATCAGTGGCCGCGGGACTGGAAAATGTCAGTTTTCATTCCAATCTCAAAGAAAGGCAATGCCAACGAATGCTCAAACTACCACGCAATTGCACTCATCTCACACACTAGCAAAGTAATGCTGAAAATTCTCCAAGCTAGGTTTTAACAGTACGTGAACCATTAACTTCCAGATGTTCAAGTTGAATTTAGAAAAGGCAGAGGAACCAGAGATCAAATGGCCAACATCTGTTGGATCATCAAAAGAGCGAGAGAGTTCCAGAAAAATATCTATTTCAGCTTTATTGACTATGCCAAAGCCTTTGACTATGTGGATCAACAAACAAACTGTGGAAAATTCTTAAAGAGATGGGAATACCAGACCACCTGACCTGCCTCCTGAGAAATCTGTATGCAGGTCAAGAAGCAACAGTTAGAACTGGACATGAACAGCGGACTGGTTCCAAATCAGGAAAGAAGTACGTCAAGGCTGTATATTGTTACTCTGCTTGTTTAACTTATATGCAGAGTACATCATGAGAAACAGTGGACTGGAGGAAGCACAAGCTGGAATTAAGACTGCTGGGAGAAACACCAATAACCTCAGATATGCAGATGACACCACCCTTATGGCAGAAACCGAAGAAGAACTAGACAGCCTCTTGATGAAAGTGAAAGAGGAGAGTGAAAAAGTTGGTTTAAAGCTCAACATTCAGAAAATAAGATCTTGGCATCTGGTCCCATCACTTCATGGAAAATAGATGGGGAAACAATGGAAACAGTGACAGACTTTATTTTTGGGGGGCTCTAATATCACTGCAAATGGTAACTGTAGCCATGAAATTAAAAGAAGCTTGCTCCTTGGAAGAAAAGTCATGGCCAACCTAGACAGCATATTAAAAATCAGAGACATTACTTTGCCAGTAAAGGTCCATCTAGTCAAGGCTATGGTTTTTTCCAGTAGTCATGTATGGATGTGAGAGTTGGACGATAAAGAAAGCTGAGCACTGAAGAATTGATGCTTTTGAACTGTGGTGTTGGAGGAGACTTTTGAGAGTCCCTTGGACTGCAAGGAGATCCAACCAGTCTGTCCTAAAGGAAATCAGTCCTGAATATTCGTTGGAAGGACTGATCCTAAAGCTGAAACTCCAATACTTTGGCCACCTGATGCGAAGAACTGACTCATTGGAAAAGACGCTGATGCTGGGAAAGATTCAAGGCAGGAGGAGACGGGGATGACAGAGGATGAGATGGCTGGATGGCATCACCAGGAGTTGGTGATGGACAGTGAAGCCGGGTGTGCTGCAGTCCATAGGGTCACAAAGAGTCGGACATGACTGAGTTCACTGAACTGAACTGAACTATACAACTAGAGCAAAGAGGTTGGATGTGCTGAGAAGATATTTGGAGGAAAGAGCAAAGGGAGTTGGTGTGAAAAACAAGAGTTGGAATGTTTGGCCTGAAAGTAGATGAGAGAAATTGGAAGTGTGGAAATCAATAGGAAGCCTTCTCTAGGAGAAGGGGTTCAAACTGTGCTAATTAAATAAGTTTTCTGAACATGTTACTGCCCAGGGATTGGGTAAGGAATATAAAACATGGAAAACTTTTTCAAATCATCTGTTGAATGAGAAGTTAAAGGCTCTTAATGCCAAGACTTCTATTCTTTATTTTAAGGGAAAAGTCCTCACTAAATTCTTCTAATTGAGTCTCTTTTTTTCAACTTTCCTACTTTCTAAGCCCTGACCACTGACATCCAGGAAATAATATTTTTCCAAGACCACCTGAGGCTAGGGGAATGCTAGGTCTTCAAAATGACATTCCTTTTTTTTTTGGTAAAGGAGGTATAGCTACAGATTAATAATCTTTGGCCTAATTTGGTCTCTTTTCCCGCTTCTCATCTTACAAATGAGTTAAAACTCACTTCTGTGGTTTGTAATTCACACTGTAATTCACAACTTTTCCTTAAATACCAAATGATTAATCGCTAATAACTGTGATCATCTGAATATGTTTCAATGTTTTATAATCCCATTTTAAAAAACAAATTAAGCTTGCCCTTAAAACTTGGTTTCACTAATGAGTTCAGTTAATGTAGGGAGGCAAGTCACCAGCTCATAAACCCTGCAATATTACAGACCATCATCCATGCCTTATAAATACACTGCCTATATGCCTTCCAACAAATCCTGCTATGATACATGAAAAACTCATTTATTTCTTTGGCCACCTTTAAAATTGAAACAAAGAGAAAAACACTCTAGCAGATAGGTAGGAACTCATATATCTTTTCTTCAAAATTACTTAATAATTAAGAGCAGATTAAAAAAAGATGTATAAATTTGACATGGGAAATTATAGATGATGTACTTTAATAAAGACACACCACACAATCCTAATCTTCTACCAAATATTAGCTGCAGTTTTCTCTGGGTGGTTCATATATCTTTATGGAAGATCTTAAATATTTTTTTAACTTCTCAATTTTGAATTATCAGCAAAAATAAATCAGAAAAAAAGGCAGTATACTCGAATCTTCCAGGACTGTTAGGCACATTCCAAAAGGCATTGCTGCACTGGACAGACTTCATACACTGAGAGGTGGGGCTTGGTTCCTGCCGGAGCCATGGTCTCAGTGTCTGGTCAAATTCAGGTTTGCACACAGCTGCTGACAGTCTTTGGAAGATTATTGATTAGGGATTTCCTGTTCTTCAATATTCCACACATGCATGGAGCTTCTCTGTACTTGGATTTTGCAGTTTTTCTCTAGCTCTGACATCCCTGAACTTTCCTTTGCTGTGTTTGGGTAAGCATTTTAGTTCTGGGTGAAGTTGGTTTTTCTGTTTGTACTGCCCCGCAGATGCCATCCTTTTGTTCTTCTTCCTTAGGATAGTTTCTTATATTCAATTTAAAAAATAGCCTTTATTACAAAAGAGCATTTAACTCAAAACATTAAATCATTTATATTATCTGTTTGAATTACTTGACTATTCCAGACTGGATGAAAAAAAATCATCTCTCTGTTGATATGCTGGCCCCCTTTCCTTTCAGTTCAATAAATAAGAATCTCTGTGTCTTAAAAGTAAAAAATAAATAAATAAATAAAAATAATTCCAGCCCCCTCCCCCTTTTCTTGCTGTAATTTCAAAAGACAGACATTTCTTCCAAAACCACATTCCTGTTTGCTGGAATCACTGAGCAGCCTCTGCAGATGTGCCTTCTCTTCTTTCTCCAGGCACTGATACCACTTCTCATGTCCTGAATTCATCAGAGAGCTCCTGGGCTGCAGCTGAGATGCCTTCCACCTTCTGGGCCACGTTCCCCAACTCTCTTCCTCCGCTGGCTGGCAGAAGCTCTGGATTTCCACAGAACAGTCTGCTCCCACTGGCAGAATGGCGCCATTGCCTCCTGATGTTTCTCACCCTTGAGTCCTCTATCGTTTAGGTGAGGACTGAGATTTTGCAGGGACAGCCATCGTGTCATGAGATGGAAAATTCCCTGGCAGGAGAAGCAGTAGAGGGGCTTTGTTCTGAGCCTCATCAGAAGACTTACCTGTCAAAGGCCCTCTCGGCATGGTCATCACACTGGTGAACCACTCCTTCCAGAGATCTTCCCCCCCGCAGCCTTTCTGGCCTCTGCCCTAAAATTCACTCACTAATTGTAATTCTTCAAACAAAAGGAATTTCTCAGTCACAGATTTCTGGCCCTGGAAATCTATGTGCGTGACTTCAGCCAAATCACTTAACTGGTGATCTCTTTCTTGTCTCTTCTTCCTTCAGACCCAGTGTGTATTCCGCATGCATTCATTACAGCACAGCACAGGGCGCTCTGAGCTCTCCTTCCCCACCCTCCGCAAACACTGCAAGACGGGATTTCTGTCACGCTATTCATGCGAAGTATAAACAGTTGTGAATAAAGTTCCCTCTCCAGATGGTTTAGTTTATTCTAACTTCCTTTTCTTTCTTCTTTTTTTTCTTTATGTTGGAGTTGCTTTGTGGATTGATTAACAGCAAAGGGAATAATACTTACTATTTAATAGAGCTTTACGGTTGACAAAGCCCATGCCTGCTAAGTACGTCTACTCGTCAACCCCTCACTCCATTCTACTACCCTTTAGTAACCTTCTCAGGTAACTTTTTCTCCTTGGAAATATGGGATTTCCCCCATTCAACAACTCTATGGCAGGAGCTCTATCATCCTCTTTTGGGTTTTCTTGGCCCAGTTTTAATAAAAATTTATTACCAAGTATTTTGAAATGCAAGTGATCACTAAATTTTAATTCAGCCTACAGGAAAATCTCATTAACTTGATATTGGCTAATTCAATTTAATGGATCCATCAAAGAAATTTCTCTTCACTAGATGATTAGATCAGTTTGCATGTATAATAAGCATAGTTAATTCACAATGTAAAACTATTATGAAATTTGAACTGAAAATTTGGCTCAAAGACTCAGAACTGGTTTCTTTTGAAACAAATTGTAAAGATAACCTAGGAATTTCAAAAAGTATGGAAAAATGGTATTGAATTTGGAATTTTTTAAAAACTGTGTATATATTTAAAACTTTTGACCACCATCTGTTAACAAGCACATGCTAAAGCACTATTTTTAAAATTAAAAAAAATTTTCTCCTAAATTTCATATGAACAAATTCTCAAGATTATCTTAAAATTATGTGATTCATTCAGTATTTCAAATATAATCTGATCACTGAACTAAATCTGTTTTCACAAAAATTAAAAGTTCTTAGAGATTTTTAATAACCTCCTCATCATTCAGTTCAGTTCAGTTGCTCAGTCGTGTCCAATTCTTTGCGACTCCATGAATCACTTTATTCATACGCATTTCTCTAACCAACATCTATCTAAGTGCTAGATCTGTTGAGTCCACTAGCTAGCACGCCAGGCCTCCCTGTCCATCACCAACTCCCGGAGTTCACTCAAACTCATGTCCATCAAGTCGGTGATGCCATTCAGCCATCTCATTCTCTGTCATCCCCTTCTCCTCCCGCCCCCAATCCCCCCCAGCATCAGAGTCTTTTCCAGTGAGTCAACTCGTCACATGAGGTGGCCAAAGTATTGGAGTTTCAGCTTTAGCATCAGTCCTTCCAATGAACACCCAGGATTGATCTCCTTTCAGTTCAGTTCAGCTCAGTCGCTCAGTCGTGTCCAACTCTTTGCGACCCCATGAATCACATCACGCCAGGCCTCCCTGTCCATCACCAACTCCTGGAGTTCACTCAAACTCATGTCCATTGAGTCGGTGATGCCATCCAGCCATCTCATTCTCTGTCGTCCCGTCTCCTCCCACCCCCAATCCCTCCTAGCATCAGATTCTTTTCCAGTGAGTCAACCTGTCGCATGAGGTGATCTCCTTTAGTGCTATTTAAATGATAATGCTGGGACTTTCAGGGTGTTTGTCTGCCAGTGCAGAGGACACAGGTTCCTTCCCTGGTCCTGGAAGACCCCACATTCTATGGAGCTACTCGGCCTGTGCACTCTAGAGCCCAGGCTCTACAAGAGAAGCCACTGCAAGGAGAAACCCACGCATCACAACAAAGACCCAGCACAACCAAAAATGTAAAAGATAAAAAAAAATTTAAAAGGCAATATACTGGTGTAGGGCAAATTACTTTATGATGAAGTACAATGAATTACCCAAAGTCTTTCATCCTATATGAATTTTTAAAATATTAAATAAATACATGGAGCTTAGAAAATGGTTTGTAATCAAGGTTTTATCTGACCAATAGTAAAATAATTTAGACACCAGCTGAGTACTTAAAATGACTGTGTAGCTTAGGACAACCTATAATGACCACTTACCAAGTTTCTAATTCTGTCAACATTACCAAGCTTTCCAGACACTGTGCTGAAGGTGTTTCCAATAGGTTTTTCAGTAGGGAGAGGAGGTGGGCTTTGTGGATCCTCTTCATGTAAACCTGGAAAAATAGCAATAATTAATCAGTAATTTCTAGTCTTCAAGGGTTTCACAGGATGGAAAGACTGCAGCTTGCTTCCTTAGAAAAATGTCTATACACAAAAGAATAGATAGCTAAGCAAATGAGAAAGATCTCCTGACAAATCTCAGAAAATCGACGGATTAGCAGCCATCAGTTAATTTTACCAAATGTTTTATCAAGAGTAAAAATGATACTAAATAATTACAACAGTAAGCCAGCATTTGTTGGAACCTTCTATGGACCAGGCATTAAGTTAAGGCACTTTATTCATACGCATTTCTCTAACCAACATCTATCTAAGTGCTAGATCTGTTGAGTCCACTAGCTAGTAGCCACATATGGCAGTTTAAACTTAAATCTTAATTAAAATTAAATAAAAAGTTCAGTCCTGCAGTTGCATGGACCACATTGTAAGTTCTCAGTAGCCACATGTGGTTATTGGCTACAATATTAGACAGCACTATGCTAGATACCGTTGCATCCATTTGGCGGATGAAGAAACTGAAGCTGAGAAGAAAACAAATGAACTATCCAGGTCTTGCTTTAACAGTACATGAACGGAGAACTTCCAGATGTACAGGCTGAACTTAGAAAAGGTAGAGGAACCAGAGATCAATTTTCCAATATCTGCTGGATCATAGAAAAGAGCAAGGGAATTCCAGAAAAAATCTGTTTCTGCTTCACTGACTATGCTAAGGCCTTTGACTGTGTGGATCACAACAAACTGTGGAAAATTCTTAAAGAGATGGGAATACCAGACCACCTGTGAAACCTGTATGCAGGACAAGAAGCAACAGTTAGCACAGGACATGAACCGACAGACTGGTTCAAAATTGGGAAAGGAGTACGTCAAAGCTGTATATTGTCACCCTGCTTATTTAACTTATATGCAGGGTACATCATGTGAAATGCTGGGCTAGATGAATCACAAGCTGGAATCCAGATTTCCAGGAGAAATATCAACAATCTCAGATATAGAGATGATATCACCCTAAGGGCATAAAGTGAAGAGGAGCTAAAGAGCCTCTTGATGAAAGGGAAAAAGGAGAGTGAAAAAACTGGTTTAAAACTCAACATTCAAAACACTAACATCACAGCTTCTGGTCCCATTACTTCATGGCAAGTAGATGGGGAAAAAATGGAAACAATGACAGATTTTATTTTCTTGGGATCCAAAATCACTATGGATGGTGACTGCAGCCATGAAATTAAAAGACAGCTGCTCCTGGGAAAAAAAGCTATGACAAAGCTAGACAGTGTATTAAAAAGCAGAAGCATCATCACTTTGCGGACAAAGGTCATGACTTTGTCGACAAAGGTCTGTATAGTCAAAGCTATGGTTTTCCCAGTGATCGGGTATGGATGTGAGAGCTGGACCATAAAGAAGACTGAGCGCCGAAGAACTGATGCTTTTGAACTGGGGTGCTGGAGAAGACTCTTGAGAGCCCCTCATACAACAAGGGGATCAAACCAGTCCATCCTAAAGGAAATCAAACTTGAATATTCAACGGAAGTACTGATGCTGAAGCTCCAACGCTTTGGCCACCTGATGTGAAGAGTCAACTCATTGGAAAAGACCCTGATGCTGGGAAAGATGGAAGGCAAGAGGAAAAGGGGATGACAGAGGATGAGATAGTTGCATGGCATCACTGGCTCAAAGGACAAGAGTTAGAGCAAACTGCGGGAGATGGTGCTGCTGCTGCTGCTGCTGCTAAGTCACTTCAGTCGTGTCCGACTCTGTGTGACCCCATAGATGGAAGCCCACCAGGCTCCCCCGTCCCTGGGATTCTCCAGG
Organism: Moschus berezovskii; assembly: GCF_049115385.1. Classification (NCBI taxonomy): domain Eukaryota; kingdom Metazoa; phylum Chordata; class Mammalia; order Artiodactyla; family Moschidae; genus Moschus; species Moschus berezovskii. The sequence continues at coordinate 9,404,145 of NC_142478.1, read as the reverse complement.
CAAGAACACTGGAGTGGGTTGCCATTTCCTTCTCCAATGTGTGAAAGTGAAAAGTGAAAGTGAAGTCGCTCAGTCGGGTCCAACGCTTAGCGACCCCATGGACTGCAGCCTACCAGGCTGCTCCATCCATGGGATTTTCTAGGCAAGAGTACTGGAGTGGCTTGCCATTGCCTTCTCCGCGGGAGATGGTGAAGGACAGGAAAGTCTGGTGTGCTGCAATCCATGGCGGAGCAGAAAGCTGGACATGACTTAGCAACTGCACAACAAAACATCTTGACGCTACTAACAGTCAGACCACAGCTTTGAACCCAAAAGTCTATTTTCATTGTAATAAGCCTTGCTGCTTTCTAATAGGTGGTGTGTCCAACCCTTCCCCAATCCAAATAATTAAATGTGCTTTCCACTTTATCAGCTCCAGATTAATGGGCTTAATTGCTCTCATTTCCACAAGCAATATCTTTACATCCAAATTATATCCTTAACCCAGAGATAGTGTACCAACTTAGTATAAAAAGAAGAAAACAAACATGACCAGGTTTAATTTGTGATAGCTAATTAAATGCTGTGTACAAAATACTTGGAGAGAGGATGATGGTAACATACTAAAGGAGGCTGAAGCCACCTTTTACTGGTTAAGGCATTTAAAGGAGATGGGAATTTTTCTCATTCAAATGAACACTCTCTGCTTCCATTTCACATGAAAAACTTACAAGAGGATGAGTTCCTGTTTTACTCACAGACAGGGAAACACTCTCAAAGGAGGAAAGTACCCAGGTCAGCTACTAGGAAAACAAAGATACAGAGACAGGCAAGCGTTCTTAGTGAGAGGCAGGGCTGCCATACAAAGACCGTCTAACTCAGCTGCCATCTCGAAGACTCCCCCTGTGTTGTAGTTTCCTTATTCTTATACAGAAATAATGAATCACTTAGGATATATTGTCGTGACAAAAAACTGAAGGGTACAAAGTAGTAAGAACATGAAAGTAGAGAGGAGATAGCTTACTGGAAAGGGACATAGTAATTATCTGATGTGGGTACGTGGTGAGAGGTGGAGATTTTCTATTTCAAATAATGTGGTCAGCGGAGGCCTCAATGAGAAAAGTGCCATTTGAGCAACGACCTGAAAGAACAGTGAAGAAGATATCTATGCAGATATCTGGGGAAAGGACATCTTAGTCAGAAGAAACAGGTCTCCAGGGGAAGAAGCTGACAGGTTCAGAGGAAGGAGTTTTGTACCACAAAGCTGTTTGTTTCTTTTCTTATCCATTCCAAGTTCTTCGGACACCAAGTCTTTTTTTTTTTTTTTCCTCCACAACATATATGCATTGCTTAATAATTGTAATAATAAAATTCGAGGGGAATTTTTTTTTGCTATGCCTTGTGGCATGTAAGATCTCAGTTCCCCTACCAGGGATCGAACCAGTGTCCCTTGAAGTGGTAGCACAGAGTCTTAACCCCTGGACCCCAAGGAAAGTCCCTGGGGAACTAGTTTTTTATATAAATAGAAATAATTCTCTAGGAACTAGCCCTTCCATTCTCTTACAAACAGCAGTACAGAACTCAGCTTTCTAATAGCTCCTGGAGCTTTGTCAGGATAATAAATAAAGATGCTTCTTCAATATGTCTTTTTCAGGATTTCAGGACTGCTAATCCAATTTATCAGTGTATAGAAAAGGACTGAGTTACAAGGGTGGCCCTTGATGGCCTAGAAAGTTGGATTTGGGGAAGGTTCCCACCATTTCCAGAACAAATAAAACAAAAGAATAAGGTTTATGCTGAACACCCGCTTTCCTTCTGGGAATCTGGAATTTTGGCACATAACAAAAGTTCTAGAGGTACCCATGTAAACAGCCCCCAACAAAACCCCTGGGTACTGAGTCTCTAATGCGCTTCCTTGATTGACATTTCACAGCTGAGGAGACTGAGGACCACCCTGTGCAACCCAACCAGGAGAGGCTCCCCAGAAGCTTGTGCCTGGTTTCTTCCAGACTTTGCCCCATGCACCCTTTCCCTCTGCAGATTTTGCCTTCTGACAAATCACAGCTGCAAACACAACGACAGGCTAAGTTCTGTGAGTCTTCCCAGCAAATCACCAAACATGGGGGTTTTGAGGACCCTGACACAACAGGAGAATACATTTCAATGTACAAGGTGTATTCCTTGAAGCCACATGAGCTTTGGACAGTATTTATTATCATTATAGCTCACATGGCTTATTAAAATCCCAAACACTTTATAATAAGGTAACAGCAAGCAAGCAGACAACCCAATGAGCTGTCACATGGGCTATACCTGTGGGTTATATCATGCTGTCGAAAGAAACACATTACCAGTTCTTTAGTTTAACACTACTATACAACTTCCTACGAAGCTTCAACAGTACGTGAGCCGTGAACTTTCAGATGTTAAAGCTGGATTTAGAAAAGACAGAGGAACCAGAGTTCAAATGGCCAACATCCACTGGATCATCGAAAAAGCAAGAGTTCCAGAAAAACATCTACTTTTGCTTTATTGACTATGCCAAAGCCTTTGACTGTGTGGATCAACAAATAAACTGGAAAATTTTTAAAGAGATGGGAATACCAGACCACCTGACCTGCCTCCTGAGAAATCTGTATGCAGGTCAAGAAGCAACAGTTAGAACTGGACATGGAACAGCGGACTGGTTCCAAATCAGGAAAGAAGTACATCAAGGCTGTATATTGTTACTCTGCTTGTTTAACTTATATGCAGAGTACATCATGAGAAACAGTGGACTGGAGGAAGCACAAGCTGGAATCAAGATTGCTGGGAGAAATATCAATAACCTCAGATATGCAGATGACACCACCCTTATGGCAGAAACCGAAGAAGAACTAAAGAGACTCTTGATGAAAGTGAAAGAAGAGAGTGAAAAAGTTGGCTTAAAGCTCAACATTCAGAAAACTAAGATCATGGCATCTGGTCCCATCACTTCATGGGAAATAGATGTGGAAACAGTGGCTGACTTTGTTTTTCTGGGTTCCAAAATCACTGCAGATGGTGACTGCAGCCATGAAATTAAAAGACGTTTACTCCTTGGAAGAAAAGTTATGGCCAACCTAGACAGCATATTAAAAAGCAGAGACATTACTTTGTCAACAAAGGTCCATCTAGTCAGGGTTATGGTTTTTCCAGTGGTCATGTATGGATGTGAGAGTTGGACGATAAAGAAAGCTGATCGCAGAAGAATTGATGCTTTTGAACTGTGGTGTTGGAGGAGACTCTTGAGAGTCCCTTGGACTGCAAGGAGATCCAACCAGTCTGTCCTAAAGGAAATCAGTCTTGAATATTCATTGGAAGGATTGATGCTAAAGTTGAAACTCCAGTACTCTGGCCACCTGATGCGAACAACTGACTCATTGGAAAAGATCCTGATGCTGGGAAAGATAGAAAGTGGCAGGAGAAGGGGTCAACAGAGGATGAGATGGTTGGATGGCATCACCGATGCGATGGACATGAGTTTGAATAAACTTAGGGAGTTGGGGATGGACAGGGAGGCCTGGCGTGCTGCAGTCCATGAGGTCGCAAAGAGTCAGACACGACTGAGCGACTGAACTGAACGAAGTGAAAACCCACTAGGTTTTGGTACCATTATTTTTTCTTCTCCTCATTTTTCATAGCAACTCTGTTCAATCTTCTCACTACTTGGATTGGAACCATTCGTTAATAAAACCATCAACAGACTAAAACAAATGATTCTTCTAGGTAGTATTTTACAGAGAGAGAGGTCAAACCCCTAAGCTAAAGGGGTTTCATGGCATTGCAGGGTATGCCTACAGTGTAACCCTGGGATGATGCAGGTGAAGGACTGGTAAACTTGCTCTGCTGTTGGCAGGAACGCAGTGGCAGAGTCTTGTTAGACAGAGGCAAGGATGCCTCCGGGCTATGCAAAAGCGTTAGAGGAAATGAAAGAGGCTCACAGAGAAAGTGTGTGATTACCCTGAAACCCACTGTATGTCATTTGTGTACATACATCTCACATACTTTTTCTCTTTGCCTTCTAGGAGTCTCTCTTATAATAATATCAGATTTGTTTTAGTTTGCAGTACTTATTAAAACTCATCCAAAATTTCATGTAAGAATGTGAAAGTGGTTAGGGTTCTGCACTTCCAAAGCCAAGAGCCTGGGTTTGATCCCTGGTTGAGGAACTAAGTCCTCGCAAAGGCAGCCCCCCCAAAAAATCAAGTAAGGAAGTTTATAAAACATGTAATGTTATACTATTTAAAAAGTCTTTTTATACATTGCTACGTTTTTATAACTTTTGGTGATTTCCCTTCAGACAATTCACACATAGCTATATTTAGATTATGCTGACTGGAATAATATACTCCTAATGCTAAAGCTGAAACTCCAATACTTGGGCCACCTCATGCGACGAGCTGACTCACTGGAAAAGACTCTGATGCTGGGAGGGATTGGGGGCGGGAGGAGACGGGGACGACAGAGAATGAGATGGCTGGATGGCATCACCGACTCTGTGGACATGAGTTTGAATGAACTCCGGGAGTTGGTGATGGACAGGGAGGCCTGGCGTGCTGTGATTCATGGGGTCGCAGAGAGTCGGTCACGACTGAGCGACTGAACTGACTGAACAGACATATACAGTTGTATCTGCTATCGGTTTCAAGTACTTCTCCACTCGATCTTTACTGCTGGCACTAACATGTTACATATTAATATTACACTTATTCTGAGTTTAAGCCTCCTTCTAATCTCTCTGCCTAAAAGGATGTTAAAGAGAAGTAAAATCTAAATTAACTGTACTAATTGTCAAGAGAATTTTGAAAAAACAACTTGCTTTTATATGTTCTCAGTTATGAGTAATAATAATAAATGGCCGATGACACATAATTTCAGAAGCAGAAGTTGATAAATTAGCATATATTTCTCCCCAGCTCCTGGAGTAAAAAATAAATGAGGCAGAGAAGTGCTTACATTTTCCTGGTTTGGCTGGAATTCGAATCACAGTGGGCTTCCTGGTGGGTGCTGGTTGAATTGCTTGTTCCTTTGTTGGTTCTGTTCTGGTGGGGAGCTGAAAGGGATCTAATGAAAAACAGTTGATTTTGCATGTTTTAGTTAATATGGACTCAAACAAAAAACCTCATTCATAATTAAACAGTCATATTTCTCATGCCCTAGGGAAAACTATTCATGGATAAACAAAATCTCAGTTTGCAGAGACAAAAACAAAATCAGGGCTCATGAAAGGAAACAACTTGGAGCTCTGTAAATAATTTATACGGCTTTTCTTCCTCTCTGATGAGAGAGAGCCAGGACAATCTTCAATTATGTAGAAGCTATCTTTCACGGGAGTGTAATCATTTTATAAGTGTCTCCCTGAAAATGAGGGGCAATTGAAACAAGGAGCCCATTTCCCCACACTGTGAAGTCTCCCGTATCCTCTCCCAATGCCTGTGCTAGAAAACCTCCCCCAAGGGCCGCCAGGGCCCACAGGGGGCGCTCTGCAGCCTTGGATTGAATAGTCAGGTAAAACCACACCTCACCAACATGAAACGGAGAGCGTTTTATCCTGGAAGTAAGGTAAGACATCTGCCTTCAAATATTTAATTCTGGGGCAAGGACATATGAGTGAGCATTCCTCCATCTTAACTCATTCATTTAAAAATGGGCAGTATGTGCTTAGGGAGAGTATTTTAAACAAAAGCATAACCACCAAACTTCTTTTTCCTTTTTTCTCTGGCCACACTGCATGGCTTGTGGGATCTTAACTCCCAGACCAGGGACTGAACCCGGGCCCTCAGCAGTGACAGCATGGAGCCCTAATCACTGTATCACCAGGGAATTCTCCCACCAAATCTTTTTACTGAAAAATATAGTCTTCTTTTCTTTAACACACGTGTTCTTTTTAGTAGCCTGGAAAGATGACCACAAACTTTTTAAAAGATGAGAAATCTAAAAATAAATGGATTAGCAAAAATAAAATCAAATGCTGTATGATGCATACTCTGCACAGCACATGGGATCTCATGAGGCTGCTTATGCCTTTATTCCGCAAGAGACAGAATGAATATATGTTGTATTGGCACCTGTCCTCTGGATCTCACCTGTGGGGAGATGCTCCCTGTGAAACAATGCACTCCAAGCATTCGTGGCTGGCCTGTTACAAGCCGCTGTTCAATAAAGCACCTTTTGCTGACCAACTCTTTTCAGGATATATGAGAAGCTGAGCTAGGGATAAGAAGCCCTTTCAGCTCCCTGACACTCGCCTTCCCTTCCACCCAGCTCTCAGGACACCCTACTCTCAGACCTGCCGCCAGAAAAGCACCCACTCACTAGTCACGTGTTCTCACGTCTGCCTACCATGTGCTAACAGTGAGAGGTGGGAGACAGGACAGTCAAGTACAGCCCTACTTTAAGCTTATATCTACCACCTCCATAAGACCCCCAGGGGGCATGCTAGACAACACAATTACTATTAGGCTACTGGGAAAAAAAACAGATGACCCTCTATGGAAACCCATTATCTCGTCTATGTTCAAAGACCCCACTCAACATCATCAAAACAATGTCAAACTTTCAGAAAAGGCTGTTACAATATAACTCCAGAAAATAAACAAAGCTCTTTTAGGTTAACCAAATTCTTTAATCCCTTATTTTGTTATAGCATTATTTTTTATTTCAAAAGTAATAATTATTGTAAAAATGGGAAACATTGAGAAATATATGATAGAAAATCTCCTGTAATCCCATCCCTCTAGTAATAATTATTATCTAAAATTTGGTGTATCTGTCTACAGATTTTTTTCCATATGGCACTGTAGATATTTTTGTTGTTTTGGAGTTTCTGGGCTGCAGCACGTGGCCTGTGGGATCTTCCCTGACCAGGGATTGAAGCTGGGCCATGGCAGTGGAAGCGCTGAGTCCTAACCATGGACCGCCAGGAAGATCCTGATTATGCAGGTATTTTGAAAAACAAAAGGAGAATCGTTTTCTATTTCTTTGTGAGACAGACTGGGACCTGGGACTCTGCTGCAGTGCTGCAATGCTTGCACCTGGACACACCCCTCCTCAAGCAACTAAGAAACTACATGAGACTAAAATAACTGCATGCATTTGCAGTTGCTGCAGATTCTGGACAAAAGATACGAAGAGACCAAAGAACCCAAATGCCACCTCTTAAGAATCCCAAGTAAATGGTACAGCACATGCCCCCTGCACACAATACCACGTAAGGAGTGGGAAAACATCTATGCTACCCCTCCAGCTCAGAAGGTAAAGAATCTGCCTGCCAGTGCAAGAGATCGGGCTTCAATTCCTGAGTCAGGAAGATCCCCTGGAGAAGGGAATGGCTACCCACTCCAGTATCCTTGCCTGGAGAATTCCATGGACAGAGGAGCCTGGCAAGCTACAGTCCATGAGATTGCAAAGAGTTTGGACATGACTGAGGGACCAACACACACACACATATACCCCTCCAGCTGGACCCATGACTCACTCCATATCAGAAACCAGCTTGGCCCCCATTGGGGAGCCAGTAAGCAAGGGAAGCTGTTGCTTGTTCTCGCTCCCTGCTGCTACAGGAGGGGCCCCGATAAAGTCTTGCCTGAATTTCTCGTCTGGCCTCTAGTCAATTTCTATTGATTAAGGAACCCAAGAACCTGGGGGGTAGGTAACATTTGTAACTTGCTCTTTTACTTTTTTCCATTCAGTACTGAATGAGTGCATGCTACATAACAAACGCTGTTCTAGGTGCTGGGAATATGTCAGTGAACAAAGAACCCTGCCCTCATGATGCTTACACTTGGGCAGGAGATGGAGAAAACAAACAATAAATATAATAGAAAAGTGATCCATGTGGTACATTACAAGGTGAGACGTGCCACTGGTAAAGGGAAACGTAGAGCACGGGGGACTTCAGGTGTGGGCCGGAGGGAAGCAGGCTGCACGTGAAATGGTAGAGCAGGGGGTGTGCAGAGCGGAGGGCTCCAGGGCCCTCTTTCCAACAACTGGACTTTACATATTCTAACAGTTCTTCCAAGTTGAATAATACACATCTGGTCTTTGGGAAATAGCAGTGCTCAAGGATAAAAAGGGGTAGGTACACTGAACTGAACTGAACTGAACTGAACACTGATATGAAAGCCCATTATTGCAAATATTACCTGAATCTGAACTCCCTGGATGTTTCATCTGAGTACTGCTGGCTAAAATGGAAGAATCTGAAGACCCCATGTTATCGGGCATATATTTTATTCAAACACAGGAATATCGTATCTTTCCTGTGTGCACAGCTTTCCTTCCTGTTATCTCTCTCTCTCCCCTGCTGTTCCCCCTGCTCTGCCTCCGTGGCCCTTGTTGGAACCTGCTGACTGCCAAAGAGTGACCTTCTGTCCCCTCCTGTGGCTGTGGCCCAGACGTCACCATCCCCACTCCCGCAACTGTGGTGTGACAGCCCACCCTCTCAGAGCTGTTTCCTCCTGGGAAAAGGACCAAAACTCAAGAGAAGGGTGAAGACTGATAGCTCTCTTGGTGCTCTCCCATTCAGGCAGCATGTCTGCTCTAACAGCTGCTTCGGGGCTGTATAAGCTGTTGGTTATTAGGATAGGTGTTTAGTTGGTGAGTTTAGGGGGTGACTGTGGAGGGAGAGGAAAATCTTGAGTGTGGTATCACTTCAATTGTTCCCCAATTGATCTGAAATTCTGGGCCAGGAGACCACCTACACTCTTTTTCACATTCCAGGAGTGAGAGCATGAATAAGGTGGGCAGGGAAGGAGAAAGAAGCCACTCAAGTGCCCTCGGTGGACTGGGCACAGGGGCTCCCAAATGTACTTGGTCTTGGAGGACTGGCCTCAGGGAACCCCGTCCCAAATCCTGCAGGTCTCACCGATCGTGTTAAAGGGTGTAATCATTCTTTTACACTTGCTGGGTTTAAACTTAAATACAAAGTATTCAAAATATCCTAGACATTCACTTTCTCTCTTCTTGGTCCTTATTTTTAATACCATTAGCTACTCTTAAATAATTGGCACTCAGATCATGGGTAATTATTCTACTATATATGTCTCTGGGAAAAAAAAAATTCTTTCTCAATACAGAGAAGGAAATCTCAGTGTTCCACCACTGTGCTGTCTGGCAGGAGTGGGTCTGCTGAGTGACCTCCCCCATCTGTACTCCCCGAGTCAGTGAGCTCAGCATCTGCCTCTCTGTCCACGTGCTGTCCCGGGCTGCCATCCAGAAGAGGCATGCAGATAAGTGGGGAGGACACACAGCATCACTGCAGCGAGAAGGTGGAGCCAGAGGCCGGGTTTTCATCTTGATGATGCTGTGTGAGTCTCTCTAGATACACCATATGCTTACTTTTTACGTCTTTTCATGAGGGGGGTATTTTTCTCCAACAGCAATGTAAGTAGGTGACCCAGAAAGCAAGGGTGGCACCTCATGTTTGGGAACTCCTGGCAGTGCCAGGCAGGAAACTCTCTACTATCGCATTTTTTGGTAGTGGCAAATTAATAAATAAAAAAAACAAAACAATCTGAAATGTCCATCACTAGAGGAAACATTGACTAGACTATGTTGTGCCCATCCCAGGGAATATCAGGCAAGTATAAGGAAACAAGGGTCAGACTTAGATCTACTGGCCCAGAGAGAAGACCTTAAACCTCAGTACTAAATGAAAAAAGCAAGCTGCTGAGTAATGGGTTCAGTTCAGTCAGTTCAGTTCAGTCGCTCAGTCGTGTCCGACTCTCTGCGACCCCATGAATCACAGCACGCCAGGCCTCCCTGTCCATCACCAACTCCCGGAGTTCACTCAAACTCATGTCCACAGAGTCGGTGATGCCATCCAGCCATCTCATTCTCTGTCGTCCCCTTCTCCTCCCGCCCTCAACCTTTCCCAGCATCAGAGTACAGTTCGGTAAAAATTTCTGTAAAAAGCAGGAAAAAGTTTATATATGTGTACACATTTGTAAGCTTTGGTTTGGAATATTCAAAGGCACCAAAAGCTACATACAACATGGTTCACACTAGTTACTCTGGGGATTTGAGTGGATTGGAGAGAGATTAATTTTTTATTTTACTAAATGTTTATATTATTTGAGTCATTACAGCAACTGTTATTTTGTAACTGAAAAGAAGTCCAATAAAATTAATTCAGTTACATGAAAAAGTTACAAAATTAAGCTGAAATAACAACTGTGCCAAATAAATTGAAACCAAAATCACTTAGAAATAAAAGGAAAAAATATGAAAATACTTGTCCCTTTAGTTGCTTTTTAAGGCAATAACAGCCCTAAAATTTTCCATAAAGTAACCAGAAAAACAAAAACTCTCTTTTTTATTGGGCTATTACTCCTCAGTGATTCTACTTAATAGGAAAGAATGCAGACAAGTAGTTTTGAATTTGCCTAAAAAAATCCCATGGACAGAGGAGCCTGGTAGGCTCCAGTCCAAGGGGTCGTGAAGAGTCGGATACGACTAAGTGACTTCACTTTCACTTTTCCCTTTCATGCACTGGAGGAGGAAATGGCAACCCACTCCAGTGTTCTTGCCTGGAGAATCCCAGGGATGGGGGAGCCTGGTGGGCTTCCATCTATGGGGTTTCACAGAGTCGGACACGACTGACGTGACTTAGCAGCAGCAGCAGCAGACATATTTAGTTCATAATAATTAGTTTTTATTTGTAACCTTGAATAATATAATTGTTTAGAAACATTGTATTTTACTATTTTAAAAATTCTTTATTTTTTAAAATCCTCAGCCTTTAATGACCCACAGGCTGAGGATCAGTGCAGGAGGCCATTCTTCCTCTGGGGCAAAGACAAGCGATATCTCTTAGTTTCTTTCATCCTAATTCTGCTTATGTCCAGCTATTTATAGACCAGGGAGGAAAGGAACAAGATGGCGGAGGAACAGGACGGCGAGACCACTCTCACCCCCAAAAATTCATCAAAAGAACACTTGAACACGGAGTAAAGTCCATAAAACAACTTCTGAATGCTGGCAGAGGACATCAGGCACCCAGAAAAGCAGCCCATTGTCTTCGAAAGGAGGTAGGAAAAAACATAAAAGATAAAAAGAGAGGCAAAAGAAGTAAGGACGGAGCTCCGTCCCGGGAAGGGAGGCTTTAAAAAGAGAGAAGTTTCCAAACACCAGGAAACACTCTCACTGGCGAATCTGTGGCGAGCCTTGGAATCTCAGAGGGCCACATAAACCTCTTTTTTTTTTTAAGATTTTTTTAAAACCCACAGATTACCTGCCAAACGGTAACTCCCAGCGGAGAAGCAGACGCCTGCATACTCCATTAGCAAGCGGGGGCTGGGCAGGGAGGAGCCGGCTGAACTGCTTAGAGAGAGGACTGGGCTTGAATGCCACGAGAACAATTTGAGAGAACTGGGGATAGCAAAGCAGACTAGGGTAGCTTCCCCACAAAAAGGCAGAAAGCTCTAACCTAAGACTTGGCCAGCCCCGCTCACAGAATAAAGGACTGAGCAGAGCGAGCTGGCTGGGGTCGGCCCATCCCCCATCCCCCACCGAGACAGGCAGGGAGGGCAGCCAGAGCTGGAGGGGGCAACTGCGGCCCCAGAAAGGCATCTGATACAAACTGCAGGCAGGCTTGTTGCTAATCAGGACTTCTTGGGCTCGGGCCGGTCAATATCCCCCTGAGAAGGTGCGCCGGTTGTACACCCAGAAAACTGAGTGGCGGGGACTGGGGAGGCGATAAGTTGCAGAGACCGCGTTTACCAAACACCTGGTCCCCTGAGCTGCTCGGACCGGGGAAGGCACAAAACGCAGGCCCAACCAAGTCTGCGCCTTTGTGGAGTACCTGAGAACCTGAACTTGAGCCGCTCAGACCTGGGAAGTACATACAACCCAACGCCAGCCTCAGACAGTTCCCAGCAGAGCAACCTAGAGCCTGTGCAGTGTAGACTGGGACAGCACACGCGCTGCAAGCAGGGGCAAACCTAGTGTGGCTGAGACGCTGCGAGCACTCCCCACAGACGCCAGAGATATTCGTCTGCAGTGTTCCTCCCTTCCCAGAACAGGACTGAACAACTGAGCCTTAAAAAGTGTCCACCCACCCCCTAGTATCAGGGCGGAAATTAGACACTGAAGAGACCAGCAAACAGAAGCTAAAACAGAGGGAACCACCTTGGAAATGACAGATAGAGTAGTCTAGAGGCTACTCCAAGAATAAGACCAAAAACCAGAGGCAAGAGGCTTAAGCCCGAATCCTGAGAACACCAGAGAACTCCTGACTCCAGGGAACATTAATTGATAGAAGCTCATCAAACATCTCCATACCTGCACTAAAACCAAGCACCACCCAAGGGTCAACAAGTTCCAGAGCAAGACATACCACGCAAATTCTCCAGCAACACAGGAAAATAGCCCTGAGCTTCAATATACAGGCTGTCCAAAGTCACTCCAAACCCACTGACATCTCATAACTCATTACTGGACACTTCACTGCACTCCAGAGAGAAGAAATCCAGCTCCACCCACCAGAACACCGACACAAACTTCCATAACCAGGGAACCTTGATAAGTCACCTGTCCAACCCCACACACAGCGAGGAAATTACATAATAAAGAGAACTCCACAAACTGCAAGAAGAGGGAAAGGCCACCCCAAGCACAGAAATATAAGCAAGATGAAGAGGCAGAGAAATACCCAGCAAATAAAGGAACAAGATAAATGCCCACCAACACAAACAAAAGAGGAAGATATAGGGAATCTACCTGATAAAGAATTTCGAATTTTGGTGGTGAAAATGATTCAAAATCTTGAAAGCAAAATGGAGTTACAGATAAATAACCTGGAGAAAAGGATTGAGAAGATGGAAGAAAGGTTTAATAAGGACTTAGAGGAAATAAAAAAAGAGTCAGTATACAATGAATAATGAAATAGATGAGATCTGAAACACTCTGGAGGGAACAAACAGTAGAATAACAGAGGCAGAAGACAGGATAAGCGAGCTAGAAGATAGAATTGTAGAAACAAATGAAACAGAGAGGAAAAAAGAAAAACAAATTAAAAGAAATGAGAACAATATTAGAGACCTCTGGGACAATGTTAAATGCTCCAACATTCCAATCATAGGAATCCCAGAAGAAGACCAAAAGAAAGACCATGAGAGAATATTTGAGGAGATAATAGTTGAAAACTTCCCTAAAATGGGGAAAGAAATATTCACCCAAGTCCAAGAAACCCAGAGAGTCCCCAACAGGATAAACCCAAGGCGAAATACTCCAAGACACATATTAATCAAATTAACAAAGATCAAACACAAAGAACAAATATTAAAAGCAGCAAGGGAAAAGCAGCAAATAACACACAAGGGGATTCCCATAAGGATAACAGCTGATCTTTCAACAGAAACTCTTCAGGCCAGGAGGGAATGGCAAGACATACTTAAAGTGATGAAAGAAAATAACCTACAGCCCAGACTACTGTACCCAGCAAGGATCTCATTCAAATATGAAGGAGAAATCAAAAGCTTTACAGACAAGCAAAAGCTGAGAGAATTCAGCATCACCAAACCAGCTCTCCAACAAATGCTAAAGGATCTTTTCTAGACAGGAAACACAGAAAGGGTGTATAAACTCGAACCCAAAGCAATAAATAAAATGGCTACGGGATCGTACTTATCAATAATTACCTTAAACGTAAATGGGTTGAATGCCCCAACCAAAAGACAAAGGCTGGCTGAATGGATACAAAAACAAGACCCCCATATATGTTGTCTGCAAGAGACCCACCTCAAAACGAGGGACATATACAGACTGAAAGTGAAGGGTTGGAAAAATATTCCACGCAAATAGAGACCAAAAGAAAGCAGGAGTAGCAATACTCATATCAGATAAAATAGACTTTAAAACAAAGGCTGTGAAAAGAGACAAAGAAGGAAACTACATAATGATCAAAGGATCAATCCAAGATGAAGATATAAGAATTATAAATATTTATGCACCCAACATAGGAGCACCGCAATATGTAAGACAATTACTAACAAGTATGAAAGGGGAAATTAACAACAATGAAATAACAGTGGGAGATTTTAATACCCCACTTACATCTATGGATAGATCAACTAAACAGAAAATTAACAAGGAAACACAAACTTTAAATGATACAATAGACCAGTTAGACCTAATAGATATCTATAGGACATTTCACCCCCAAACAATGAATTTCACCTTTTTCTCAAGCGCACACGGAACATTTTCCAGGATAGATCACATCCTGGGCCATAAATCTAGCCTTGGTAAATTCAAAAAAATTGAAATCATTCCAAGCATCTTTTCTGACCACAATGCAGTAAGATTAAATCTCAATTACGGGAGAAAAACTACTAAAAATGCCAACATATGGAGACTGAACAACACGCTGCTGAATAATGAACAAATCATAGAAGAAATCAAAAGAGAAATCAGAATATGCATAGAAATGAATGAAAATGAAAACACAACAACCCAAAACCTCTGGGACACTGTAAAAGCAGTGCTAAGGGGGAAGTTCATAGCAATACAGGCACACCTCAAGAAACAAGAAAAAAGTCAACTAAATCACCTAACTCTACATCTAAAGCAACTAGAAAAGGAAGAAATGAAGAATCCCAGGGTCAGTAGAAGGAAAGAAATCGTAAAAATTAGGGCAGAGATAAATGCAAAAGAAATAAAAGAGACCATAGCAAAAATCAACAAAGCCAAAAGCTGGTTCTTTGAGAAGGTAAATAAAATTGACAAACCACTAGCCAGACTCATCAAGAAACAAAGGGAGAAGAACCAAATCAATAAAATTAGAAATGAAAATGGAGAGATCACAACTGACAACACAGAAATACAAAGGATTATTAGAGAATACTATCAGCAATTATATGGCAATAAAATGAATAACCAAGGTCCGTCTAGTCAAGGCAATGGTTTTTCCCGTGGTCATGTAAGGATGTGAGAGTTGGACTGTGAAGAAAGCTGATTGCCGAAAAATCGATGCTTTTGAACTGTGGTGTTGGAGAAGACTCTTGAGAGTCCCTTATACTGCAAGGAGATCCAACCAGTCCATTCTAAAGGAGATCAATCCTGGATGTTCATTGGAGGGACTGATGCTAAAGCCGAAACTCCAATACTCTGGCCACCTCATGCGACGAGTTGACTCACTGGAAAAGACTCTGATGCTGGGAAAGGTTGGGGGCGGGAGGAAAAGGGGACGACGGAGAATGAAATGGCTGGATGGCATCACCGACTCTGTGGACATGAGTTTGAGTGAACTCTGGGAGTTGGTGATGGACAGGGAGGCCTGGCGTGCTGTGATTCATGGGGTCGCGGAGAGTCGGACACGACTGAGCGACTGAACTGAACTGAACTGAACTGAAAATGAATAACCTGGAAGAAATGGGCAAATTCCTAGAAAAGTACAACTTTCCAAAACTGAACCAGGAAGAAATAGAAAATCTGAACAAACCCATCAAAAGCACGGATATTGAAACTGTAATCAAAAATCTCCCAGCAAACAAAAGCCCAGGTCCAGACAGCTTCACAGCCGAATTCTACCAAAAATTTTGAGAAGAGCTAACACCTATTCTAGTCAAACTCTTCCAGAAAATAGCTGAGGAAGGGAAACTTCCAAACTCATTCTATGAGGCCACCATCACCCTAATCCCAAAACCTGGTAAAGACCCCACAAAAAAGAAAACTACAGGGACATTACTTTGCCAACCAAGGTCCGTCTAGTCAAGGCTATGGTTTTTCCCGTGGTCATGTATGGATGTGAGAGTTGGACTGTGAAGAAAGCTGATCGCCGAAGAATCGATGCTTTTGAACTGTGCTGTTGGAGAAGACTCTTGAGAGTCCCTTATACTGCAAGGAGATCCAACCAGTCCATTCTGGAGGAGATCAATCCTGGATGTTCATTGGAAGGACTGATGCTAAAGCTGAAACTGCAATACTTTGGCCACCTCATGCGACGAGTTGACTCACTGGAAAAGACTCTGATGCTGGGAAAGGTTGGGGGCGGGAGGAGAAGGGGACGACGGAGAATGAGATGGCTGGATGGCATCACTGACTCTGTGGACATGAGTTTGAGTGAACTCTGGGAGTTGGTGATGGACAGGGAGGCCTGGCATGCTGTGATTCATGGGGTCACGGAGAGTTGGACACGACTGAGCGACTGAACTGAACTGAACTGAACAGGCCAATATCACTGATGAACATAGATGCAAAAATCCTTAACAAAATTCTAGCAATCAGAATCCAACAACACATTAAGAAGATCATACATCATGACCAAGTGGGCTTTATCCCAGGAATGCAAGGATTCTTCAATATCCACAAATCAATCAACGTATTACACCACATTAACAAACTGAAAAATAAAAATCATATGATTATCTCAATAGATGCAGAGAAAGCCTTTGACAAAATCCAACATCCATTTATGATAAAAACCCTCCAGAAAGTGGGAATAGAAGGGACATACCTCAACATAATAAAAGCTATATATGACAAACCCACAGCAAACATTATCCTCAATGGTGAAAAACTGAAAGCATTTCCCCTAAAGTCAGGAACAAGACAAGGGTGCCCACTCTCACCACTACTATTCAACATAGTTCTGGAAGTTTTGGCCACAGCAATCAGAGCAGAAAAAGACATAAAAGGAATACAAATTGGAAAAGAAGAAGTAAAGCTTTCACTGTTTGCTGATGACATGATCCTCTACACAGAAAACCCTAGAGACTCTACCAGAAAACTACTAGAGCTAATCAATGATTACAGTAAAGTTGCAGGATATAAAATCAACACACAGAAATCCCTTGAATTCCTATACACTGATAATGAGAAAATAGAAAGAGCAATTAAGGAAACTATTCCATTCACTGTTGCAACGAAAAGAATTAAATACTTAGGAATATATCTACCTAAGGAAACAAAAGATTTGTACGTAGAAAACGATAAAACACTATTGAAAGTAATCAAAGAGGACACTAATAGATGGAGAAATATACCATGTTCATGGATTGGAAGAATAAATATTGTAAAAATGAGTACACTACCCAAAGTAATTTATACATTCAATGCAATCCCTATCAAGCTACCAACGATATTTTTCACAGAACTAGAACAAATAATCTCACAATTTGTACGGAAATACAAAAAACCTCCAATAGCCAAAGCAATCTTGAGGAAGAAAAATGGAACTGGGAGAATTAACCTGCCGGACTTCAGGCTCTACTACAAAGCCACAGTCATCAAGACAGTATGGTACTGGCATAAAGACAGAAATATAGATCAATGGAACAAAATAGAAAGCCCAGAGATAAATCCACGCACCTATGGACACCTTATCTTTGACAAAGGAGGCAAGAATATAAAATGGAGAAAAGACAGTCTCTTTAACAAGTGGTGCTGGGAAAACTGGTCAGCCACTTGTAAAAGAATGAAACTAGAGCACTTCCTAACACCATACACAAAAATAAACTCAAAATGGATTAGAGAGCTAAATGTAAGACCAGAAACTATAAAACTCCTAGAGGAGAACATAGGCAAAACACTCTCCAACATAAATCACAGCAGGATCCTCCATGACCCACCTCCCAGAATATTGGAAATAAAAGCAAAAATAAACAAATGGGACCTAATTAAAATCAAAAGCTTCTGCTCAGCAAAGGAAACTATAAGTAAGGTGAAAAGACAGCCTTCAGAATGGGAGAAAATAATAGCAAATGAAGCAACTGATAAAGGATTAATTTCCAAATTATACAAGCAGCTCCTGCAGCTCAATTCCAGAAAAATAAATGACCCAATCAAAAAATGGGCCAAAGAACTAAACAGACATTTCTCCAAAGAAGACATAAAGATGGCTAGCAAACACATGAAAAAATGCTCAACATCCCTCATAATCAGAGAGATGAAAATCAAAACCACAATGAGATACCATTTCACACCAGTCAGAATGGCTGCTATCCAAAAGTCTACATGCAATAAATGCTGGAGAGGGTGTGGAGAGAAGGGAACCCTCTTACACTGTTGGCGGGAATGCAAACTAGTACAGCCACTATGGAGAACAGTGTGGAGATTCCTCAAAAAACTTGAACTAGAACTGCCATATGATCCAGCAATCGCACTCCTGGGCATACACACCGAGGAAACCAGAATTGAAAGAGACACATGTACTCCAATGTTCATTGCAGCACTGTTTATAATAGCCAGGACATGGAAGCAACCTAGATGCCCACTGGCAGACGAATGGATAAGAAAGCTTTGGTACATATACACAATGGAGTATTATTCAGCCATTAAAAAGGATACATTTGATCAGTTCTAATGAGGTGGATGAAACTGGAGCCTATTATACAGAGTGAAGTAAGCCAGAAAGAAAAACACCAATACAATATACTAACGCATATATATAGAATTTAGAAAGATGCAAATGAGAACCCTGTATACGAGACAGCAAAAGAGACACAGATGTATAGAACAGTCTTTGGGACTCTGTGGGAGAGGGTGAGGGTGGGATGATTTGGGAGAATGGCATTAAAACACGTATGTTGTCATATGTGAAACGAATCACTAGTTCAGGGTCGATGCATGTTACAGGATGCTCGGGGCTGGCATGCGGGGATGACCCAGAGGGAGGATAAAGGGAGGAGAGAGGTGAGAGGGGGGTTCAGGAGGGGGAACTTATGTAAACCTGGGGCGAATTCATGTCAATGTATGGCAAAACCAACCAATATAATATTGTAAAATAATTTGCCTCCAATAAAAAATAAATTACTTAAAAAATAAATAAAGGCGTTCCCCCAACCTCCCCTGACTACCCAGTTCCCTCATAAAAGACAACCTTTGTTAGCATTTTTTACATGACTTCCAAAGACACAGCATATTTGCATGTAAGTATGTGTTTTAACACCAACAATAGCTAAAATACCATGAATACTATCTATACTTTGTATTTTTCACCTAATAATATCTTGGAGATTGGTCCATAGTAGGGGATAACAGGTGTCTGCCTCTTTTTTAGTTACTGCACAATATTCCATTGTATGGATGCATCAGAATTTATGTAAGTGGTCCACTGAGGATTATTTCCAATATTTCATAGTAGAAGGCCTTGATCTGGGGTGAAGAATAGACCCTTGAGGCTCTGGAAATTGTACTCCAATTGTGCATATATGTCAAAACAGTATTTTCAAAGTAGTAAAAGATTCATAGGCTAATCAGATTCTCTGAGTTCTGTGATCCAGAAAGGGTTAAGAACCTCGGGGTCATAATTTTCTCTATCAAAGACTGTTTCCTCGTGCTTCTACAGAAAAAATCACAACTGTCTGCAAAAGCATCTCCTAACCAAGTCTAAGGAAAGTCTGCGGTATCTTTCTCTACTGTTATTTGCAGAGTTTCCTCAGCCCTCCTTCCAGCCCCTCACACCATTGCCAGTTTATTCTACACCTGTGGCCAAACAAGCAGGCCCCTTTATACCTGTACCCGCATGGTCTTCATTACCGGCTTGAGAAAAACACTGATGATAATGTAGTTTTCTGCCCATTACCTGTCTCTAATAATATGCTTGTCATCATAATTGGTTTCACCATCCTTGGCTTGCTTTTCTGTCATTTTCCCCCCTTGAGTTCTGTTAATAGCAGAAATTGGCTGCTAAACTATTATTCTGGTCTGTGTAATGGGGCTGAGAGCAGAAGCATTCTGCTTTTTTGACAACTGGGTATGATTTGTAAAGGTGTGAAGAGGAACTGCTAATGCTTCTCAGCTCCATTACATTAACCTGGAAGGCATTCTAGCCAAGAAATGAATCCAATATTAAACGCCTATTTTATGAGTTTCCCCTTAATAATTTTTCTAATCCTTACAATGTTTTCATAGCTTCAGTATTTTCCGATCTCTGTTTCCTGAGATTAATATGGCAACCTCATTTTATGAAAACTACTTTATTGGATTTTCTTTCTTTTTGAGAGGAGAGAAAAAGAAGGAAAGGCATATTTGTGAGTTTCTTGCCTTTCTCCTGGGCTCCTCCCCCAGTTTCTGGCTAATGCCAGAATGATTAGGCAAGTTTTCACAAAGAGACCATAATCCTTTACTTACAAAGACAATATTATTAACATACCATCAAAAAGTCACAAAGCCTTACAGCATAGGGAATACAGTCGATAATATTGTAATAACTTTGTATGATGGCAGATGGTAACGAGACTTATGGTGATCATTTTGAAACACTGAATCACTAGGCTATGCACGTGGAACCAACATAATGTTGTAGATCAATTATACTTCAGTCTAAAAAATGTGCAGGGCTTCCCTGGTGGGCCAGTGGTTAAAAATCTGCCTTGCAATGCAGGGGAAACCAGTTTGATCCTTGGTCCAGGAAGAGCCCACATGGCAGCTAAGCCAGTGCGCCACAACTCGAGCCCGTGCGCCACACGGAGAGGAGCCACCACAATGAGAAGCTCCAAGAGCAGCTCCCAGCCACAACCAGGGAAAGCCGCATGCAGCAACGAAGACCCAGTGCAAACACAAAACACAGTTTCCCTCTCTAAGAGCCACAAAGCCCCAGTCACTAAACAAAAATCCCCCTACATTTTGAAGAATTCAGAGATAATCTTGAATGCCTCCGGAGGCCAATAAGCAAGGAAGCAACAAGGTCCGACAGATGCTCCAGAAACATCCCTTAGGTAAGCATGGTATGGTTGATGGTGGTTTGGAAGCAGAAGCAGAAGCTCAATTAGCAGGTCACGGCAGTTATCTGGATCTGAAGATTAGAAAACTGGGCCAGTTGCAGGAGGGATGGAAATGAGAGAAAGAACCACTCATAAGGTAAAACCAGCAGGACTTGGCAACTTATTGGATGTGAAGGGCAAGAAGAAAGACTAATAACCACCACTTAATGAGCACACACTATGTTTCAGACAATGTGATAGAGCTTTCCTGCATAATCATATTTAATACTCGCAATGCCTCACGAGGAGTATTATGATCATGTTCTATAGATGAGGAAACCAAGGCACTATGGGGTTAAGTAAATTGCCTCAGGTCCCACAGCAATTAAGTGGTGGACCCCAGCCTGCCTGACTCTAAATTCAAACAACTAGCCACTGTGCGTGACAGGTAGGGAGGGAGGCTCAAGCATGACCTATAGGACTCTTTAGGAAGGCTGCAGTGAAATGGAGAAACTAGGACAGGAACAGAATACAGGAAGGGGCGCAGGTTTAAAAAGAAGACAGAGGGACTCCCCTGCTGGCCCAGTGGTTAAGACTCGGCATTCCCAGTGCGGGGGGCGCAGATCCAAGCCCCGTTTGGGAAACTAAGCTCCGGCATGCCATATACGTAAATAAATAAAAATAAAAAGAAGACAGTGCTCAGTTCGGGATAACTCCACAAGTAAGAGCAATGGTTAAAGCAGTCGGGTAGGGCAAGCAAATTACACCTTTCAGTGAAAGGTGCCTCAATAATTAAACGTTGTACAGAAATCAAGAAACAGAAAAGGCTGAGCAGGAAACTCGACACTATGCTCATGTTGATGGATACTGTTGACCTTCCTTTTTGAAGATGCTGTAATTATCTGCTTGATGACACAGAATAAATTCTCAGCAATTATTAACCACGTTGCCATCAGCACAGCCTCTAGCAGCTTCAGAAGGTGGTGATACTTTGGCTTGTACTGTTCCCACCCCTTCACAGCTTGCTAGTGTTGGATCTAACCCTCTCTGTCCTACTCGGGACCCTGTTAACACCAAAAAGGTTTAAATAAAGAATGCTATAATGAAGACATGAAAAGTTTTTAATGTGTTGCCTGGTTTAAGGATTCATGAAAACGTTGATAGAGTAAAAAATTGCAACATGATAGAGTAAAAAATAAGCTAGACTTAGAATAAAAAGATGCAGCTTGAATTCTGCTTTGGAAAATTATTAGTTTTATGATACTGATTAAGTTATGTGTTTATCTCACTCAGTCTGATATTCTTCATATGTAAATGAACCACGATGCCTTGCCGAGGGTTACTGTGAGGATTAAATTCAATAATGTATGTCTGGGATCTAGCAGAGGGTTTGGAACACAGCAGAAACTCAATATATTCTAATGTTTTTCTTTTCACTTCTTATGGAAAAGAGGCATGCTACAGCCAGTTCCTACATTGTGTGCATGGTAAATATTTAATAAATATATGGTTGTTATTACATGAAATACATCTGTGCTCTGCAGAATTTGGTTTTGCATTACAGAGTTTATATCATTTTGATGCATCTTAAACATTTAGAAGATAACAACTAACCTTTTGAAAATAGTATTATGCTTATATGTTCATAAATTCTATCCAAATAAGTAAACAGCAGTAAATGGAATCTTATTGATGACAAGTAGAGCAGCTTGGTTTGGCAAATCAAAGATAAGCTTTACCATCACACTCTCCATCTGAACAGTGTGAGGAAAGAAAAAAAAAAAAGACTCTGCCTCTTGGGAAATCTAATTGTCCTAATTTTGGCAGGAAATTTACAACTGTTGTATATTATTTGCAAAACTTTAGCATTCCCAAGGGAAGGTGTTCTGTGAAGATTGTGGAACAACATCTTGCAACATATGGCTGGGTTTACTGCTCTTGCCAAAGTCCTCCACAGGGCAGGCCCCTCTCCCGGCACTCCCTCAGGGCTCAGTCAATCTGAGGAGCCCTTCTGGGGCATGACTTCCCATCTCTGAGAAGTTTCCCCTACATTCTCCTCCTGCTCCAATCTCCACTTGCCTGAGGAAGGAGCCAGCCTCTCGTCTAGTTGAGCCCCTGGTCCCAGTCGGCTTATTCCTGCCTTGATGACAGTACTCAGCACATGTGGAACTTCCCTGGTGGTCTAAGACTCCGAGCTCCCAATGCAGGGGGTCCTGATTCGATCCCTGGTCAGGGAACTAGATCCCACATGCTGCGACTAAAGGTCCCACGTGCCACAACTAAGATCTGGCGCCGCCAAATAAATACTTTAAAAACGCCACGCATCTCCCTCTTTGTCGCTATCTCCCCACCTCAGATTTTCCCTTCACTGATCCTTCCACCTAGCTCCTTGTTTCTTCACCTCACTCTTTCTGCCTGTGTGTAGAGACACACACACGCATGCATGTGCACACATGTGCATGTCCACACCTCAAGAACTCACGTGCTGGAAATGAAAACAGCAGGTGCCATTTCAAGAGAGCCCTCTGAGAAGTTTAGATTCCTCCCTACTTCTGGGTTTTACTCACCCAGAACCATGTCTGGATCAACAGAGTCCTCAGCCAGGTTCCCAGATGGTGCGGGTAAAACATCGTCGTCAAAACTGATGAGGTCGATGTCCCCCGGAGGCTTGCTCTGCTGAGCGGGAGCTGGAGGTCCCTCTCCCAGTGACCTGAAGGCTTTGGCTTGTGACGCCAGTGAGAGTCGGGGAGGCACAGTGACTGGTCTCAGCAAAGCCACGGAGCAGGGGGCGGTTTCTGAGGACACTGATTTCTTGGGCAGTAAAGGCCGAGGAGCGGGAGTCGGGGCTTTCTTCCCACTGTTGGGGTTCTCAGCCGTGGGCCCTCCACCCAGACTCTCATGGTTAATGCTCCGGATAAGGCCAGGATTTGGTTTCTTTGGCAATTCGGGTTTGGTGACAGGGCTGCTCCCTGCTTCCTTCGGCGGAGAGTGTGGGGTGGGGGCCCCCCTGAGTCTGCTTGCGGTCCAGGAGTCCCACTCTCCGGAGGCTCTGTTGGCTGTAGGTTTGGGAGCCACCGAGGGTTTCCCTGAGGAAACAGCAGGTCTTGGCGGGACTGTGCGGGGCACAATTTCTGGCTTCTTGGGCAGTCCCAAGCTTTCTGTATTTGTCTGACCCTCAAGCGCTTTGATCCTGGAAACGACAGTGTTGCGGCTCTGCTGTGTGTTCATCGTGTTCATCACGGCCTGACCCTCGCGGTGGCTGGTACCTTCCCACAGAGGTGGGGGCCGGCTCAGGGCTGCCTCCTCCTGCGCGGCTACCGGACTGCTCCGGGAATTCTGCTCTTTAACGTGAGAATCTCTGGCCACTGGTCTGAGGTTGCTTTTTGATCTTGGTTTTGGCACTGGACATCTTGGAGCACTGGAGTTTTGTGGACAATTCTGTTCTTCAGAAATATCAAAGACTATTAGAGGCCCCTCGTTTGTTGGAGGGTGCCTGGCTGAGACGGCTGGGGAAGGCTGGAGGGGTTTCAGAGGTGCCTGCAGGGCTGACAAGACCAAAATGAACAGAAGCTGCAATGTGACAATTTCAAAGAAAAAAGATACACAGATTTTAAAAATAAACACATAGAATAACAAGAGATTTTGGTTTCCTTCATTAGTAAAAAGTAATTCTAAAATCATGGGGGAAATGTTTATATTCAGTTTCCTGTAGGAGGGTTCTTCAGGTTGCATTTATTCATTATATAATATTTTAAAACATCATTAAATTCCTGATTCTCAGTAGATGTATCAATAAACCGTCTCTCTTGTCAAAATTCTAACAATTCTTGCTTTACTTTTCCAAGGTAACTTACTCTTATCTGTTACCCTAATATGATGCCCCCTTCTTTCTTTCTGCCATGTGGCATGTAGGATCTTGGGCTCCCAGACGGTGCAGTGGTTAAGAATCCACCTGCCAATGCAGGAGATGCAAAAGACTCGGGTTCGATCCCTGGGTTGGAAAGATTCCCTGGAGTAGGAAATGACTACCCACTCCAGTATTCTTGGCTGGAAAATTCCATGAACAGAGGAGCCTGGTGGGCTACAGTCCATGTGGTTACAAAGAGTCAGACGTGACTGAGTGACTGAGCACACACACACACACACACACGTATGCAGTATCTTAATTTCCCAACCAGGGATCAAACTCCACACCCCCTGCATTAGAATGCAAAGACTTAACCACTGGATCACCAGGGAAATCCCTACAAGGCTTTTAAAAAGCCTAAAAGGACAACAACTTTTAGCATCCTACCAAGTTTAAGTTGCTAAATATAACAGCTTTCTTAATGGAAATAAAGGGCATCAGCATGAGTTAAAAGGATGATGCTTTTGTGATATGAACTAGGATGAACCCTAGAGATTGGGGCTGCAGCTTGTGAGAATGATCTATTATAATAATCACAGCAAGCCCAAATAAAGCAAGCACACAGTGATCACATACCGACTGAAAATCGAGCTCAATGAATTATGCACAAATTGCAAACTATTTTAAAGGCTGGAGTCTACTGATTACTTCCTGAGAACTAGGTCGGAAGGAAGGAAGACAAATTACTTGCATTACTTTGAGGCAGATGGTTGTCTATTTCTTCTGAAAAGTCAGTCTGAGTTGCTGAAGTAATAGTGTGCCGTGGAGTGGCAGCAGCATTATTATTATTTGTAGTGTTAACTTGAACTTGGTTGATTTCTTTTATGACTTGTTCATAAGATGGTGGCAGCTGCAAAATGAAGAATGAAGATTTTAAACAGCTGTAGGTGATAGCCAAAGTTCTTATCCTTGAACTTCATTTAAAAATAACATGCAAAGAGGTAATGCGGTATTTACTCACCTCAGCAGGAACTAGCTCACTGGGCCTCCAAGGGCCTGCTGCAGAAGCCGGGGGAAATGGCAGTCCTGGTGGGTGGGCTCCTGGAAACCACGAGGTGGGCCTCAGCGGCTCAGCTGCCACAATGGTGATCTCTGGGCGCCTGGAAACAGACAGAAGCCTCAGTGAGGTTTTGTCTATTTGCAAGTGTTCAAAGATTTATGAAAATAACTATCAGCCAAGAAAGTGACATAAGGCCTGGCAGTCACAGAAATGACCTGTCTGGCCTGGGTTGTCTCTACCAGTCTACCCAGGCAGGCTTCGAAGGAGCAAATGACAGCCATCCTCCAAGACATTGGCCTCAGAGAGTTAGATACACCTTGAGCACACTTCACTCTGCCTTGGTTGATCAGAATTAAGAACCAAGACCCATACAACCTCGTTCTCCCGGGGCTCTGCTATCTAGCCTATGGTACAAACATAGGTGCATCGTAAGGTAGAAAGATGCACTGGTCAATGGAAATGTTTCGTTTCCTGTTATTACAAAGTACATACTCTGAAACAATACTACATAATTAGAAGAACAGCTTCTTCCTCCTCCCTCTACCTCTCCCTCAGTCAGAGTTATCTTTAAGTGTTTAGAGTTTGCACGTTCACTTCTAGACCCTGATGTGTGTTTCTGTGTTCCTGGTCAGTTTGTATATGAATGTGATTATTAATCTTCAGTCCTGAGGAGCCACAGTGATTTAGGTGTGGCTTCTTTCATTATTTTCTTAAGCTGATTCTCTGATCTCATGTTTAACCTTCAACCTGATTTCGTAACAAATACCAACTGCATGACTCTGAGCAAACTCATCAACCTCTCTTGAGCCTCACTTTTCTCATCTAACAAATAGGTGTGATGATGACCTGCTCTGCCTTTCTCTGGTACTCTATGGAAAATAAAAATAAAATGCACTGCCATTATCAATCGGAGAAGGCAATGGCAGCCCACTCCAGTACTCTTGCCTGGAAAATCCCATGGACGGAGGAGCCTGGTAGGCTGCAGTCCATGGGGTCGCGAAGAGTCGGACACGACTGAGCGACTTCACTTTCACTTTGCACTTTCATGCATTGGAGAAGGAAATGGCAACCCACTCCAGTGTTCTTGCCTGGAGAATCCCAGGGACAGGGGAGCCTGGTGGGCTGCGATCTATGGGGTCGCACAGAGTCAGACACAACTGAAGTGACTTAGCAGCAGCAGCAGCCATTATCAAAATTGTACACACACACACATTCTCATGTGTGTGAAACAGTGGAACCTGCCCATTGATTTTGTTTGAACTGTATTCCCTAAGAAACTCTGCTCACAGCTTTTAAAAATATAAATAATAAGAATTATTTATTAGGACAAATAACTGAAATAAGAACATATTTCAATGAGAAAAATGATTAAACAAAGTATCTGATCACTTCACAAATATTATTTAATCACAAAAGTCATATATTGGAAGAAATTGCATTGACAAAGGGAACTATAATTACCAGATCTAATTATGAAGAAAAGCTAGGTTCTGAGGTGTATGTACAGAATCTAACTACCTATCTTCATAATCTGGAAAGTACTATTCAAAGTTATTAATTGTTGCTGTCTTTACATAGGAGAGTGAATAAGCTGTGTTTTATTCTTTATATTTTTCTTAGTTTTCCAGTACTTTCTGTAATGAGCATGTATTAAGAGTTAGAAAAACTGTTTCACAAATTGCACTTAGCCTTTAGCCCTCTTAGATATAATGCTAAGTGTAGCACAATTAACTTTCACTTCCCTCTGTAGAATCCAAATGAGTTATTCCAATGTTTATATAGCTTTTATCTAAATAGATAGTGAGTTACTAGTTAATAAATGTTAACCACTATACATATTAGCCCTCATGCCCACCCTATGACGTATTTTAAAGGTGGGGATACATAAACTAAGAAAGGTTAAGGAGCTTGCCCGAGGTCACAGGGTGAGACAGCCAAGTCAGGATTTGAACTTGGTTAAAGTCCCTGCTCATTACTCTACACTATACTTTAAGAAATTTGAAAGCAGGGTCAATAAATCTATCTTTCTACTCATCTCTCTGTCCACCCTTCCATCCATCCTACCGTCGGTCCAACTATTGGTCCTTCCTTCTATCTGGACAGTGACTCACTCCTCCCTGCTCCAGTCATATAGCATTTTTATTCACTTGTTATCTACCTATCTTGCCTGACTTTTCCTTTCTTTATCTTTCCTTTATTCAGTTTTCTACCCTGTTATCAGTTCATTCATTCATGTGATATTTACTAAGTAACTATGAGGTACAAAGCATATCTTTGAAGAATTTACAGCATGCTTTCCATATAGCAATTGCTCAATAAACATTTTGAAACTGACTTCAGTAAATGATTACTGTCAAGAGAATATTTTCAGGCTTGTATTGCTTCTTTTCTCAAGAGAAACCTTCATCATTCAAACTTGTAGATTAATTTAGAAAATGTATTGATGAGGTAGAACACTGTAATATACTGTTTATGAGGAAAATATGCAATTTGTTAACTCATGATCCTTTTACTTCATAATTAGCAGAATATATGTCCTCTATTATAAATATAACCATACCTCCTATCTCGATGAAGCTCACTCTGAATAGAAGTCCGAGAAGCTACAAAAGAAACAATACTCTGATATAGTACAAAATTCATACGTTAAATAAAGGTTTAAACTTTTACAGGATACAGTTTTGGAAAAAGTTAGCTGATACTTGACATTAGATAGAACATACAAATTTTATCACCCATGAGTAGAAAAGCAAATCAAAACAATCTTCTCATATAGCATAAAGTTAATTATAGCTGTATATTTGAGTTGCATAAGAAAATACAGATTTCAAAAATATTCCAAAGCATGTCCTGTGGTTCTGAAAATAATTTGAAGAATGAACAAAGCAGACAGCTATTAAGTAGAAACTGCCTGGTAAGAGCGTTATGGTGACAGGAAATAACGATGGGCAGAAAAAATTTTTAAATATCTCTTCTAATCCATATGACTATGCTTTTGTGATATTTGTTCATAGGTCTATTGTAAAGTGAGTGGAAGTGGTCAAATTTCCAACTATTTTCTAATTTTTCTTGAGTTTTACAAGGTTTAAGTTGTTTTATTACTTAAATTAAGAGATACTACATGCAAAAAGTGTTCAAATCACTTTTATAAACATGTTTAGAGGCTACCGTTGTACATGCAGCACTAACTTGTCCCTTAAACCTCAAACTCCAAAAACTAGATGGACTACATTTTTCCAAATTTTATTTTAAAATTAAATTCTCTATTTGATTTGGAAAATGTCACACATGGGGTCACTATTACACACACATGTGTAACAGAGAACAGTATTCCTATTTTAAGAAGCACATTTAAAAGATACCTTAAAAAAATCAAATAGTATATGGTAAAAAAATTTGTGGACAAAGAGGGATTTGTTTCAAATATCAACTATTTCTACTTCCTATGTCTCTCTGATACTCTTACTTTTTCAGTTCTTTTGATTTAAACAGGTTGAAGGTATGAATCTTTCCTCCTCCTGTTAAGTTCTGGTTCTCTCTGATCCAGGAGGCTGCCCAAGCTGGGAAGGCAAGGGTAGAGATGGGAGAGGGGATGAAATTTAGGCTGGGACTTGAGCTGGGACAGCGGATCCTACATGGAGTTAGCAAAGCAAACCTAACACCTGAAACCAAAACCCTTGGATCTCGAGTTAGAGGATGTTCTGACCTCCTATCATCAACCGGTGTGACATGTCTATCAAGAGTTAAACCAAGTTGAGGTATACTTGAGTTATACTTGAGTATAAACCAAGTTGAGGTATACTTGAGTGAGGTATAACCAGAGTTAAACCAAGTTGAGGTATACTACTGGAAAAAGAGTACAGAAAGGCTGAAGCTCTGAGCAGCAGGTCTGATTTGTAAGAATGGTTTCATTAAGTCAGAGGCTCACCAAGTAAGCTACAATCACATCACCACAATCACTAAAGCCAGAATCAGCAGACACAGCACTTTTAAAAGACATCATGTTATTTATCATCACAAACATACCTCTTCCACGGGGCATTTTTGCTGTGTACTATTCATGAATGCTAAAGGAAAAAAAGAAGGGGTTACAGAAGAAGAAAGGGAGGAAAAAGAGTGAACCCAGTTGCCTAAGCTCTAAAGGGAATTCAGCAGCAAAACTGTCTTGCCATGCCACTGTTTCTCCCCCTCTGCATTTCGAGAAAAAGGAAAAGTTGATGAACCATAGTTTCAGAGACTAAAGAATTATGTTGCAAGCAGAATATCCACACACATAACCACAGCAGGGGAAAAAAATCTTCCTACAGCTTTTAGCAAAAAAAAAAAAAAGAATCATTTTATAAAATCAATTTGCTACTTCAACAGGGATCAATTGTAAAGTATGAATAATATGTAAAAGGTAATTCAGTAGTCAATTTACATCTTTCACATCGGTGGCTTTTCACTTGACTCTGCCCCTTCACACCAGCGGCTGTTAGTAACGGGCCCCCATCCCTGGAGAGCAGACTGGAACTCCCGCACTGATGGAGCAGGATGAGGGGACGAAGACCCCCTCATCGTACTTACAGGCCTCCTCCACAGTCTTGCAGAATCACTCCTCTCCCCTCTCCTGCTCTGAATTTTCCCCTCACACTCCCTCATCTTTGAAATCTCTGTTCTCTCCTGACCCTTATAGGATGACTGGCACTTTGTGTCAGTGAACAAGTGTAGTAGCTAGAAACACTTGAGATCTTCATGGCAGATTTTCACGTAGTGCCTCACAATCTTCCTGCTAATTTCTCAGCTATCTGCTTAGATATTTCCCCAGATTATTCTCATTTCCCCAGATTAAACAGATTTGATCTGGTTGTTGCCAGCAAAATCAAATTTGCCACCATGGCCCACACAGACCAACATGCTTCTTTTAACCTCTGCCACAAACTTCCAGTTTTCCGTGCATTTTGGATTAAGACCACAGAACAAAGGCAAGATTTCCTTAGAGAAATGTCTATTGTTTCATAGAATTATTCACAAACTTTTCAGTTCATATGGCTAAATTCTTAGTACAAAGGAAATTCATATCCAGTTATTTCTAAAAGATTGAGATCTGGATTTGCAATATTAGTGCTAATAAAGAACTTTCCTAAATTCCAACAGGGTCATAAATCTGGACAGATCCTTAATGACCATCCTTCTCCAACCTCACAGATGAGGAGAATGACCAATTAAACTCCTTGTGGAGCCAGGAGAGCTGGATGCTAGCCCTCATGCTAAATAATTCAAAATTATCAACTAAATGATAGGCAGGAGAAATAAACAAATAGAAGGATTATTGTATTACAAGCATCTTTGCTATAGTATTACCTTACCAATAAAAATCACAATAATAAAAATACTAACTACATTTGCTTCAGACAGAGTATAAACTGGAGGCATTTGACACGATAACAGGAATACCACTGGAGTGGAAAGCTCAAAATGGCCTTGAAGTCTCGGTTCACATCTCTGACCTATCTCATGAAGCCATTTAATCTCCTAGACTCAGTATCCCTACCATCTGAAAAATGGGGTTAACACCTACCATGCTGGCCGATATTTTATAATGTAAATGAACAGTTCCTGACTCATAGTAAGCAATAAATATTAGCTAAGTCTGTGACTTTCCAAGAATAACTTCCTCTTAAAAAGTTAATGAAAGAAAGAACATGAATTTCTACATGTATACACGTAGAACACATTCAAGAACTCTGCCCAAAATATTTAGTGTTCACAAGAATGAACACAAAAAGAAGAATCTCAAGACTTGACTGGATCCAGAATCATCATGAAAGAATTTAAAATACAATCAGTTAAGGAATATTGCTTTCAAAATGTGATAAAGTCTTTTCCTTGTCAAGAATAGATGACTAAGTCTGGGATAGGAAAGCAAAGATTCTATTGGGTTGGGTAAGACAAAATTTCCATTTCATGGATCACAGCCTTGACATAGTTAAGGGGCTTGTATAACACAATGAAGCTATGAGCCATGCTACCGTGCAGGGCCTTCCAACACGGATGAGTCACAGTGAAGAGATCTGACAAAATGTGGTCCACCAGAGGAGGGAACGGCAAACTACTGCAGGAAAGAAAGCACACATGGTCTGGATGACTTTGATTTGCTCAGCGTATAAAATGAAGAAAATAATACCTACTTTATTAGGGTTGTTTTAAGGATACCCTTCATAGGTCACTCCCTTATCGTTGTGAAGGGGTGTAACTCCATGTAGCTATGAGCCATGCCATGCAGATGGATCATAGTGGAGAGTTCTGACTAAACACGACCCAGTGGAGGGGGAATGGCCAACCACTCCAGTATTCTTGCCTGGAGAATCCCACAGACAGTATGAAAAGGCAAAAAGATATGACACCAGGATAAGCTCCGCAAGTCAGAAGGCCTCCAATATGCTACTAGGGAAGAGCAGAGGGCAGTTACTAATAGCTCCAGTAAGAATGAAGCAGCTGGGCCAGAGCAGAAATGACATTCAATTGTGGCTGGTGGTAAAAGTAAAGTCTGAAGCTGTTAAGAACAATATTGCATAGGAATCTGGAATGGTAGGTCCACAAATCAAGGTAAATTGGACGTGGTCAAGCAGGAAATGACACCTTAAGAATCTGTGAACTAAAATGGATGGGAATGGGTGAATTTAATTCAGATGACCATTACATATACTACTGTGGGCAAGAATACCTTGGAAGATATAGCGTAGCCCTCATAGTCAACAAGAGTCCAAAATGCAGTACATACATGTAATCTCAAAAACGATGGAATGATCTCGGTTTGTTTCCAAGGCAAACCATTCAACATCACAGTAATCCAAGTCTATATCCCAACCACTGATGTTGAAGAAGCTGAAGTTGACTAGTTCTATGAAGACCTATGACACCTTCTAGAAATAACACCAAAAAAAAAATGTCCTTTTAATCATAGGGGACTGAAATGCAAATGTAGGGAGTCAAGAGATCCCCAGAATAACAGGTAAGATTGGGCTTGAAGTACAAAATGAAGCAGGGCAAAGGCTCCCTGAGTTTTGTCAAGAGAACGCACTGGTCATAGCAAAACCTTTCCTCAACAACACAATACTAAAATCAGACTGACTATGTTCTTTGCAGTCAAAGATGGAGAAACACTATACAGTCAGCAAAAACAAGACTTGGAAGTGACCGTGGCTCAGATCATGAGCTTCTTATTGCAAAATTCAGGCTTAAATTTAAGAAAGTAGGAAAAACCACTAGGCTATTCAGGTATGACTTAGATCACAGTGGAGGTGACGAACAGATTCAAGGGATTAGATCTGGTAGCCAGAGTGCCTCAAGAACTATGGATGAGGTTCATAACATTGTTCAGGAAGAGTGACCAAAACCATCCCAAAGAACAAGAAATGAAAGAAGGCAAAGTGGTTGTCTGAAGAGGCTTTAAAAACAGCTGAGAAAATAAGAGATATGGAAGGCAAGGGACAAGTTCAGTTCAGTTCAGTCACTCATATGTACTCTGCACATAAGCTAAATAAACAGGGTGACAATATACAGCCTTGACGTACTTCTTTCCCAATTTAGAACCAGTCCGTTGTTCCAGTTCAGTTCAGTTCTCAGTCGTGTCTGACTCTGCGACCACATGGACTGCAGCATGCAGGCTTCCCTGTCCATGACCAACTCCCGGAGCTTGCTCAAATTCATGTCCATCGAGTCGGTGATGCCATTCAACTAGTGATGCCATCCAACCATTGTTTCATGCCTGGTTCTAATTGTTGCTTCTTTACCTGTATACAGATTTCTCAGGAGGCAGGTAGGGTGGTATGGTATTCCCATCTCTTGAAGAATTTTCCACAGTTCTCTGTGATTCACACAGTTAAAGGCTTTGGCATAGTTAATAAAGCAGAAGAAGCCGTTTTTCTGGAACTCTCTTGCTTTTTCTATGATCCAATAGCTGTTGCCCACAGTAGTAGATGTAATGGTCATCAGAATTAAATTTGCCCATTCTGATTCATTTTAGTTCACTGATTCCTAAAAGGTCGATGTTCACTTTGCCATCTCCTGTTTGACCACTTCCAATTTTCCTTCATTGATGGACCTAAATTCCAGGACCCTATGCAATATTGTTCTTTACAACATGAGATTTTACTTCCATCACCAGTCACATCCAAAACTGGGTGCTGCTTTCGCTATGACTCAGCCTCTTCATTCTTTCTGGAGCTATTTCTCCACTCTTCTCCAGTAGCATATTGAACATCTACTGACCTGGGTAGATGTTCAGCCACAGGACTTGAAAAGATCAGTTTTCATTTCATCTCAAACAAGGGCAATGCCAAAGAATGTTCAAACTACTGTATAATTGCACTCATTTCACATGCAAGCAAGGTTATACTCAAAATCCTTCAAGCTAGGCTTCTGCATTATGTGAACTGAGAACTTCCGGATGTACTAGCTGGGTTTCAAAGAGGCAGAGAAACCAGAGATCAAATTGTCAACATCCGTTGGATCACAGAAAAAAACAAGAAAGTTCCAGAAAAGTATCTACTTCTGATTCATTGACTACACTAAAGCCTTTGACTGTGTGGATCACAACAAACTGTGGAAAATTCTTAAAGAGATGGGACAACCAGACTACCTTACCTGCCTCTGAGAAACCTATATGCAGGCCAAAGTAAGAGTTAAGAACCAGACGCTGAACAACAGACCAGTTCTAAATTGGGAAAGGAGTACATTTAACTTATATGCAGAGTCCATCATGTGAAATGCAGGCTGGATGAAGCACAAGCTGGAATCAAGATTGCCAGGAGAACTTTCAATAACCTCAGATGTGCATATGACACCACTCTTATGGAAGAAAGTGAAGAGGAACTGAGGAGCCTCTTGATGAAAGTGAAAGAGGAGAGTGAAAAAGTTGGCTTGAAGCTCAACATTCAGAAAACAAAGATCATGGCATCTGATCCCATCACTTCATGCCAAGTAGATGCAGAAACAATGGAAACTGTGAGAGACTTTACTTTTTGGGGCTCCAAAATCACTGCAGATGGTGACTGCAGCCATGAAATTAAAAGATGCTTGCTTCCTGGAAGAAAAGCTATGAGCAACCTAGACAGCATATTAAAAAGCAGAGACCTTATTTAGCTGGCAAAGGTCCATCTAGTCAAAGCTATAGCTTTTTCAGTAGTCACATATGGAAGTGAGAGTTGGACCATAAAGAAAGCTGAGCACCAAAGAATTGATGCTTTTGAACTTTGGTGCTGGAGAAGACTTTTGAGGGTCCCTTGGACTGCAAGGAGATCAAACCAGTCCATCCTAAAAGAAATCAATCCTGAATATTCATTGGAAGGACTGATGCTGAAGCTGAAGCTCCAATACTTTGGCCACCTGATGCAGAGAACTGACTCATTGGAAAAGACTCTGATGCTGGGAAAGATGAAGGCAGGAGGAAAAGGGAATGACAGATTTTGAGATGGCTGGATGGCATCACCAAGTCAATGGACATGAGTATGAGCAAGCTCCGGGAGTTGGTGATAGACAAGGAAACCTGGTGTGCTGCAGTCCATGTGAGTCACAAAGAGTCAGACATGACTTAGAGACTGAACTGACTGACTGACTGTAGGCAAGAATCCCTTAGAAGAAATGGAATATCTCTTATAGTCAACAAAAGGGTCTGAAATGCAGTACTCTGGTGCAATCCAAAAATGACAGAATGATCTCTGTTAGTTTCCAAGGCAAAACATTCAATCCAAGTCTATGCCAGAACCATTAATGCCAAAGAAGCTGACGTTGAATGGTTCTATGAAGACCTATACAAAACCTTCTAGAACTAACACCAAAAAAAGATGTCCTTTTTGTCATAGGGGACTGGAATGCTAAAGTAGGAAGTCAAGAGACAACTGGACTAACAGGCAAGTTTGGCCTTAGAGTACAAAATGAAGCAGGGCAAAAGCTAACTCTTTTGGCAAAGAGTTTGCAGGTGTCATAGAGAACACCCTCTTCCAACAAAACAAGAGACGACTCTACACATGGACATCACCATATGGTCAATGTTGAAATCAGACTCATTATATTCTTTGCAGTTGAAGATGGAGAAACTCTATACAATCAGCCAAAACAAGCCTGGGAGCTGACCGTGGCTCAGATCATGAACTCTTTATTGCCAAATTCAGACTTAAATTGAAGAAAGTAGGGAAAACCACTAGACCATTCAGGTATGACCTAAATCAAATACCTTACGATTATACAGTTCAGTTCAGTTCAGTCGCTCAGTCGTGTCCGACTCTTTGTGACCCCATGAATCACAGCATGCCAGGCCTCCCTGTCCATCACCAACTCCCGGAGTTCAC
Source organism: Moschus berezovskii (assembly GCF_049115385.1). Classification (NCBI taxonomy): domain Eukaryota; kingdom Metazoa; phylum Chordata; class Mammalia; order Artiodactyla; family Moschidae; genus Moschus; species Moschus berezovskii. The sequence continues at coordinate 9,368,262 of NC_142478.1, read as the reverse complement.
TCAAACTCATGTCCATCGAGTCGGTGATGCCATCCAGCCATCTCATTCTCTGTCATCCCCTTCTCCTCCCGCCCCCAATCCCTCCCAGCATCAGAGTCTTTTCCAATGAGTCAACTCCTTGCATGAGGTGGCCAAAGTATTGGAGTTTCAGCTTTAGCATCAGTCCTTCCAATGAACACCCAGGATTGATCTCCTTTAGAATGGACTGGTTGGATCTCCTTGCAGTCCAAGGGACTCTCAAGAGTCTTCTCTAACACCACAGTTCAAAAGCATCAATTCCTTGGCGATCGACTTTCTTCACAGTCCAACTCTCACATTCATACATGACCACGGGAAAAACCATAGCCTTGACTACACGAACCTTGGTTGGCAAAGTAATGTCTCTGCTTTTTAATATGCTGTCTAGGTTGGTCATAACTTTCCTTCCAAGGAGTAAGCGTCTTTTAATTTTATGGCTGAAATCAGCATCCGCAGTGATTTTGGAGCCCCCAAAAATAAAATCTGACACTGTTTCCACTGTTTCCCCATCTATTTCCCATGACGTGATGGGACCAGATGCCATGATTTTAGTTTTCTGAATGTTGAGCTTCAAGCCAACTTTTTCACTCTTCTTTCACTTTCATCAAGAGGCTTTTGAGTTCCTCTTCACTTTCTGCCATAATTGGTGGTGTCATCTGCATATCTGAGGTTATTGATATTTCTCCCAGAAATCTTGATTCCAGCTTGTGCTTCTTCCAGCCCAGCGTTCCTCATGATGTACTCTGCATATAAGTTAAATAAACAGGGTGACAAGATATAACCTTGACGTACTCCTTTTCCTATTTGGAACCAGACTGTTGCTCCATGTCCAGTTCTAACTGTTGCTTCCTGACCTGCATACAGGTTTCTCAAGAGGCAGGTCAGGTGGTCTGGTATTCCCATATCTTTCAGAATTTTCCACAGTTTATTCTGATCCACACAGTCAAAGGCTTTGGCATAGTCAATAAAGCAGAAATAGATGTTTTTCTGGAACTCTCTTGCTTTTTCCATGATCCAGTGGACGTTGCTAATTTGATCTCTGGTTCCTCTGCCTTTTCTAAAACCAGTTTGAACATCTGGAAGTTCATAGTTCATGTACTGTTGAAGCCTGGTTGGAGAATTTTGAGCATTACTTTACTAGTGTGTGAGATGAGTGCAACTGTGCAGTAGTTTGAGCATTCTTTGGCATTGCCCTTCTTTGGGATTGGAATGAAAAGTGACCCTTTCCAGTCCGGTGGCCACTGCTGAGTTTTCCAAATTTGCTGGCATATTGAATGCAGCACTTTCACAGCATCATCTTTCAGGATTTGAAATAGCTCAACTGGAATTCCATCACCTCCACTGGCTTTGTTCATAGTGATGCTTTCTAAGGCCCACTTGACTTCACATTCCAAGATGTCCGGCTCTAGGTGAGTGATCACACCATCATTATTATCTTGGTCGTGAAGATCTTTTTTGTACAGTTCTTCTGTGTATTCTTGCCACCTCTTCTTAATATCTTCTGCTTCTGTTAGGTCCATACCATTTCTGTCCTTTATCGAGCCCATCTTTGCATGAAATGTTCCCTTGGTATCTCTCATTTTCTTGAAGAGATCTCTAGTCTTTCCTATTCTGTTGTTTTCCTCTATTTCTTTGCATTGATCGCTGAGGAAGGCTTTCTTATCTCTCCTTGCTATTCTTTGGAACTCTGCATTCAGATGCTTATATCTTTCCTTTTCTCCTTTGCTTTTCACTTCTCTTCTTTTCACAGCTATTTGTAAGGCCTCCTCAGACAGCCATTTTGCTTTTTTGCATTTCTTTTCCATGGGGATGGTCTTGGTTCCTGTCTCCTGTACAATGTCATGAACCTCCGTCCATAGTTCATCAGGCACTCTATCTATCAGATATAGTCCCTTAAATCTATTTCTCACTTCCACTGTATAATCATAAGGGATTTGATTTAGGTCATATCTGAATGGTCTAGTGGTTTTCCCTACTTTCTTCAATTTAAGCAGAAGTAACAAATAGTCAAAGGATTAGATCTGATAGAGTGCCTGAAGAATTATGGATGTAGGTTCGTGACATTGTACAGGAGGCAGTGATTAAGACCATCCCCAGGAAAAATAAATGCAAAAAGTAAAACAGTTGTCTGAGGAGGCCTTACAAACAGCTGAGAAAAGAAGAGAAGTGAAAAGCAAAGGAGAAAAGGAAAGAAATACCCATTTGAATGCAGAGTTCCAAAGAATAGGAAGGACAGGTAAGCCCTCCTCAGTGATCAATGAAAAGAAAATAGAGGAAAACAATAAAATGGGAAAGACTAGAAATCTCTTCAAGAAAATTAGAGATGCCAAGGGAACATTTGATACAAAGGTGGGCACAATAAAGGAAAGAAACAGTATGGACCTAAAAGAAGCAGACGATATTAAGAGGTGGCAAGAATACACAGAAGATCTATACAAAAAAGATCCTAATGACCCAGATAACCATAATGGTGTGATCACTCACCTAGAGCCAGACATCCTAGAGTGCGAAGAAGTCAAGAGGCCCTTCAGAAGCATCAGTAAGAACAAAGTTAGTGGAGGTGATGGAATTCCAGCTGAGCTATTTAACATCACAAAAGATGATGTTGTGAAAGTGATACACTCAATATGCCAGCAAATTTGGAAACTCAGCAGTGGTCACAGGACTGAAAAAGAGATAAACGGGAAGATATACCCAACTGAACGTGGAGTTCCAGAGAATAACATGGAGAGATAAGAAAGCTGTCTTATCAAAGATTCTTAACAATGCAAAGAATCAGAGGAAAACAACAGAATGGGAAGAAAATTGAAGATATCAAGAAAATTGAAGATATCAAGGGAACACTTCATGCAAGGATGGGAACGATAAAGGACAGAGATAGTGATGACCTAAGACAAGCAGAAAAGATGAAGAAGAGGTGACAAGAATACACAGAACTGTACAAGAAAGATCTTAACGATCAGGGTAAGCACAATGGCGTGGTCACTCCCTTAGACTGGATATCTTGAAGTGTCAAGTGAAGTGGGCCTTAGGAAGCATTACTATGAACAAAGCTAGTGGAGATGATGGAATTCAGCTGAGCTACTTAAAATCCAAAAAGATGATGCTGTTAAAGTGCTGCACTCAATATGCCAGTAAATTTGGAAAACTCAGCAGAGGCCACAAGATTGGAAAAGATCAGTTTTATTCCAATTCCAAAGAAAGGCAATGCCAAAGAATGCTCAAACTACTGTGCAACTGTGCTCATTTCACATGCAAGCAAGGTTATACTCCAAATCTTTCAAGCTAGCCTTCAACATTATGTGGACTGAGAACTTCCAGATGTACAAGCTGGGTTTCAAAGAGGCAGAGGAACCAGAAAACAAACTGTCAACAGTCACTGGATCATGGAGAAAGCAAGAGAGTTCCAGAAAACACCTACTTCTGTTTCATTGACAATGCTAAAGCCTTTGACTGTGGATCACAACGAGTGTGGAAAATTCTTAAAGAGATGGGAGGGTCAGACCACTTTTCCTGCCTTCTGAGAAACCTGTATGCAGGTCAAGAAGCAACAGACAGAACTGAATATGGAATGACTGGTTCAAAATGGAGAAAGGAGTATGTGAAGGCTGTATAGAGTATATCATGTGAGATGACGGGATGAATCAATCACACGCTGGAATCATGACTACTGGGAGAAATATCAACTTCAGATATGCAGATAAAACCACCCTAATGGCAGAAAGCAAAGAAGAACTAAAGAGCCTCTTGATGAGGGTGAATGAGGAAAGTGAAAAAGCTGGCTTAAAGTTCAGCACTTAAAAAGGAACCCTCTTACACTGTTGGTGGGAATGCAAACTAGTACAGCCACTATGGAGAACAGAGTGGAGATTCCTTAAAAAACTGGAAATAGAACTGCCATACGACCCAGCAATCCCACTGCTGGGCATACACACTGAAGAAACCAGAATTGAAAGAGACACATGTACTCCAACGTTCATCGCAGCACTGTTTATAATAGCGAGTACATGGAAGCAACCTAGATGTCCACCTGAAGACGAATGGATAAGAAAGCTATAGTACATATACACAATGGAGTATTACTCAGCCATTAAAAAGAATACATTTGAATCAGTTCTAATGAGGTGGATGAAACTGGAGCCTATTATACAGAGTGAAATAGCCAGATAGAAAAACACCAATACAGTATACTAATGCATATATATGGAATTTAGAAAGATGGTAATGATAACCCTGTATATGAGACAACTAATCTTCAAATGTATAGGCATAAAGTTGTTTCTATTATTTATATTCTTAATGCTTCTATGAGTAATTCCCATTTTGAGTACTGTTTATTTGCAAGATTTTTCTTGCTGATTATTGTTACCTGATGTTTCCCTTTTTAGAGAAGCTTTTTAAGGCAGCTTTGACTCTGTTGAGCCTCTCAATTTTATCTGTATTTTTATTGCATTAATACCTGGTATGTATTAGTTGCTTTCTTTTCTTTATGATTATTCTATTTTGCTAACTTCTTAAACTGGCTGTATACTTGTATACTCATTGCTTTTCCTTTTTCTGTAAAATCTACTACATTTAAGGCCTCAGTGGATAATGTTTTCCATATCCCGTAGGTTTTAAGGCCTTGTATTTTTGTTATCATTCTGTAATGATGTTGTTTTTTAAATGCCATGTACTCAGTGAGTGATATAAACACATTGTAAATTTCAGTTTTCTAATAAAAAATTTTGAAAATTAAAAAAAAAAAAGAATTTTGAGGAAACCAACATTGAAAAAGACAGATGTTTCCCATTGTTCACTGCAGCACTATTTAATAGCTAGAACATGGAAGCAGCATAGAGTCCATCGACAGATGAATGGATAAAGAAGTTGTGGTACATATACACAATGGAATATTACTCAGCCATAAAAAGGAACACATTTGAGTCAGTTCTAATGAGGTGTATGAACCTAGAACCTATTATACAGAATGAAGTGAGTCAGAAAGAGAAAGATAAATATATTCTAACACATATATACAGAATCTAGAAGAATGGTACACTGAAAAAGCAAGAGAGTTCCAGAAAAACATCTATTTCTGCCTCATTGACTATGCCAAACCATTTTACTGTGTGGATCACAATAAACTCTGGAAAATTCTTAAAGAGATGGGAATACCAGACCACCTGACCTGACTCTTGAGAAATCTGTATACAGGTCAGGAAGCAACAGTTAGAACTGGACATGGAAGAACAGACTGGTTCCAAATAGGAAAAGGAGTACATCAAGGCTGTATATTGTCACCCTGCTTATTTAACTTATATACAGAGTACATCATGAGAAACAGTGGGTTGGAAGAAGCACAAGCTGGAATCAAGACTGCTAGGAGAAATATCAATAACCTCAGATATGAAGATGACATCACCCTTATGGAAGAAAGTGAAGAAGAACTAAAGAGCTTCTTGATGAAAGAGAAAGAGGAGAGTGAAAAAGTTGGCTTAAACCTTAACATTCAGAAAACTAAGATTATGGCATCTGGTCCCATCACTTCTTGGAAAATAGATGGGAAAACAGTGGAAACAGTGGCTGACTTTATTTTTCGGGGCTCCAAAATCACTGCAGATGGTGACTGCAGCCATGAAATTAAAACACGCCTACTCCTTGGAAGGAAAGTTATGACCAACCTAGACAGCATATTACAAAGCAGAGACATTTCTTTGCCAGCAAAGGTCCTTCTAGTCAAGGTTTTTCCAGTGGTCAAGTATGGACGTGAGAGTTGGACTATAAAGAAAGCTGAGCACCGAAGAATTGATGCTTTTGAATCATGGTGTTGGAGAAGACCCTTGCGAGTCTCTTGGAGTGCAAGGAGATCCAACCAGTCCATCCTAAAGCAAATCAGTCCTGTGGGTTCATTGGAAGGACTGATATTGAAGAAAAAATAAAAAACTCAGCACTTAAAAAATTAAGATCATGGCATTCCATTTCATCACTTCATGGCAAATAGAAGAGGAAAAAGTGGAAGCAGTGGCAGATTTTATTTTCTTGGGCTCCAGATGGTGATTCCAGCCATGAAATAAAAGACACTTATTCCTTGGAAGAAAAGCTAAGACAAAAATAGACAGCATATTAAAAAGCAGAGATATCACTTTGCCGACAAGGGTTCGTATGGTAAAGCTATGGTTTTTCTAATAGTCGTGTATGGATGTGAGAGAGCTGAACCATAAAGAAGGCTGATTGCTGAAGAATTGATGCTTTTGAACTGTGGTGCTGGAGAAGACTCTGAAGAATCCCTTCAACTGCAAGGAGATCAAACCAGTCAATCCTAAAGGAAATAAACCCTGAATGTTCTTTGGAAGGACTGATACTGAAGCTGAAGCTCCATTCCAATACTTTGGCTACCTGGTGTGAAGAGTCGACTCATTGGAAAAGACCCTGATGCTGGGAAAGATTGGAGGTAAAAGGAGAAGAGGGCAACAGAGGATGAGATGGTTAGATAGCATCACCGAATCAATGAATCAGCAAGCTCGGGGAGACAGTAGAGGACTGAGGATCTTGGCGTGCTGCCATCCACAGGGGTTACAAAGAGTCAGACATGACTTAGTAACTGAACAACAACAAAGATAAAATTTGCTCACACCTTTTTCATATATAATGGACAAAAAGGGGAAATGGAGCGGGAACAACAGTTATTTTGCAGTCTATTTTATATGGCAGCACCCAAGGATCTGTTTTCCCTTCTCGCCTGAACATCAAAAATAAATATAACCAACACATAGTTTTTTAGTGTATACAAACTGAGTGCTACATTAAATGACACCTGGGTATTATTTTTTTTTAAAGACATCTTAAAGCAGGCATTTCCCTATGTTTTATCTTCTCCCTCCTTCCCTCTCCTCTGGGGCCCTGTTTCATCTCTTCCCCTCCATCCTTCTCCTCTAAAGTGTGGTCTCCCCACTGGCTCTTTCCTCGGGGCCTACAAACATCTCCAAGCTTCTTCTTTCTAAACAGTCTATACGTGTGCACAAATCTCTCTGCTTGACCCGCCATCCTTCTCCTTCTCTTTCTACTTCACATGCTCCACTCACTGTTGAAGTGCGGCTTCCAGCTTCAATATTCTCCCAAATCTATCTACTCAAAGTTCACTACTGACCTCTTGACCACCACACACACGCTAGTCTCACCGCCCGTCACCTCACCTGCTGCAGCAGTAAGAGCTGTCTGCGGTTTTCACTTGTTCTCTTTGAAAACCTCTCCTCCCTTGGCCACTAACATCCATCTGTCTCCAAGTTTGTCTATTACTGGCATCCTTCTTTTTCAGCTCTTTTTGGCCCCCTCCCCCTTAGCCGACCTCTCCTAAGCCTTGCATGGTACAGAGGCCTCAGGGTAAGCAAGGTCCATCCTGGAGGATCTATAGGAAATCAGGTATGGATTACAAATCCCCCCCCAAAAGAGGTCTTGAAATCCAACAGGGAGCCAAGGTACGAAGTCAGAGAACATAGGTAGGAGTTGGCAGATGAGACTCCTGTGAGAGAAGGTCACATCTCTCTGGCTCTACAGAACCTTAAAGGCATGGCTTGATCTCAGATACCAATATTTCACAAGAGTCTGTCTTTTTCACCTTCTCTATTTCTTGGTTTTTTGTTTCATTTTTTCTCCCACATTTTCTATTGATTGTCAACACTACCTTCCTAAATATGGAGCTACTTCCAGGGTTTTGCTTACACACATATAACCTTAATTATCCCAAATTATACCTTTAGCAAGAAACTCTTACCTAATTTCGAAATCCTAGTTTTCTTTCTAGATTCCTTTCCTGCCCCATCTCCCCCACTTTCCCCAAGGGCTCTAAGGCATGTACAGCTATTATAAACTTTTCATTTTATATAGGAATTCCCACCAACATCCACTGTGGCATTCCCACACCTTTATAATTCATGACTATCATCAAAAAATTAAATATGGGAAATGTGGAATACTTTTCTGTGTTGTCGCCTGACAAAGTGTTCACTGCAATGGTTCAAATGCATGCTTTTCACACCTGTGGGTATCATAAATTCATACTAAATATTATAAGTTACATTTTTAAAAACAGGATACTTCTCCTCAGGGTGGTGACCTCAGCTCAAATAATGCAAAGAACATTTAATATCCCTTTCTTATCTTTATTTTTTTTTTTAAATAACAGTTAATTCAGGTGGTGCAGTGGTAAAGAATCTGCCTGCCAATGCAGGAGACGCGAGATATGGGTTCAGTCCCTGGGTCAGGAAGATTCCCTGGAGAAGGAAATGGCAACCCACTTCAGTATTCTTGCCTGGGACATCCCACGGACAGAGGAGCCTGGCGGGCTACAGTCCATGAGATCTCAAAGAGTTGGATAAGACTGAGCGACTGTGCACATATCATCCATGTTCTATTTGGAAAAGGGATGCTTGCAAAGCCTTTTATTAAAAAGAATGTTGAACTCTTGTACCAACAGCAAATTTTAAAGCTTTAACCAAGGAGTAAAGTCAGGAAGTATGAACGCACCATTTTAGAGAGAGTTCTGTTACAGTACTTCTATCGTGTATGTGTAAGTGTAAGCTGAACTCCATAAACGTTTACAGAGTTAAATAAAAATAGCATGGAAGTAAATCAGTAAAAAAGTACAGGATCTGATATTTTTGAAACCCATCAGATGTCTCTACCTATGGAAAATAGTTACAATTTATATTAGATCATTAAAATTGACTAGATAATACATTTGTTAATAACAGGTGCTTTCTCTAAAAGAAAAATACTGTTCTCAGGAACTGGTTTATAAACAAATGAAAGTTGAAAATAATCTTGAAATCCTAGTTGCTTGTCTGAAATGGTTTATTACTCCTTAGGAGAAGCTACTGTTGTCAGATTCTTTGTAAGATTCATCAAATACAATCATTTGCTGAAAATCTAAATCATCATTTAAAATTATTTCAGAGGAAAATACAGAGCAGGAAAAATAAACTTACATCTCTTGATTACTGCTCTAATTGATGACAAGGGTCCTTGGCTAGAAAAAGAAAGAAAAAAAGTTATTACACATTCATTCATTAATCTTTTTAAAGCAGAATCATTTATAATGCCAGATCATTTCTGGGATGCAAATAGCTGCAAGCAGCCAGTTTGATATATTAGTTACTGGACTATCATATTTATAAAACACAAATTAAAAAACTTTAAAAATTGCCTTTGAGGGACTTCTTTGGCAGTGCTAGTTAAGAATCCGCACTTCTACTGCAGGGGGCACGTTTCGATCCCTGGTCAGGTTACTAAGATCCTGAATGCCTTGCAATACAACCAAAAAAAAAAAAAAAAAAATTGCCTCTGCTATTTAAAATGCTTTATGAGAACTGAGGAGGCTGGTAGAAGTAAAATTTTGTCTTAAAACTGTTTTTTTTTTAAATTTTTGAAAATAATTTTATTTATTTTCATTTCTGGTTTCGTTGGGTCTTTGATGCTTCGCGCAGGCTTTTTCTAGTTGCAGCAAGCGGCGGCCACTCTTCGTTGTGGCGCACAGGTTTCTCTAGCCTCTGCGGAGCACAGGCTCTAGGTGTGCTTCAGTAGCTGCAGCACACAGGCTCAGTACTTGTGGCGCATGGGTTAAGTTGCTCAGAGGCATGTGGAATCTTCCTGGACCAGGGATCAAACCTGTGTTCCTGCACTGGCAGGCAGATTCTTCTCCACTACGGAGAAGCCCTTAAAATGGTTTTCATACTTCTGCATAGTGAATCTTCCAGTAAAACTCTGGACACAGCTTAAAGTCAGGCAGTAATTACATGGTGCCCGAAAGAATTTTGACCTGCTATATGTCTTTTGTGTTTTGACATTAGAATTCCTGTCTTCTACATCACATCAAAATAGATCATTTTTATAGTCAATTTGCCTTGGCTCAGATGGTAAAGAATCCGCCTACAATGTAGAAGACCTAGGTTTGATCCCAGGGTCGAGAAGATCCCCTGGAGAAGTAAATGGCTACCCACTCCAGTATTCTTGCCTGGAGGATTCCGTGGACAGAGGAGCCTGGAGAGCTAGAGACACAACTGAGTGACTGACACTTTCACCTTTACTTTTTTATTGACCTAAAGACCAACAGCATTTCTTCCTAAGATTAGAATTACAAACATCACTACCTAAAAAGAAAAGTCTTCTGCTTGCTCTGGATTTTGTTCAGTAGCTGGTTGGTCCTGGCTGCCCCTGACTACGTGATCTTGGCTGAGTCACAGAAATCTTGTGAGCCTCATCTTACTGGCCAAAACCATCTAGCTGCAAAGGGTAATACTATTAATACTAGTTTGGTAAGGTTGCTTGTTCATTTGTTTCTTGTCTTTATTCAAACCAGCTGGACTGTGTTTGGAATCATTTAGAAAAAATATACAACCATGAAATTATAATGATACGATTCAAGAAAAAATACTTGTTTAAAAATTCCTTGTTTTTTTTTTAATGCTTTTTAAAAAAATTATACTTATTTTCCAGTTTGTGCTCTTTTAAAGTTTATGCCTGTAGTAATCTATATAAATCCCCTTGCTATGTAGATAAGATAAAACTTCAAGAAGATACAATGATATATCAGTTCAGTTTATGGGAGGAATACTTTTAAGCATATACTATTATACCAGAGAAGGAAGAAAAATAAAACACTCCAGGAGGTCTCCAATATCATGATGGGAGGACCGTAATTAAAAGTTTAGTATTTTCAGCAATATTTATTTTTAAAAAAGAAGGTTCCTGAAGACTTTCTGTAAAAAGCTACTTGAAAAATAGATTGATAAACAGTGACGTAGAAGTGATATTAATAACAGCACTAAAATACAAGTAGGTTGACTGAAGTTTTGAGAAGAAACTTCTTGGTGCAAAACTGGAGAGACTGCATGTTAACATCATGTTGACTTAGATACAGAAATTAAAAGTATCAGAATCAGTACTTAGAAGCAGGGCCAAAAATGTCAAAGTTTCATGTATGTGTCCAGGCAGGGTATAATGGATATAATCAAATGTCTGCATGTAGTAATCTCCTTATTTAATACCACTGATTTTATAGGATGTTATGACACTTTGTTATCTATGTGAAGGAGAAAGGCATATTGACTGGGGTGTAACATGGTAGGGGTGTTAGGGTTTAACTGTTCCTCCCCCCCACCGACCAAAAAATATGTTGAATTCTGAATCCCTAGTACCTCAGAGAGTAACCTTATTTGGAAATAAGGTCAGTACAGATGTCATTACTATAGTCAAGGTGAGGCTGTCCTAGAGTGAGACGGGCCCCTGATTCCACTGTAACTGGTGTCCTTACAGGCAGCCCATGTGAAGACAGAGGCATACAGGGAAGTGCTGCGGGACACGGAGGCAGGGGGATGGGAAGCCGCTGCCAGCTGAGGAATGCGGAAGACGCCATAGACCCCCAGAAGCTAGGAAGAGGCGAGGGAGGGCTCCCCTGTGGCTCTCAGGGGAAGAATGGCCCCTCTGACAGGCTGGACGTCAGTCTCCTCGACTCCAGAACTGTGAGACAGCGCACTTCTGTCATCCTAAGTCACCCAGTTTGTTAGGGTAGCCTCTAGAGTGCTGAGTGGAAGTGATAATTCATGGAGCTGTATACTTCGTGTATTTTTCTGTATGTTAACATTTAAATTAAAATGTGTGTCAGGAATTCCCTGGTGGTCCAGTCCTTCAGACTGCGCTTTTACTAGCAAGGGTGAGGGTTCAATCCCTGGTTGGGGAACTAAGATCCCACAAGCTGTTGTGGGGGTGGAGGGAGGGGGCGCTAGAAACCTTGTTACAAAATCAAATTTTGACTGAGATTAGCTCAGGTTCTACAATTCTCAAGACTTGCAGCATCATGTTTAGGCTGGAGGGATTGGGGGCAGGAGGAGAAGGGGATGACAGAGAATGAGATGGCTGGATGGCATCACCGACTGGATGGACATGAGTTTGGGTCAACCCCGGGAGTTGGTGATGGACAGGGAGGCCTGGCATGCTGTGATTCATGGGGTCACAAAGAGTCGGACACGACTGAGCGACTGAACTGAACTGAACTGAGAAACCAACCAACATCTTATTTCTGGTCTAAAGTTCAGCTTTAGTGGTTGACAGGTTCTGTGGAAGAGAGAATAAAAATGAAGGCCTGTGGTCAAATGCAGGTCTATGGGAATCAGTTTTGGGAGATGCTGGAGTAGCCTCCAGGCTGTGCGGTGCATACAATTTCTGTACCTCAAATGTTGCTGTGTTTCAAAAACCCGTGGTTTTGCAGATGCCCCCTTATCTCCACCTTTCTGCAGAGTCCAGGCTACAGGTGAAGGTACCACTCCATAGTCTTAAAAGAAGACCTTATGGGAATTCTGCTCAGCACAATTCAGGCTCCTGTCCCAGCGGGGAACAATGGTAGGAGAGCCACCACGGAGTGGCAGGTGTGGTCACCTGACCTCTGATTAAAGAAGGGGACAGCAGAACCTGTTGTGGATCCAACTGCCCATATTCACTTCCAGCACCTCTGCTTGCCAGCTGGTGCAACTTTGTGCAGATTAAATTTCTTAGCTTCTCCAAGGAACCTTATATCCTCACATATAAAAGCATAGATAACTCCCTCACGAGGTTGCTGTGAAGAGTAAGAGGGAGAAACCATTAAAGCAGTAGACTCCAACCTCCAGGATGTAGTGTCCAATGATCTGAGGTGGAGCTGATGTAATAATAATAGAAATAAGGTGTGCAATAAATGTAATATGCTAGAATAACCCCAAACCACCCCACCCCACCCTCACCTGCCCCGGGCCCGTGGAAAAACTGTCTTCCACAAAACTTGATTACTGGTGCCAGAAAGGTTGGGGACTGCAGTATGGAAGCATTTGATACAATGCCTGGAATGAAGTGTGTGTTCATTAAATAGAAGTCGCTATGAGCATGATTCGTTTGTTCATAATCTTTGGGGGCATCACAAAACATCTGACAACACATATAAACCTTGACAAGTTTTCACTTTGGGGTCTGATAGCCTATAGAGAGTAGGCCTAACAGTTTATGTTTTTAAGAGATTTTTTTCCTCGAGGCTTACTTTGCTCTCCTCTGATTTCTGCTGTTCAGACAGAACCTGAGACCAGACCAACTCCTCCATGACAAAACATAGGACTGCAGAAGTGCATCTTCACTCCATTTTAATTTTATAAGCCCATGTCCTGGCCCCTGGCAGAGCTGACCCAGATCTTTTGCCTTCTGCTTTTCAAGCACTGCTGCCCTATTACCAGGAGTCCTTGCTGTCAGGGCAGTGGATAACCCAGTCTAGTGTTTGAGAATCATGGAATCTTCTAGAGGAAAATGAAGGGTTGGGGAAATGGCTTTTGGATCCTGAGGAGGAGAACCAAAAGTTTGGGTCAAGAGAGAACTGTCTCAGGCCTGACTGCTGCTTTGGATTTCTCTTCCTCCAGGACTCTGGGGGTCCCCTTCCATCTTTTCTTCCCACTTCCCCCCAAAAGCCCCTCTCGGCCTGTGCTGTAGGATCACTGTCTCCTGCTGCTTTTGCACAGAACCTTGCTTAGTGGTTAAGAAGGTGCTTTTAAGAAAGAAAATTGCATTTTAAAAATGAGTTTCTCAGCATAATGAAATGAGATTCCAGTGATGAATATAATGATGAGAATAGCTTATTATCATGTGTACCAAACATAATTTTGAAAATGAGGGGTATACAGGCTTAGAGGTTAGGGCTTCCGTCACACAGCTGGAGAGTGACAAAAAGTGAAAGTCGTTCAGTCGTGTTCAACTCTTTGCAACCCCATGGACTATCCAGTCCATGGGATTTTCCAGGCCAGAATACTGGAGTGGGTAGCCTTTCCCTTCTCCAGTGGACCTTCCCAACCCAGGAATCAAACCGGAGTCTCCTGCATTGCAGGCAGATTCTTTACCAACTGGGCTATCAGAGAAGCCCCAGTATGAGGGAAAGTGACAGAGCCAGATGTGAACTCACTGCAGTCTGATTAGAGTCCACACGTCTCTAATTCAGGCTTGGGTGGGTAAAAGTTTCTGAATATTCCACAAAGTTCAATATGTAGGCAAATGACTCCTATGTATAAAGACTGCCACCCAGATTTCATACAGATTCTGTAGACAGGAAAGAACAAAATAAAAGTTGCTAGGTATGATGTTGTAATGTTGTCAACAACAACAAACAATGGTCATTCTTAATCTCACCTAAGAAAACCCAACCTCTCCTTATTTGGGGTCACATTTTATTTATTAATATAACAGTAAAACAGATTCTAAAATATATTTACACAACCTTCAAAGTAACCGTTTGTTCCTAAGTTTAAATCCATCCCTCTCCCCCTGGCTTTACTAAGGAAAAAACCGTTTCCACAAATCCAGGAGCTGCTGGATTTGGTCTGTTTGGTAAACAAATGAGAATGATGACTGCAGGTGCCATCATCATCACCACACAGGTTTTTGGAGCTGCTCTGTCTTCAGAGGTAACTGAAAATATCTCTAAAAATGCATTCTTTATGAAAATCCTCAATACATGTCATGGGCTTATTATTAAAGTACCAGTCAATAAAGACATCAGCTTAACAAGGAGTCAAGTTACTGTGATCCAGAGGTACAGGCCTCTAGTCAACTTGACAAAGCTGCCACTGAATATAAACTTTATCTCATGGTAACATCTTCTCTGAAGGCTCTCAACATTCGGATGGATTCATCTCCACCTCCCAATAGAAAGGTTTAACCAGATTGGTGTGATTTTTACAGGTTGAAAGAGGTATTCTGTCCCATCTATTCGCTCGTACATCCAATATTTATTACATGTATAATATGTATCAGGCACCAGGCATGCCTTGAAAGCACAGACTCTGACCTTGGTGAGAAAGACAAATATCAGAGGTGCTTTTCTATTCACAGTACACAGGGGGTAAGCACAAAGTGCTATGAATGCAGAGAAGGTATATATCACTCAGTTGTGGCGTCCAACATATGACATGTATCTTGACTGAGCCTGAAAAATGTAAGAAGGAAAGCAGGAGTGAAGAGACAGCTGAGTATGATCTAAGCACAGCTTAAGAAGAAGCCACGGTAAGAGAGAACAAGGATTTGGAATGCTGATGCCATGCTGAAGGATGTGGGAACATGCTAGAGGGAATTGTTGATGCCAGCATGACCAGTCAGGTTAAACACTAAGAATACATGGTCAGGGATATGACAGCAAATTGTTTCAAAAAACAAGTAGGAATTTGTTTGGGACATCTCCCTAGAATAAACATTGTTGACTACAGCTACTCTGTATGCACCAGCCATGATGTTTATGGCATGCCTGACTTTTTAAGAGTTCATGAATAAATCTTGGAATGCTGGTATTATATGTCCTGAATTGTGGAAAGATCTAAATTTTTATGGATGATAAAATTGACATGTTAATATTTTAAAAGATAAGTAATGAGTAGATTTAGGAAAAAGAAGATAAAAATGAGCAAGACTAGATTTCTGAAAGGGCCAGAAAGACACTGGAGTAGTCTGGGGTGCCTTATTCAAAAGTATGTTTATTAATTTATGAAGCTCTAGCTATGTACCTGGCATTCTGCCACAAACTGGGGATACTAATGTTGATAAAACATAATCTCTTCGCTCAAGAAATATGCAGTCTTTTTGGCAAGATCAACAAATGAAAGATATAAACAGAACGTGACCAAAAAAATGTTAGGCAAGGTATTATGGGAGCTCAGAAGAGGGGTGTCTAAATTTAGCTTTGGGAGCTATGAGGAAGACACAGAGCTGATGCTTGAATAGGACTAGTGCAAGTTTTCTCAACTTCGGTACCATCGACATTTGTTAAAGGGGCAGGGGTGGGGGTTATCCTGTGTGTAACAGAAGGATTAGCAGCATTCCTGACCTATACCCGATAGAAGCTAAAAACATATGGTCCCCTATCCCCAACACTTGTGACAGCCTCAAATGTCTCTGTTGTTGTTCAGCCACCCAGTCGTGTATGACGCTTTGTGACCCCATGGACTGCAGCATGCCAGGCCTCCCCTTCACAAACAACTGTCTTGCCGTGGCAAAGGGGCTTGCATAACTCAATGAAGCTATGAGCCATGTACGAGCCTTGGGTGTAGGGCCACCCAAGACAAAGTGTTCACTGCAATGGTTCACATGCGTGCTCTTCACACCTGTCGGTATCCTAGATTCATACTAAATATCATAAGTTATGTTTTTAAAAACAGAAAAATTGCCCTCAGTTGAACTAGTAAGCCAATGACAACAAAACAGAGTAAACCTTCACTTGTATTGCAGGAAAAAAATCCTTATATATACGTTTATAAGCAGAGCATTAGGCCAACCCATATTTTCCTCTTAAAACAGAAAGTAATAGTGTTATAGAATAACAAAAATACCTGTGCTTTCATCTTTTGTGTGCCTCACTCAAATATTTATCACCCCACATTACCTGCGAGATTAAGACAATATCATGTAATGGAGAAATAAAGTATGAGTTAGTAAATAACATTTACCATTAAGACAAAATATAAAGTTATGATGCCATTTTAAAAGTGTCTAAGTTAATATTACGATCACAATATGTAGGGCCAAATCTGATAAACTGTAGGGAATGTAAAAAATAAGTGTAGTTACCTGAAACTAATGAAAACAAATTATGTTTTAGCTCTCAAACTCAATTAGCTTCCAGAAAGTTTGGGTATGGCAAGGAGAATGAGTTCCTTCTTCAGACTTAGAAAATAAAGATTAGTAAAGAAAAATAATTGAGATCTAATTAGAATGGCTTTTACTAAAGTTAAAAGCTATAATAAAACTACAAAATACTTCTATTATTAATAAAACTGTGAAAGCCTTACAAAAAGTTATAGGAGTCCTGAGTTCATTAACTTTTTCATCACACTGACAGCTCAACTATAATTACTGAGATCTATAACATAGCATTGTTATATCAGGTTATTTTTCTGTTGAATCTTTTAAAAGACAAGAAAATCATTTGCACAACCTTTATTTATATTCTTGGTTTCATGACAAAAATTTAATACATTTTTGAATGATTTTAATTAATATACTTTACCTATTATAAAATTTGTAAAATGAGTTCTATCAATAGTGCAGCTATGAGCATGAACAACAAACAGGTAGAGAGAAAGCAAACAGCATGATGTGCCTCCCAGGGCATCATGACTGTAGTGGGAAAAGAAAAGAATCTCGAGCCAGCCAGAGGCCTGCTTCAGAGAAGGCAATGGCACCCCACTCCAGTACTCTTACCTGGAGAATCCCATGGATGGAGGAGCCTGGTAGGCTGCAGTCCATGGGGTCGGTAGGAGTCAGACACGACTGAGTGACTTCACTTTCACTTTTCACTTTCACACATTGGAGAAGGAAATGGCAACCCACTCCAGTGTTCTTGCCTGGAGAATCCCAGGGACAGCGGAGCCTGGTGGGCTGCCATCTATGGGGTCGCACAGAGTCGGACACAACTGAAACGACTTAGCAGCAGCAGAGGCCTGCTTTCCTATTTGTGTGCATGCTTAGTTGCTCAGTTGTGTCTGACTCTTTGCAACCCCATGGAGCCCGCCAGGCTCCTCTGTCCATGGCATTTTCCA
Organism: Moschus berezovskii; assembly: GCF_049115385.1. Lineage (NCBI taxonomy): Eukaryota > Metazoa > Chordata > Mammalia > Artiodactyla > Moschidae > Moschus > Moschus berezovskii. Next base: position 9,350,674 of record NC_142478.1, on the reverse strand, counting down.
GGCAAGAATACTGGAGGGGGTAGAGCTCAGCCTCTGTACTCACTTACTGGAATTATTTCTTATCTGTAATATATGGATACCAATCTTTTGGCTTGTTACTAAAACTGAATGACCAAAAAAAAAAAAAACCTACATGAAATATACAGCACAGTGCTTGGCACACCTGGGACTTCCCTAATGGCTTGGCAGTTAAGAACCCACCTTCCAGTGCAGGGTATGTGGTCCCTGGTGTGGGAACTAAGACCCCCACATGCTGTAGGGCAACTAAGCACACGTGCCACAATTACAAAAGTCCGAGCACTGCAATGAAGAAACCACGCAGACAAAAGGAAAAAGGAGGTTCTATTTTTCTACCCTATTTCCCAGTACACAGCTTTCTGGAGTCCATAATTACACCAACCTTAAATTTTTTGGAGATACCCTGCCAACACCAGTTGAGCTGCCCAGTAGTTATCACAACCCTACCTTATAAATTCAAATAATTGACCATTCACATTTCAGTTGCAATTATTATTCACAACTTACAACCATTCTGAGCTTCACAATGCACGCTTCTCATGTACCTAATCTCTTTTGAAGCTGAAGCAATAATAAAGCCGAGAGAACAAAGCAGATCTACAGGCTTTCTTGAGCACTGTATTTTCCCCACTGAGAACACAGATCCCTGCTCCTTTAGGTCATCCTTCCCACGATGCTTTTCACCAAACAGGCAAGGTGATCAGTGGCTCTACAGTTTCATATTTCTTTAGCTCTATTAAAAAAGAAATCTCACAAAAGTGTTCAAAGATCCTAGAAGAGGCTTTGAACTCTACTGTTAATAAGTAAACTACATTTAAGATTAGAATATGTTGCCCCATCCTTTCCAACGCTTTGTTCTTTTTTTCCCCACACATGCATGTCTTGATTTCCTAATTACACTGTAAACTTCTCAAGGAGAGACACGATGATCTTCCACTTGTGGGAGTCACAGGCTCACTGAACTACTGAGAACTCAATCCTACTCCCAGAGAGAAACATAATAGCATGAATAGTACAGGTGATCCCACCTACAATCTACCTAATAAGCAAATCCCCAGAAATAATTTCACTGCTGGCTTTGTTCTGCTTGTTTGTTACATCTTGTTGTATGCACATCTTGCCAAAAGTGTCTGGGTCTGACGCTTAAAAAGAGGAATTTTTCATACAAAATGTCACCTTACTAAGCATCTGGTGTTCAGTGAAGAACAGAACTCTCTCCTAACAGTATATGGGAAACTCTCTTATTAAGAGATGGTATCCATCATCACACCTAATTTGGCAACAAATAATGTACTTTAAGTGTCAATTAATGGAATTTTAGTGGTAATTTTGCCTATTCACAGGTTTTCACCATATGCTATCTTTAGAACATGTCTTTTTATAAGTTAAGCCTCTGGTATGCAGGTCAAGAAGCAACAGTCAGAACTGTACATGGAACAACAGACTGGTTCCAAATAGGAAAAGGAGTACGTCAAGGTTGTATCTTGTCACCCTGCTTGTTTAACTTATATGCAGAGTACATGAGGAACACTGGGCTGGAAGAAGCACAAGCTGGAATCAAGATCGCTGGGAGAAATATCAATAACCTCAGATATGCAGATGACACTACCCTTAAGGCAGAAAGTGAAGAGGAACTCAAAACCCTCTTGAGGAAAGTGAAAGAGGAGAGTGAAAAGGTTGGCTTGAAGCTCAACATTCAGAAAACTAAGATCATGGCATCTGGTCCCATCACTTCATGGGAAATAGATGGGGAAACAGTGGAAACAGTGTCAGACTTTATTTTTTGGGGCTCCAAAATCACTGCGGATGCTGATTGCAGCCATGAAATTAAAAGACGCTTACTCCTTGGAAGGAAAGTTATGACCAACCTAGATAGCATATTAAAAAGCAGAGACATTACTTTGCCAACAAAGGTCCATCTAGTCAAGGCTATGGTTTTTCCAGTGGTCATGTATGGATGTGAGAGCTAGACTGTGAAGAAAGCTGATCACCGAAGAATTGATGCTTTTGAACTGTGGTGCTGGAGAAGACTCTTGAGAGTCCCTTGGACTGCAAGGAGATCCAACCAGTCCATTCTAAAGGAGATCAGTCCTGGGTGTTCATTGGAAGGACTGATGCTAAAGCTGAAACTCCAATAGTTTGGCCACCTCATGCAAGGAGTTGACTCACTGGAAAAGACTGTGATGCTGGGATGGATTGGGGGCGGGAGGAGAAGGGGACAAAAGAGAATGAGATGGCTGGATGGCATCACCGACTCGATGGACATGAATTTGCGTGAACTCCAGGAGTTGGTGATGGACAGGGAGGCCTGGCATGCTGTGATTCAAGGGGTCGCAAAGAGTCGGACGCGACTGAGCGACTGAACTGAACTGAACTGAATTCCCAACCAATAAGAAGCACATCACTGGTGTGGTGCTAAACTTCAAACCATGACCCATACACAGTAGTACACAGTGATGCTAATCAGATGCAACCACAAGTTATGTTACTTGATGCAGAGCATGTACAATTTGCCCAGAGAAGAGGAACAGGCATAATGTCAAGTCACCACCTAAGAAAGGTGGCATCTACTGCAACATGTAAGAACAGGATCTTTGGTACGATGTTAAGATGTTAACACAAAAAGGCTGAAAACTTTGGGTTTGATACATAACTGTGTTCAATAAACATCTATTGAATGAACCAAGGAAATAGTAACCAGAATAAATCTTTTCTGGTTTATATCTTTCTTCTATAGTCAACCTGAAGTGATCTATAAAACAAGTTTACATAGAAAACCTGGGCTTCCCTGGTAGCTATGTGGGTAAAGAATCTGCCTGCTAATTCAGGAGACCCTGGTTCGATTCCTGGTTGGGAAGATCCTTTGGAGAAGGGATAGGCTACCCACTCCGGTATTCTTGGGCTTCCCTGGTGGCTCAGGTGTCAAAGAATCCACTTGCAATGCAGGAGACCTGGATTCGATCCCTGAGTTGGGAAGATCCCCTGGAGAAGGGAAAGGCTACCCACTCCAGTATTCTGGCCTGTCCATGTATAGAATGTATAGAATGTCATGATCCTATTCTGTATAGTCCACGGGGTCACAAAGAGTTGGACGCAACTAAGCGACTTTCATGTAGAAAACCTAGAAAGACAAAAAGGGCTAAAATTTACTCCTCCCTTTGCAGATATATAGCAATACAGGAGGATTAATTTTTATGATTAGAAGTTATTTGTTGGTAAAAGTATGAAATTCCAGAGAAACATCTACTTCTGCTTCATTGACTATGCTAAAGCCTTTGACTGTGTGGATCACAACAAACTGTGGAAAATTCTTAAAGAGATGCGAGTACCAGACCACCATACCGGTCTCTTGAGAAACTATGTGGGTCAAGAAGCAACAGCTAGAACCAGACATGGAACAACTGGACTGTTCAAAATTGAGAAAGGAGTGCAACAAGGCTGCATATTGTCAACCTGCCTGTTTAACCTCTATGCAGAGTACATTATGTGAAATGCCAGGCTGGATTTATCACAAACTGGACTCAAGATTGCTGGGGAAAATATCAACAACCTCACATATGTAGATGATACCACTCTAACGGCAGAAAGTGAAGAGGAACTAAAGAGCCTCTTGATGAGGGTGACATAGGAGAGTGAAAAACCTGGCTTAAAACTCAACATTTAAAAAATTAAGATCATGGCATTCAGTCCCATCATTTCATGGCAAATATAAGGGGAAAAAGTGGAAGCAGTAACAGATTGTAACAGATTTTTTTTTCTTGGATTCCAAAATCACTGCGTTCAGTGACTGCAACCATGAAATTAAAAGATGCTTGCTTGCTCTTTGAAGAAAAGCCATGGCAAACTTAAGAGTATTAAAAAGCAGAGATATCATTTTGCTGAAAAAAGTCTGTGTAGTCAAAGCTACGGTTTTTCCAGTAGTCGTATATGGATGTGAGAGTTGGACCATAAAGAAGGCTGAGTGCCAAAGAATTGATGCTTTTAAACTGTGTGGTTGGAGAAGACTCTTGAGAGTCTCTTGGACGGAGATCAAACCAGTCAATCCTAAAGGAAATCAGCCCTGAATATACATTGGAAGACCAGATGCTGAAACTGAAACTCCAATACTTTGGCTACCAAAGTATTGGTGGATGTAAAGAGCCAACTCTTTGGAAAAGACCCTGATGCTGGGAAAGATCGAAGGCAAAAGAATAGGGCAGCAGAGGATGAGGCGGTTAGATAGCATCACCGACTGAATGGACGTGAATTTGAGCAAACTCCGGGAGACAGTGGAAGACAGAGGAGCCTGATGTGCTGCAGTCCACGGGGTCTCAAAGTGCCCGCCACGATGTAGCAACTGAACAACAACAAAAGCATGAAAAGATCACAGCATTCTAAAAAAGTGTCCATGACATGCCAGGACACAGTGAGGAATAATAAAATGTCAGACATGTGGCAGTTTCAGCTTGAAGCACTGCAAACATCCAGAGACTGATTTTGCAAACTTTTGTCCTACTAGCTGATGATGTCTGTATTTCTGACCAAAAGACAGGTAAGCACCCAGTTACAAAGAGAACAATTTTAATTTTCAACCAAGAACTTTAATGTTTATTCTACCCCAGGTATTATGCTAGATACCAAAAAATAAGAACTGTGACGAGGACACAGACTGTGAGGTGCTCCCTGTTTGTAAGATGCTCACGGTCCAGTCAGAAGCCCGTGGACTGAAGCGCACAATATGCACTTCCGCTCTTCTTAAAATAAGGTCTTTCATAGACTGGGCACCTTTATTAGAGGTATTCTGTTGCATGATTTCCTCTGCTAGTCTATAAATTCCTTCCCCGGCAACGTACATATCGGAAAGATGTTACATATAAACCTTAAATTAAAAAAAATTATGGACAATTAAAAAAAATTAAGACAACTTTTAAAGTACTTTTGGCATGTTCAGATTCCATGCCATAAAATATTTCAGATCATAAGAACGAGTCTCTTAAAGACTAGTGACTAATATAGTTCTTGTTGTTGTTCTTCAAGCTTATTTTTACTTTCTTGAAGTAACACATAATGTCACTTTAGAAACCAGACAGTCTTAGAAACTTATTATAATACACAATGATAGTCCCCTGCCCATGGCCCCTCCAGAATTTTCTCCAGAATCCCAGTGTCTTCTAGCTCCACTGGCACCACAGAGAGGCCCATTGTGACCTCTGCTCTTTTCCCTTGGAGGCCCCCGGGCTCCCTTTATCTCTGCAGCCTCTCTGCATCCCCCATCCCCCTCACCGTACCCAGGTACCCTGGACCCAGCCAGCCTGGAGACATGGCCTTCATCCCTGGGAAAGTGTGCTGTGTTTTCTCTTTGACACATTTCCTCTACTGTTTGTCTTCCTGGAAAACTTACTAGTCGATGTTTAGCTTTCTGAATCCATCCTGCAATTGTGTTTTTTCCTTGCCTGCCTGTGTGACTCATCTAATTCTGCCCTATTTAACAATGACTATTAAAAAATTTAAAGAAAAGTTCTTTGTAAAAAAGAAAAAACAGAAAAAGAAAATCCACACTCTTCCTTAAAATCTATCATCCTGGTTTAAAAAACTCTATGCAGCAGAGCTTCTACTAGAAAAGGTTGCCATTTCCTTTTGGATACTTCCTTAATGGATGTTCAGGGAAAACCTGGGATAAACTCCTAGGACAGACACAAGACTGGCAGGGGTCTCCACCTGGCAAGAGAAATTAGGACACAGGAAGTGTGGTGGAAATCCACAGTCACCTGGTCACATTACAGAAGGGAAAATTAAAGGCAGATGTTTCCTACATCACAGACCATATACAGAGTCCTAGACAGCATATCAAAAAGCAGAGACATTACTTTGCCAACAAAGGTCCGAGTAGTCAAGGCTATGGTTTTTCCAGTGGTCATGTATGGATGTGAGAATTGGACTGTGAAGAAGGCTGATCGCCAAAGAATTGATGCTTTTGAACTGTGGTGCTGGAGAAGACTCTTGAGAGTCCTTTGGACTGCAAGGAGATCCAACCAGTCCATTCTAAAGGAGATCAGTCCCGGGTGTTTACTGGAAGGACTGATGCTAAAGCTGAAACTCCAATATTTTGGCCATCTCATGTGACGAGTTGACTCACTGGAAAAGACTCTGATGCTGGGAGGGGGTGGGGGCGGGAGGAGAAGGGGATGACAGAGAATGAGATGGCTGGATGGCATCACCGACTCGATGGACATGAGTTTGAGTGAACTCCGGGAGTTGGTGATGGACAGGGAGGCCTGGCGTGTTGTGATTCATGGGGTCGCAAAGAGTCGGACACGACTGAGCGACTGAACTGAACTGAAGGCCTACTTAATAAGAAGCAAACACAAAGTGACAACTCGCTACTCAGGGATGAAAAAAATGTACAGGGAGAAAAGAGAAGGAGGAAAAGTGTCTCACAACTGATTAATTTATCACCTACCTAGAAAAATCTGCATTTTGATTTTTTTTTTTATGATGGTTCTCATCAGGCCATATAATCTATTTTTCTTTTCTCTTGGTCCCATTATGCAAAAAGATGGAAGAGGGTGGGATGCAGAAAGAGAATGATGTAGGATGATGCCACCCCTTCCACTGCCTCTATAAACTCAGAGGTAACTCAGAGGTAAACCTGGTAACATTGTGTGACATGTCAGTACGGAGACAAGCTCTTTTCTAATACTTCTGGTTATAGCTTTTAGTTACCTTTTTCCTTCCTTAGGGCATGAACAAATCTAGCATTTAAAAAATAACCTGAGATTGACTCTATTCAAAGGAATATATATGTAGATAAGTAAGTGAGAATATCTGATTAATAGATTATTTGAATTTTAGGTCATATAAAGGGTACAGGAGGACAAGACAGGAAGGATGGGAGGAAGAAAAGAGGATTTAGACTCTGTCCACAGCCTGATAAATCTATCTCAGTCAACATGAGGGGATTCATTTTCACTGGGGGTACAAGTAGTATAGACCACATTTTTGGCTTTCACCTTGACATTCCTGACTCATTTTGAATAATTCAGGATTGAAACCTAGAAAAGATAATGGCATAGCATGGATGCTTAGCGTCTCCTGATGCTGCAGCAATCAAAATCAGCACCCAAACTCAAAAGTTTAGAAGCAGCTGATATCTGTTCTGGGCCAGCAACAAGATGTGTGCCAAAGGGATGTGTGCAGGCATATGAGTATCTTGGAAGATGCATCAATCTCAGCATGTGGTGGCTTTCAAATGAAACCAAACTGATCTCAATTAACCAGGGCAACATTGTTTTGTAAAAAAGAAAACCTTACTACCATCAATAAAAGCATATGAAAAATCAGTGGGTTTAGTAGAAGGCAGCAGGGAAAGAAAAAAGGTGAGAAACATGAGTTCGCATTTCTCCATTCTTTATGGTATGAAGGAAAAACCGCCACAAGGGATGATAGTTTGCTATTTTTCATTGCAAAAACAAACACATATTTCAAGCATCTGTAACTGATCAAACTATTAATTGATGCTTCCAACAAGATAAAAAGAAAATAGGTCAGTTTGAAACTCTGTCTTTAAAAACTTACAAAGGTAACGACTTCCCTGGTGGTCCAGAATCCGCCTTCCCATGCAGGGGACTCGGGTTCGATTCCTGGTGGGGAAACTAAGATCCCACATGCCATGGGGCAATTAAGCCAGTATGCCTCAATGAGAGATGTCCACGCACTGCAACTAGAGAGGCTGACCCACCACAACAAAGACCCAGCACAGCCAAAAAAAAAAAAAAAGAATTACAAAGGTATTACTTCTAAAATGTTAGCTCCATTTTTTATTTGAAATAGTGAGGCATATTTTTTTAAAGCTAGGTTTAAATGTTATTCATAAAAAGGTGTAAATTATGTTAGAAGACACTACAAGATTTTTTTGAGGCCATTAACTTTTTAAAAATCTCTTTTAAAAGTAAACGTTGCAGCCACCAATTTCTTAGCTTCATCATCTCTTGATCAAAGGTTTTAGGTTGGCTAAATTCTTCCATTAGAGTTTCCTTCAGCATTACATTTCTTTTTACCAAATCTCAGTGATGTCTAAGTCAGAATAAAATAATCTTAACCAACGGTGGAGGAAATAATAATGAAGCAATAAACATACAAAAACAGAAAAACCTAATCAATGTAATTTCAAATATTAAAAGCCTGAAAAGGCTTTTATTTCGCTAATAAAAACAAATACAGTAAAAAATCATTTAATCAAGTACTTAAAAAGCTGGCAGTTCTTAGAGTTTCTGTTAAAGCTTACAACTTTGACTAAGAATGTAAAAGAGAACAGATTCAGCTGAGCTCATTCTAACAACTCGTGGATTTGTTTTCCTCTGGGAATTAGAACAAACCTTCAACAGCAAGTAGGGAGGAAAACTTTTACTGCAAATATTCAACAATTTTTCCATTATGTAAGGAGTGCAAGCAATGCATTTACCAGCTATTATATATCTTGTTTTTACAAATCCATTGGAAATCTTTTTCATTGGAAAACAAGAACATATTTGGCAGCCAAAGGACTTTAAAGGCATTTAAAATGATGACTACCAGGAGTTATATGAAATTACCTAATAAGTATAGTAAATTTTGGGCTTCCCAGGTGGCTCAGTGGTAAAGATCCACCTGCCAACACAGGAGATGCAGGAGATGCGGGTTCTAGTCCTAGGCTGGCAAGATCCCCCAGTAGGAAATGGCAACCCACTCCAGTATTCTTGCCTGGAAAATTCCATGGACAGAGGAGCCTGGGTGTCTATAGTCCATGGGGTCACAAAGAGTGGGACACGACTGAGCACACACATATGAAGACTACAGACCCCGAGTACAACTGCCCTCAAAGTATTAATAGCAGTTCTATCTTTACAGGACATTTTAAAAGATTCACATAGTCAATCTATCTATAAGCATTAGAAAAAAAGCAGAAAGAAGGGAAGCAAGAAGATGCGGAAGAGAACACAGGAGAGAATAGGTCCAGCTGTACTGTGGATGAGCAGAACTCCAGAGTTCTCAAGGGAAGGAATCTGCTTGAAGCCTGAGGCAACACACAGGGGCAGCATACTTGGATCTAACGACCTGCTACACTGGAGATATATGCTGCCACTTTCACACTATCCTTTCCTCTTCCCACCCACACTGGAGAGGAGAGGCACTGCATTCAGCCATTCTCACTGAGTCTCACCAGCTATAGTGAAATGGCCGAAAGTGCAGTCTGTGGCAAAGCAACAGCACATGACCAATACAAAATTTACTTCTATAAGGTAGATAAATGGATCCCCAAACTGAATATTCAATATGATCCCAATCTTATTTTATAAATTACCTAAAAAACCATATATATACATATATATGTACACATTATGTATATATATATATAATTTATATGATTATATTTTATATTTATACAAGAAAAATGAGAATGAGTCTACCCAGTGGTGTGCAGGAACCCGCTTATACTGGCTACTGAAAATAGACAATTAAATTTTCAGAAATTTTGCAGAGCAGTTTTTAAAACATAGCTACTATTTAAAATTATATAAACATTTAAATTATATAAACTTACAATTAAACAAATCACATAAAAAAGGTAATCCTGGGTTGACCAAAAAGTTAACCTGAACGAACTTTTTGGTCAGTCTAATAAATACTCAAAATTTATCATTTCTTCATTATTTTACTACATTTTATCATTATCTGTGCTCTTGAGATGATTTATTCCTATGATTTCTGAATGGTGAAAATACTGTATGATGATGTACTACTGTGCAATTTTTCCCAATTCATCATCACTGAGGTCATGATGGCCAACAAAAAACTGTCAAACCAGGGTTCACTTTATTGTTTTACTGATTGTCTAGACATAAGAAAGTGACTGAGAAAATGTTAATAATGTAAATTCAACATAAAACAAGTTTGTAGCTATTACATTAGGAATATCACAAAAATTTAAGGAAATATTCTTCCAGGATTTGAAAACTATTACCTGAATCAGCAAAGAAGTTGCTCAAGTCATTGACAAAATCTGACCTAAATTTTGGTTATTTCATTTTCATCTTAGTCATTAATATAAACAAAGGTATCAACCAATATTCATATGGAATAATACTTAGCTGGTTGTTAAACATGTATAAGCACATCACTGCATATGATTTATCTACCTATATTTCTGTATTTTCCAAGTTTCATATAATAAACACTATTATTTCTGCAATTTGTAAGTTATTTTTTAAGAAAGATTTGTTATGGCAAAAACCAAAAAAGTGATTGGTTTGTATCAAATTTATGGCTTTTTTTAAAAAGACTTTTTAAATGTGAATCATTTTTTTACAGTCTTTATTGAGGTTGTTACAATATTGTGTCTGTTTTATGTTTTAGTGTTTTGGCCACAAGGCATGTGAGATCTTAGCTACCTGACCAGGGATCGAACCCACATCTCCTGCACTGGACTTAACCACTGGACCACCAGGGAAATCCCAAATTCATGACTTTTTATTAATAAAAATTAATCAATCACTCTATGGAAACAGCAGGCTAAGGTCAAATCTAAATGCCATTACTGGGATGAAAATCCCCCAGAATCCTAGTATGAATAGCAGCATGCATACAACTTCAAAACAGGTTTCAAAAAGAAAACGACCTATATATTTTACAAACTTCTATGGACCTAGTGTAAAACTTTTTAAAAAGCAGTTAATAAACACAGAGAAATCCCTTGCATTCCTATACACTAACAATGAGAAAACAGAAAGAGAAATTAAGGAAAAAATTCCATTCACCATTGCAACGAAAAGAATAAAATACTTAGGAATATATCTACCTAAAGAAACAGAAGACCTATATATAGAAAACTATAAAACACTGATGAAAGAAATCAAAGAGGACACAAATAGATGGAGAAATATACCATGTTCATGGATCAGAAGAATCAATATAGTGAAAATGAGTATACTACCCAAAGCAATCCATAGATTCAATGCAATCCCTATCAGTCTACCAATGGTAGTTTTCAGAGAATTAGAAGAAATAATTTCACAATTTGTCTGGAAATACAAAAAACCTCGAATAGCCAAAGCAATCTTGAGAAAGAAGAATGGAACTGGGGGAATCAAACCTGCCTGACTTCAGACTATAGTACAAAACTACAGTCATCAAGACAGTATGTCACTGGCACAAAGACAGAAATATAGATCAATGGAACAAAATAGAAAGCCCAGAGATAAATCCAGGCACCTACGGACACCTTATCTTTGACAAAGGAGGCAAGAATATACAATGGAGAAAAGACAATCTCTTTAACAAGTGGTGCTGTGAAAACTGGTCAACCACTTGTAAAAGAATGAAACTAGAACACTTTCTAACACAAAAATAAACTCCAAATGGATTAAAGATCTAAACGTAAGAACAGAAACCATAAAACTCCTAGAGGAAAACATAGGCAAAACATTCTCTGACATAAATCACAGCAGGATCCTCTATGACCCATCTCCCAGAGTAATGAAAATAAAAACAAAAATAAACAAATGGGACCTAATTAAACTTAAAAGCTTTTGCACAACGAAGGAAACGATAAGCAAGGTGAAAAGACAGCCTTTGGAATGGGAGAAAATAATAGCAAATGAAGCAACTGACAAAAAATTAATCTCCAAAATATATAAGCAGCTCATGCAGCTCAATTCCAGAAAAATAAACAACCCAATTAAAAAATGAGCCAAAGAATAAACAGACATTTCTCCAAAGAAGACATACAGATGGCTAACAAACACATGAAAAGATGCTCAACATCACTCATAATCAGAGAAATGCAAATCAAAACCACAATGAGGTACCATCTCACGCCAGTCAGAATGGCTGCTATCAAAACACCAACAAACAATAAATGCTGGAGAGGGTGCGGAGAAAAGGGAACCCTCCTACACTGTTGGTGGGAATGCAAACTAGTACAGCCACTATGGAGAACAGTGTGGAGATTCCTTAAAAAGCTGGAAATAGAACTGCCATATGACCCAGCAATCCCACTGCTGGGCAAGCACACTGAGGAAACCAGAATTGAAAGAGATGTGTGTACCCCAATGTTCATCGCAGCACTGTTTACAATAGCCAGGACATGGAAGCAACCTAGATGTCCATCTGCAGATGAATGGATAAGAAAGCTGTGGTACACATACACAGAATGGAATATTACTCAGCTATTAAAAAGAATGCATCTGAATCAGTTCTAATGAGGTGGATGAAACTGGAGCCTATTATACAGAGTGAAGTAAGTCAGAGAGAAAAACACTAATACAGGATATTAATGCATACATATGGAATTCAGAAAGATGGTAACGAAGACCCTATATGCGACACAGCAAAAGAGACACAGGTGTAAAGAACAGAGTTTGGGACTCTGTGGGAGAAGGCAATAGCATTGAAGAGAATAGCATTGAAACATGTATATTAACATACGTGAAATAGATCCAGGTTCAATGCATGATACAGGGTGCTCAGGGCCAGTGCACTGGGATGACCCTGAGGGATGGGATGGAGAGGGAGGTGAGAGGAGGGTTCAGGACGGGGGACACATGCACACCCATGACTGATTCATGTCAATGTATGGCAAAAACCACCACAATATTATAAAGTAATTAGCATCCAATTAAAATAAATAAATTAATTTACATAAAAAGTAGTTAATAGTCAAATTATTATATGGGCTTCCCTAGTAGCTCAGATGGTAAAGAATCCGCCTGCAATGCAGGAGACCCTGTTCAATTCCTGGGTCGGGAAGATCCGCTGGAGAAGGGATAGGCTACCCACACCAGTATTCTTGGGCTTCCCTGGTGGCTCAGCTTGTAAAGATCCACCCACAATGCAGGAGACCTGGGTTCCATCCCTTGGTTGGGAAGAACCCCTGGAAAAGGGACTGTCTACCCACTCCAGTATTCTGGCCTGGAGAATTCCATGGATTGTATATTCATGGGGTCACAAAGAGTTGGACACAACTGAGCAACTTTCACTTTCATATACTTTCAATCAAATTAAATGAACATAAACATTTAGAATTTAAAAATCATTAATGTGGGACTTCCTTGGTGGTCCAGTGGTTAAGAATCCACCTAGGAATGTAGGGGATGCATGTTTGATCCCTGAGCGGGGAACTAAGATCCCACATGCCATGGAGCAGCTAAGCTCACAAGCCAGAACTACTGAGCCCGTGCACTACAAGTAGAGAATCCATGGGTCACCAGGGAAGAAGATCCTGAGTGCCGCAACTAAGACCAATGCAGCCAAATAAAAAAATATTTTAAAAAATAAAAATAAAAATCAAGAATGTAACCACTATTTCCTTAGTGTATTCTACATTCCAGAGATTCTCCTAGGTGCTAGGGACAAGAGTATAGGAAATGGCAACCCAGTCCAGTGCTCTTGCCTGGAGAATCCCAGGGACGGGGGAGCCTGGTGGGCTGCCGTCTGTGGGGTTGCACAGTCGGACACGACTGAAGCGATTTAGCAGCAGCAGCAGCAAGGACAAGAGTAAAAATGATGAGCCCTGGCACTCAAAGAGCTTATAGTTAAGTGGAGAAGATACGTAAGTAAACAGGCAAGATCTTTTAAAAAAATTTAATCAGGCAATTTTAATACATATTAGGGGGTGTGGGAAAACCTAAGGACATCAGGAATCTTTAGAAAAATAATATCACAAATATAAAACAAGTCATGACTGCCAATTCAAACGAATAAAAGGGTGAAGTATAATCAAACTTTAAGAAATCACAAACTGGATTGCAAGTGGCAAGACTGTGCAGATATGAACAGTAAAGTTTACCTCCTTGCAGCAGCCAAAGTCAGAGATATTCCTCAAATTCCCAGGTAGCTCAGGGCTGGTGTTTCCAGAACAGGCTTGGCAGAGCAGTCCATCCTAACTCAAATTTCTAGTGGCACCCAAGACCATCCTGCTCACCTGCCACCAACGCCTATGTCACCTTAAGAATACCCATGAGATATGACAATTGTTTCCTGGGCCATGGCTCCTCCTGTTACAAGAATTCCTAACAACAGAAATCAACTGAACGAATGTGCAGATGGACAGATGGATGGATAGGCAGGTGGGTGGACAGACAGGCAGATGGATGGGTAGATAGAATTGTTTTTTTCTTAAGACCCTTACTTTCAAAAAAGAAGATACATTATTTAGTAATTCCCACTCCCTGTACGTCCTCCTTATTTACGCAGCAAATATCATTCCTGTTTTACTGATAGAGCAGTGAAGGGAGGAAAGCATCCAAACACTGAAGCTGGTGTGATAATGCCGCACATTTTGCTTCCAGACATTCTGTTAAACCTGGGGCCACGGTTTTCCTGGGACAGACGGACAACTGTTTCAGTCTGAGTTGAACCCAGTCAGATGACATTTTAAGATTTTTTCTGGAATTTCAAGAAAAGAAAAAAGAAGGAAATGGAGACAAAAGAGGAAAGAAACATAACTACAGATGGTGAGGTTTGGATCTAAGACATTTCCAAGTTCTTCTCCTAATCCCACCTCATTCCCACAGGCCACAGCCCTGATAGCAAGGCCCTGAGAAAGACAGGATGGGGTTCCTGTGACAGGAACCCACAGTAGCAGCAAAGGTTCCCTCAGCATCGCCAGCAGCACTTTTACCAGAGTCAGCTGATGTGGGACTATCCTTGGTGGTGGGGCAGCAGGGCTGCTGGATGCTTTTAGCAGCTGAGAAAACAGCAATGTGTACAGACAATCAACACAAAAGTACAAATCAGAAAGGTTATTTTCTTTTAAACATGGGTTATTTACTTCTGCAAATATCCTCAAAAGGGAATACATTTCTTGAGATCCTGAGATTTCGCTTTTTCTAGTTCATTTGCAAGTATCTCCTCTCAAATCAGAAAACACTGATCATCTGTCATGTTACCAAACCCAGAGATGCAAAGATGAACAGCTGCCTTCAGGTGGTGAGCCAGACTTATATAATTATGGACTATAATACAGGGTAGTCCCTGCTCCAGACAGAAGTAAGACCAAGTAATTAGGACCCAGGCTTTAGTTGGCCCTGTAATATCAAATGTTTCAAATAGTAACTTTAAGCCCCATTTTAAAATTTTAACACAGAGATTGTACTTATATTCCCCCTTTAACTCTAACATTTCCTTGGAAATGTTTGTTTTCAAACTAGGACTCTGTATTAGAATAGCGATCTTTCTCTTATTCAAGTAATTCAGGCTTGATCATTTTATCCTAGATTATCTGGTAAAACAGAATAAAAGCTATCTACCACGCTAATATTGAATTGCTGTAACTTATTTTGTCACAGTAGTTTTATATGTATTTGGGGGGGGAAGATTTTTTAAAAAGAAATTTTACAATTTTGTAAACAGCTTTTTTTTTTTTAATTTACAGAAAAGCTGTGAAGATGAGTAGTTTTCACACACCCCACATTAGTTCTCCCCGCATTCACACCTTACATTAATATGTTACGGTTATCACTGGTATGTAAGTGCTTTTTTATTTCTGCATTGGGTTACATTGCTGTGCACACGCTTTCTCTAGTTGCGGTGAGCAGGGGCTACTCTCTGGTTGTGATACTGGGGCGTCTCACTGTGGTGGCCTCTCTTGCTACGGAGCACGGCATGTAGGGTGAGCAGGCTCAGTAGTTGTGGCTCATGGACTTAGCTGCCCCATGGCATGTGGAATCTTCCTGGACCAGGGATAGAACTTGTGTCTCTCACATTGCTGGGTAGATTCTTAACCGCTGGACCAGGAAGTCTTGTGTTTTTAAACACTCTGATTATGCAAACTCTGCTTTTCATGTTTTATTTGTAAGAGATTGTAGGCGGTACTAGAAAAGATCCCCTACAAGAATTAGTGTAATGTTGTCCAAACCCAAATATTTTTTTCTCACGGTGAGGTCCTGTCCAGAATGAGGAGTGAGGTCAAGCTGGCCCAGTTACGGGGCTTACCACGCTGACTAGTGTCACCAGAAAGAACATCTGGAGTGCTGATTTACAGAGAAGATAAGGACTAGTAAAAGGAGGACAGAGAGACTGCTAACCTTAACAGAGTTAAAGGGAAATTAGGGGGAGTTAAAATTCCTACAGATTGTCTTTTAGGGTTCCAATTCCCCAGATTTAGTATAAACTACCTCAATGCTCTATAAATGCTTATCATACATAATAACTATTTGGTGAATATAAGTGAATGCCACTTTCAAACATGGCATCATAGAAACCTCACCCTGGAGAAGGAAATGAAAACCCACTCCAGTATTCTTGCCTGGAGAACCCCAGGGACAGAGGAGCCTAGTGGGCTGCCGTCTATGGGGCTGCACAGAGTTGGATATGACTGTAGCAACCCTGAAATTATATTTTGGGGACCAGGTCTGATTTCCAGTTTTAAGACAATGTGGAGTTTCCTTAAAAAAAAACAAAAAAAAACTAAAAATAGAGCTAGTGTATGATCCAGCAACCCCACTCCTGGGCAAGTATCTGTAGGAATCGATATCATGAAAAGACGCATGCACCCCAGTATTCATTGCAGCTCTATTTACAACAGGGAAGATATGGAAGAAACCCAAGTGCCCATCAACAGATGATTTCTCAGCTATAAAAAGAACGAAATATTGCAATTGCAGCAACATGGATGGATCTAGAGAATATCATACTAAGTGAAGTAAGCCAGGTAGAGAAAGGCAAATATTACATGTATCACTTATATGTGGAATCTAGAAAATAATATAAACGAATCTATATACAGAACAGACTCACAAGCATTGAAAACAAACTTATGGCTACCAAAGGGGAAAAGGAGAAGAGGACAGATAACTAGAAGTATGGGAAATATAAGCTACTATACATAAAATAGATAAGCAAAGAGTATCGCTGTACAGCACAGGGAACTATATTCAATACCATGTAATTAACCTATAATGAAAAATAACCTGAAAAGCTGTGTGTGTGTGTGTGTGTGTATCTGAATCACTTTGCTGTATACCAGAAATTAACACAATACTGTAAATTAACTACACTTCAATTTTAAAAAGAGACAAATAGGAAGGGTTTTATATATGAAACGACTGAATCTGGATCAACAGTAGGGTTCTGTTAATGACACAGAAGGTGATTTGGCTTCTAAATGACTATTTAGCAATTCTGTCCACACTAAGATTCTTCCAGGAATCAGTACACTTTTATGGTTTACAGTCTTACGCAATACATTTGAAGAATATGATACATGCTCTGCCAGTAAGGGAATGCAATTAAATAAAATTAAAGTCCAGTTGTACAAGGACATTTATTAATTGGGGTAAAATCATAATCTAAGGACAAACTGAGATCCACAAAGATGGATACAAAGTAAAGGCTATTTAATACAGATTTTGTAAGACTGCGTAGATAACTATTTCTAAATTATATTGCAGGAAAGCAAAGAACTGATATAAAATATAATCCAAGGGAAAGAGAGAAAAGAATTAGGATGAAGAAATTTAAGGGCCAGGATTTCCATGAGTTCCTTGGACTGCTGAGAAGTGGGTGGCCACACATGTCAGTCTTGAGCAAAAGTAGCAAATACAGGAGCAGCTGCTGTTCCAGTTAACTGCCTGCTGATAGTTTAATTTGAAACAACTTCAGAGAAGCCCCCATACTAAGTAGTATGGCCGTGGTAGGCCAGCTGATAAACCTTTTCAATTACCCAACTGACGGACCATATCAATGCTTCATCTTCAATCCCCTCACACTAGGGGAAAATGCTAAAGTCACATTTCTTAAAGCCATAGTAAAAAATACATATTCTCTGTAGAATGACATAAAATGTTAATAATCCTTTCATATCTCTGACTGCAAAAGGATTTTCCCCTACAAAACCTGTATACTTGTTCACATTACAGATGCTACAGCAAAAACCATACTTCTCTTATAGCTTAGAAAACATAATGCCAGAAAGTAATTACACACAAGCTATAGTTTATAGAGGTATAGGAATCAAAACATATGGGTAGGGAAATGCTACAGAATTATAGTATTTAAATTAAGCCCAGCAGAGCATAACATTTTAATAGACACATTTAGAAAGGAGAAAAGCAAAAACAAGTTAAATCTTTTGCTTTTAGCTAATCTATTTAAACCATAATGTGATAATGGTAAAGTGTCAAAATAAAATCCTAACATCTTTATAAGACCAACAATAGGGTTGTTGTTCAGTTGTTAATTTGTGTCCGATTCTTTTTGACCCCACGGACTGTAGCATGCCAGGCTTCCCTGTCCTTCACTACCTCCCAGAGTTTGCTCAAATGAATGTCCATTGAGTCAGTGATGCTATCTAACCATCTTATCCTCTGCTGCCCCCTTCTCCTTCTGCCCTCAATCTTTCCCAGCATCAGAGGCTTTTCCAGTGAGTCAGCTCTTCACATCAGTTGGCCACAGTACTGGAGCTTTAGCATCAGTCCTTCCAACGAACATTCAAAGATGATTTCTTGTAAGCCTGAAGTCCAGGAAGTCACAAAGAGTCAGACACAACTTGGTGACTAAACAACAACAACGTATACATCTACATTACACACAGGTATATCCTCACTTATTCTAAATATTATATTTGAGTATATACTATGTATATGTATAGAAAGTAGACTAGGATAGACACTGAACCAGACTCCTTTAATAATAGTTGCTTGTAGAACAAAGACAGACACCACATATTTCTGTACTACTAAAAAGTGTGTTCATATGTTACTTGTTTAACTCTTGGGTAACAAAATCAAAATCAGGTAAAAACCCACAGAGCAATAAATAGTGCCTTTCAGTTCAGTTCAGTTCAGTTGCTCAGTCGTATCCGAGTCTTTGCGACCCCATGAATCACAGCACGCCAGGCCTCCCTGTCTATCACCAACTCCCGGAGTTCAATCAAACTCATGTCCATCGAGTCGGTAATGCCATCCAGCCATCTCATTCTCTGTCATCCCCTTTAGAAGAGGCCAAAGGAGAGGTACGAAAGCCTTCCTCAGTGATCAGTGCAAAGAAACAAAGGGGAAACAATACAATGGGAAAGACTAGAGATCACCTCAAAAAGATTAGAGATACCAAGGGAATATTTCATGCAAAGATGGGCACAATAAAGGACAGAAATGGTATGGACCTAACAGAAGCAGAAGATATTAAGAAGAGGTGGCAAGAACTATATTATAGTATACAGAGAACTATACACAGACCTATACAAAAAAGATCTTCATAACCCAGATAATCATGATGGTATGATCACTCACCTAGAGCCAGACATCCTGGAACGCAAAGTCAAGTGGACCTTAGGAAGCATCACTACAAACAAAGCTAGTGGAGGTGATGGAATTCCAACTGAGCTATTTCAAATCCTAAAAGCTGATGCTGTGAAAGTGCTGCACTCAATATGCCGGCAAATTTAGAAAACTCAGCAGTGGCTACAGGACTGGAAAAGGTCAGTTTTCATTTCAATCACAAAGAAAGGTAATGTCAAAGAATGCTCAAACAACTGCACAATTGCACTCATTTCACACGCTAGTAAAGTAATGCTCAAAATTCTCCAAGCCAGGCTTCAACAGTACATGAACCGTAACTTCCAGATGTTCAAGCTGGATTTAGAAAAGGCAGAGGAACCAGAGATCAAGTTGCCAATATTCACTGAATTATTGAAAAAGTGAGAGAGTTTCAGAATAACTTCTATTTCTGCTTTATTGACTATGCTAAGCCCTTTGACTATGTGGATCACAATAAACTGTGGAAAATTCTTAGAGATGGGAATGCCAGACCACCTGGCCTGCCTCTTGAGAAACCTGTATGCAGGTCAGGAAGCAACATTTAGAACTGGACATGGAACAAAGGACTGGTTCCAAATTGGGAAAGGAGTACGTTAAGGCTGTTTATTGTCACCCTGCTTATTTAACTTCTATGCAGAGTACGTCGTGAGAAACACTGGGCTGGAGGAAGCACAAGCTGGAATCAAGATTGCCGGGAGAAATATCAATAACCTCAGATATGCAGATAACACCACCCTTATGGCAGAAAGTGAAGAGGAACTAAAGAGCCTCTTGATGAACGTGAAAGAGGAGAGTGAAAAAGTTGGCTTAAAGCTCAACATTCAGAAAACTAAGATCATGGCATCTGGTCCCATCACTTCATGGCAAATAGATGGGGAAACAATGACAGACTTTATTTTTTTGGGCTCTAAAATCACTGCAGACGGTGACTGCAGCCATGAAATTAAAAGATGCTTACTTCTTGGAAGGAAAGTTATGACCAACCTAGAAAGCATATTAAAAAGCAGAGACATTACTTTGCCAACAAAGGTCAGTCTAGTCAAAGGCATGGTTTTTCCAGCAGTCATGTATGGATGTGAGAGTTGGACTATAAAGAAAGCTGAGTGCTGAAGAATTGATGCTTTTGAACTGTGGTGTTGGAGAAGACTCCTGAGAGTCCCCTGGACTGCAAGAAGATTCAACCAGTCAATCCTAAAGGAAATCAGTCCTGAATATTCATTCATTCAGCTGAAGCTGAAACTCCAATACTTTGGCCACCTGACTCATTTGAAAAGACCCTGGTGCTGGGAATGATTGAAGGTGGGATAAGAAGGGGACAACTGAGGATGAGATGGTTGGATGGCATCATCAACTCGATGGACATGAGTTTGAGTGAACTCCAGGGGTTTGTGATGGACAGGGAGGCTGGTGTGCCGCAGTCCATGGGGTCGCAAAGAGTCAGACACGACGAAGCGACTGAACTGAACTGAACAGAGTATAGGGAACTACAGGTGTGGACTATGAGTAGAAATGGGAACAGTGTTTGATCATGTTTGTTTTTTTTTTAACATTCTCAATTACTTCTTCCTTTTTATTTTCCTCTTTCAGAAATAATCAAAGAAAATTTCACTCAATTTTATGCTCCTGTCCCATAAAAACACCATTATTGGTGCCACAGAATTCAAGGTCTTCTTAAAGGCTTTTAAAATTAATTATGAAATTTTTCAGGATTCAAAAAAGTATAGATAAACAAAGCCCAAAACTGAGCCATTAATATATACTTGAAACTCCCTATGTACCCCTTTCTCATCTATTCCTTTGATAAGCAATGTCCTAAATTCACTATTTATCACTTCCATATGTACCTTTTTTATACTTTTAATTTACTTTTTAAATTTTTTATTTTGTATTGGAGTACAGCTTACTGACAATGTTGTGATAATTTCAGGTTAACAGCAAAGGGACTGTGTCATACATATACATGTATCCATTCTCCTCCAAACTCTCCTCCTATCCAGACTGCCACACCATGCTGCTGCTGCTGTGTCACTTCAGTCGTGTCCGACTCTGTGTGACCCCATAGACAGAAGCCCACCAGGGTCCCCCGTCCCTGGGATTCTCCAGGCAAGAACACTGAAGTGGGCTGCCATTTCCTTCTCCAATGTGTGAAAGTGAAAAGTGAAAGTGAAGTCGCTCAGTAGTGTCCGACCCTTAGCGACCCCAGGGACTGCAGCCTTCCAGGCTCCTCTATCCATGGGATTTTCTAGGCAAGAGTACTGGAGTGGCTTGCCGTTGTCTTCTCCGTGCCACACCATACTTTTACTTTAAAGGTACACATATTCATATATATATATATATGTAGCCATAAAAATATACAATAAAGAATATGCTGCTTGTGTTTCACCTATGACAAAGGGAGTCAGCAAACTTTGTTGTATCTGAAGTTGACAAACTTTTTCTGTAAGGGGTCAAAGGCTCTGAGGGCCACATGGCTTCTGTTGTAACTAGTCAGCTCTGCTGTAGTGAAGGGAAAGTAGCCATAGATAATATGCATACAAATGGGCGTGGCTGAGGTCCAACAAAACTATTTACGGAAATAGGTGGCAGGCCAGATTTGGCCCATGTGCTGACCTCTGGTTTATATATATAGTATCATACTGAGCTATCTTTCTTTTATGACTTGCTTTGTTTTTAATTGATATATAGCTGATTTATTGGGTTGGCCAAAAAGTTCACTTGGGTTTTTCATAAGATGTTATGGAAAAATCCAAACGAAATTTTTGGCCAACCCAATACAACGGTGTGCCAATCTCTGTTATACAGCAAAAGTGACTCAATTTTACACGTATATATTATGTATTCTTTTGTAAAACATTCTTTTTCATTATGGTTTATCCCAGGAGACTGGATATAGTTTCCTACAATTTACTGTTATCATCCAAAATTCTGTTTTTGAGATTTGTCTCTGCTGTCACAGATAGCTGCAGTTCCCTCAGTCCAAGAAGTGCTACTCTCAACATTCCTGTACACAGTTCCTTTGGCACAAGTGAAAGTATTTCTCTGGGGTACTTAATATCTGCTGGGTTATATGGTCTGGGCATTTCTAACTTTACCATACAGTGCTCAGTTACTCTCTAAATATGCTATATCAAATTATTCTCTCACACACTTGTAATTGTCAATATGTGAGATTTCTGCACCAGCTCAATGGAAGTGAAATGATATCTCATCATCACATTGGTATATATCTTCTTAGTATTAGCAAGCTAATAAATCTTTTCAAATATTAGCTGGCTTCTTAGGATTCATCTTTTCTGAGCTTTCTGTCCCTGTTCTACTATTTGTCTTTTTCTTTCTGATGTGTATTTATATTGGACATTAACCATTGTTGTCTGTGTGTATATCAGTAATGACTTGTCTTTTCACATAGTTTTGCTGTCTTCATGTGCATAAGTTTTAAAGTTTCACATAGTCAAATTTGTCCATCTTTTTCTTTGTGGTTTCTACTTGTTTAGAAACTCATTCCCTACTCTAGCATCATAAAGATATTCTTATGTATTTCCTCAAAATGTTTTACTTTTATGTATTTAGATTCTACCTCACATGATAAAATAAAGCAAATTCCACCTAGAATTTTTTTTTTAATACAGGTAATCAATTGTTCTTGCACCACGTGTTGATATGTGCACTTTCCCCACTGACCTGTACTGCTGGCTTCATCGCAGCACCGGACAGAGCCGTGCATGCTGTGCTCAGACCTTCAGTCACATCCAACTCTTTGTGACCCTATGGGCTGTAGCTGGCCAGGTTCCTCTGTCCATGAGATTCTCCTGGCAAGAATACTCGAGTCGGGGAGCCATTTCCTCCGCCAGGGGATCTTCCCAACCCAGGGATAGAACCCACATCTCTATGTCTCCTGCATTAGCAGGCAGGTTCTATATATCACTTGCGCCACCTGGGAAGCCCATGTGTATCTTTGCTGGGCTCTCCCTTCTGTTCCCTTGACCTGTTTTGTCCGCTGACAAAACAGTCTTAATTGCTTGCTAGAGTCCATCTCCCAGTTTTGATCTTCAAAGTTGGTTATTCTTGTTCTTCCTTATAAATTTTAGAAAATTTTATTTTTGTCTAATTTTAAATAATTTTTGTGAATTTTACTGAAATTCCATCAAACTTTATAAACAGGTATCAAAGGCTTTAAAAAAGACTAAGATTCAAATGATAATTTCTGAGAAACAGATTAAGGGTTCTCTGTTCTGCTGCCTTCTTATTTTTTCTGCTATAAATTATTTCCTTGCAGTATGTAAAACATTTAAGACAAAGTAGCTTATTTTTCAGTCACCATAAGTCATTGGGACCTGCTGGGATGGTAAAAAAAAAGTTTCTAATTTTCCATTGCTGGCACTGATTACCACAGGGCTTAACTTTATTATCTTTAGCTCCTACTTAGTTTCCCAACTGTCATTCCATAGTACATTTTTCTAGATGTTATTAATACCTGTGCCTGGGAAAGGAAGTTATAAATTCAGACAAATTTTAAAAATCCTCTATAGTAAGTTTCTCACTTGGAGTTTTATAATACATTTCAGTATATCAAAGACTCTCAGTAAAGAAATATGTCTAATTTTGTTTTAACTTACTATTTCCAATTTTTTGCATGCAGTAATTATTTACTTCTTGCATACTGATTAATATTCTACAAACAAAGTTCCATGGGACATCAATTTGGGAAATGGTATATTTAAACTAACAAGGAAAAGACAAGAATTCAGATATTTCTGATTTCTACAAAACAAACCAATAAAAAAGCACCCAGCAAGCCTCTCTGAAATGCTTAAGTGATTCTCTTTTTAGCTTGGGGTCTTAGTGTTGACCTATACCTAATAAAACTTTTCCTTTAACTTGACAAAAGTTTTACTTTCCTTTTTATTTCAGCACTGAACTGAAAGAACAGGCAGCCGTCCCAGATTTATTCACCTCTCACTGTGAAAGCTATAGGAGTATTTGGCCTTATAAAAACACAAACCAAAGAAATGCATCTCTCTTATGCATGCTGGGCATTGAGCCCAGGTTCTTGCTGCCAAGTGGCCTGAGGAGAACCAAAAAGCACACCAAAATTAAGTGACTTTTGTTTATATTTTCTCCCCTCTGCCCTGTTGATGCAGCAGGTATTAA
Source organism: Moschus berezovskii (assembly GCF_049115385.1). Lineage (NCBI taxonomy): Eukaryota > Metazoa > Chordata > Mammalia > Artiodactyla > Moschidae > Moschus > Moschus berezovskii. Next base: position 9,326,234 of record NC_142478.1, on the reverse strand, counting down.
TCTGACTGATGCACTGCTGAACTGGCAGGGTGGCCCTGCTCAGCTAAGGACAGCAGGGGAAGAGCAGGTCACTGCCAGTCTCGGCAGACACCTCAGACAGAGGACACTGGCCTTTCCTGGAAAACACTTCTCCTTTCTTATAAGGCGTACTCCTCGCTGCTATAGTAACAAGTACTCGACAGCAGTCATGGGCAACTTTTGAGAGTCAGGTTCTTTCCAGTCAGCAAGGAAAAAATATTGGCATTCTCTGTCTCTCTTTGAACTACATCTGACATTTATTCCAACATTTGTTTATTAAGTGCTTACCAGGCATGTGCTAATTGCTAGGGTTACCAAGACCAGTATCATAGTCCTGGAGAGCCTGAAAGTATAAATTAGAGGTTGAAGGCTGAGTACCACAAGCATTGCCTGAAGTAGAACTAGACTTGGATCCTGACGTGAGCAATTGGGAATGTAAATCCCAAACAATGGGCACTCTGTGCTCCACAAAGCTGGAGACCTTTCCTTGTTTTCTGTTGTATCCTGAGCCTGGATTAGGGTCTCTCAACAAATATTATCGGCTATTGAATGAGCAAGGGCTGGAGCCATCTAGAATCGTGATTTAGCTGTGCATGAAACTTCATTTTATGCCCTCCACTAGCTTGTCCAGCTTTTCCTTGACAATGTCCCCCACAGATTCCATTCCATCCTTGACCTGCTACGTCTGGAAATCCTCCCTCATATTGTGCAGAAATCCACTCTCTCAACTTTGCACCCACAGATGTATACTTTACCCCCAGGACAACACAGAACATACAGATCCATTCCCTCTACTGTAGTGTGTGTGCTTAGTCACTCAGTCATGTCCGACTCTCTGTGACCCCGTGGACTGCGGCCCGCCAGGCTCCTCTGGCCATGGGGATTCTCAAGGCAGGAATCCTGGAGTGGGTTGCCATCCCCTTCTCCAGATTCCCTCCTCTACTACTTCTTGTTGTGAAAATTTCAAGTCTACAGAAAAGCGAAAGGAATAGTACAGTGAACACCCATACACATGTTTCATCTATTCACCAATTATTAATATTTTTCTGTATTTACTGTTATATCTTGCTATTTTTTAACGTTCATGAATTATTTGAGAGCATGCTGTAAACAAAAGCCTGTCGCCTCTAATACATCTGCTTACATCTCCTAAGAATAAGAACATTCTCCCACATAACAACTTTCCTATATACACCTAATCAAAGAAATATTAACCAAAAAACCTAAAATAAAGTTCATATTTAAATTTTCTTAATTATCCCCAAAGCATTTTTTTAAAATCTGGATTTTTAAATTCCAAATTAAAAAAAAAAACAATAGTCTTTTAAAACCTGAAATATCTTTCTAGCCTTTTTGTATTTTTCATATTACCTTTTTTTGGCCAGGGTTCCTATTACATAAATGGTATCTATGTGCACTGCTAAAGCATCAGCTGGAGTCACAGAATGTCAGGCTGTATCACCTGAGAGTGAGACAGATTGTGATAGGTATACCAGTTGACCACTTGATTAAGAATGTGATCACCAGATCTCTTCATTGACAAAGGTACATTTTTCCCCTTATAATTAAAAACTTAAGTATTTCTTCTTCTATTTGGATTTTTAAAAGTCCAATGTTTTAGAATCTATTGTCATTTAAAATTTTTGCTACTCAAATTGTCCCAGATTTGGTCAACTGAGCCTCTTAAAGCTGCCTCTAGGTCTTTTTGACTTGACCCCACTGGTTGAGCACGTCCTACCTTCCTATCAGTAGGGTCCAGCCTTACCTGGACTTTCCCTTTCCCAGGATCTGGGATTAACTATTCCTCTGAGGATCCCTGGTTCTTCCTAGCAATTGGGAGCTAATGCTGGGAACAGCAATTATGAGAACAATTTTGCTAGTCTCTTCTACAGCCCTTCAGGTGTTTTAATCCAGTTATTTCTGTCTTATACCCCTTCCCAAACTTCCAAACCATGGCTCAGTTCAGTTCAGTCACTCAGTCGTGTCCGACTCTTTGCGACCCCATGAATCACAGCATGCCAGGCCTCCCTGTCCATCACCAACTCCCGGAGTTCACTCAAACCCACCTCCATCGAGTCGGTGATGCCATCCAGCCATCCCACTCTCTGTCGTCCCCGTCTCCTCCCACCCCCAATCCCTCCTAGCATCAGACTCTTTTCCAGTGAGTCAACTCGTCGCATGAGGTGGCCAAAGTATTGGAGTTTCAGCTTTAGCATCAGTCCTTCCAATGAACACCCAGGACTGATCTCCTTTAGAATGGACTGGTTGGATCTCCTTGCAGTCCAAGGGACTCGCAAGAGTCTTCTCCAACACCACAGTTCAAAAGCATCAATTCTTCGGCGATCAGCTTTCTTCACAATCCAACTCTCACATCCATACATGACTACAGGAAAAACCATAGCCTTGACTAGGCGGACCTTGGTTGGCAAAGTAATGTCTCTGCTTTTTAATATGCTATCTAGGTTGGTCATAACTTTCCTTCCAAGGAGTAAGCGTCTTTTAATTTCCTGGCTGCAATCAGCATCTGCAGTGATTTTGGAGCCCAAAAAAATAAAGTCTGACACTGTTTCCACTGTTTCCCCATCTATTTCTCATGAAATAGAAACCATGGCTAACTTCTCCCAATTCCTTAAACAAGTCTTCCTGTGACTTAGCTTTGACTTCTACCCAGCTCTTCTCTTTCACTTTCCCTGTCCCAACTCGGCTGTGGTCTTCTATCCCAGTGTTTCCCAACCTGGCTCTCCATCAGAATCATCCGCCACTTCTTTAATATACAGATTCCCATGATCTACTCGCTCCACACCTACTGAATGAGAATCTCTGGAGTAGATCATAGGATTCTGCTTTTAAGTACCTCAAGTTAATATTGACATAGCCAGTCCAACGCACACTTCAGTTTCTCAAAGCCTTGTGGGCCCAGAATTGAATAGCATATCAAAAGTGTGGTCTAGAGCTAACACTTTTCTTATTCTGGACATTATAGGTCTTTCAGCATAATTAAATCAATGCTGACATTTTGGGGGGAGGTGGAGGCAACAACATGAAATTTTTGACTCTTAATGAATGGATTTATTTATTTATTTTGTTCTTGTTGGCTGTGCTGCAGAGCTTGAGGGATTTCAGTTCACTGACCAGGGACTGAACCGGGACAATGGCAGTGAAAGCCCAGAATCCTAACCCCTAGGCCACCAAGGAACTCCCCCCATGATGAATTTATGAAGAATTAAATCCTCAAGGCTTTTTCAAAAATATTGTTAATCACCTCTCCCCTACTGCTTCATGCTCCATTGATCTTTCAGCCATAGGGGTAAGGATTTACATTTGTTCCAATTAAAACTCATACTGCTTAATTCAGTCAAACCTTCAGTATGTTAGGGGTCTTATGGATCCTGATTTTATCATCCTAAGTACTTTTTACCCTTTCAACTTTATGTCACTCACAGTCAAGCATGCTGTCAAAGTCCTCTTACATTCTTTTTTTCTATTATTTTTTAAGTATTAAAAAAATCAATCTTACACACTTTTCTATGATTATGGCTATCTAACTGTATGTGTTTGTCAAAACTCACAGAATCATACATCAAAAAGAGTGAATTATAATGTATGTGAATTATACTCCTCCGCCAAAAAAACACCTTACATTCCAAATACTTAGCTGTATTTTCCTCCCAGATTAGATCTCAGTAACTTACTCTGATTGACAATCTCTGCAAAATGTACTGGAGCTTCCCTGGTGCCTCAGATGGTAAAGACTCCACCTGCACTGAAGGAGATGTGGGTTTGACCCCTGGGCTGGGAAGATCCCCTGGAGAAGGAAATGGCAACCCACTCCAGTATTCTTGCCTGGAGAATTCCATGGACAGAGGAGCCTGGTGGGCTACAATCCAAGGGGTCGTAAGGAGTCGGACACGACTGAGTGACTAATAACACTATCACACTATCACAATATAAAATGCAAAGAAAAAGTGAGGAAATGTGGAATAAGGTGAAAATTATATTAAAAAGTTACAATCCTTCACAGAACTAGGTTAAAAAATTTAAAAAAAGATCTGTCATTCTTGCCTAGAGAGTGGAAGTTAGACAATTTTCCACATATAAGTTTGACAAATGTTAGTTACTCAGTTATGTCCAATTCCTTGTGATCCCAGGGACTGTAGTCCCCCAGGCTCCTCTGTCCATGGGATTCTCCAGGTAAGAATACTGGAGTGGGTTGCCATTCCCTTCTCCAGGGGATTTTCCCAACCCAGAGACTGAACCCGGGTCTCCCACATTGCAGGCAGATTCTTTATCATCTGAGCCACCTCCATTCCTTAAGTTTGACAAGGATTTCAAAACACACTCTTCAGTGTTGGTGAAGCTCTCATAAGACACACTTCTCAGCATGAATAAGAGGCCGAAGGGATAGAACCTACCTGGCCATTCAAAAGTATCTAGTAAGAACCTAAAGAATTTAGCTGGAATATATATAAATATATATATATTTATACTGATAAGCTCTAGAAAGAATTAATTACATCAAATTTTTAGCAGTAGCCAGCCATTACCAGTTGATGAAAGACATTCTGTTTATTTTTAATGATTTCTACTTTAAAAAATAATTTTTACATTTCTATAAGCCCATGCTAGCTTTATACATAATTAGAAAAAAAAGCAGTACACATTTATAAAAATACCAATTAAAGAAAGTGGAGGGAAATAAACCACAAAAGAAAAGAAACAGGGATAAAATAATTTTCTTTAAAAATATACCTGTCACTGATACAAATTTTCAAAAATAAAACATGTCTTCCAGGTAGTCAATAATTTTATAAAGAATGTTTGTTCTGAGAATGAACAGTATTTCCCTTGAGAAGCCTGAGGGCCATGGAAGATTCAAATATACAGTGTTTCAAAAAGGGACACTTGCACTTATTCCAAATAATATTTCCTAAAAGAGAAGCTTTATACAGAGTTATTAAATACTATAACTATAAATTCATACCTTGAAGAACGATGCTCTGGTTTATTTCGTTCGTTACGATCTGTAAAGAAAGAAGACAGTCACATTTTAAAATGCTCTTTAGAAGTCTTAGAAAAGAAGTTCTTAAATACCAGCTGCCATACCATCAGATTTCACAAAGGACTGTTCAAAGGTTGCTGTGTCTTCCCCTACGTCAGGCTCTCCTTCAGAGTTGAGAGGATTTGTCTGACAGAGGAGTTATGAAAGATACAAAGAAGGACAGGCATATAAAGTTTTTACAGTTTGTTAAAAATAATCTACTTAGAAAATATATCATTACATGTATTATTTCATTTTCAAAGATCTTTGCTGTTTTAAACACTTTGCTAAAACCTAAACAAGTTTAACTAAGGAAAGAAAGTAAGGAAACTGAAAAGCCACAAATTACTCAGCTCAAAAAAATCATTCCATGAATCATGGTTGGCAAAAGCTTCTAACAGGATGGGGAGGGGAAAGAAATGAGCAGTCAGCTACATCTGCAAATACACTGAGACCAGTACAGCCTCCTCCTTAACTCTCTATCACCCAGAACTTTTCAGAAGTTGGATTTCCATGTTTCACAGAAAATTAGGTCTAAAGGGCTACAGGGCAGTGGTTCTCAACCACGGGTGATTTTGCTCCTCCTCCCCAAGGGGACACCTGGCAACGCCAGGAAATAGTCTGTGGTTGTCACAGCTCAGGAGGAAGGAGCTACTGGCATCTGGTGGGTGGAGACCAGGGATGCTACTAACCACTACAACAAAGAATAATCTCACCGAAAATGTCAGCAGTGTTAAAATGGAGAAACCCTGCTACAGAATAGGAGGCCAGAGCCTAGCTGCTAGACGTTTTTAGAAGTGCCTCTATGTACTACTCTAAAATGGGCTTCATCAACCTGAAGACTGTTAAATATAAGAGAAAGAACCACAAAACCCACAGGTTGTCCTTTATGTTTTGACTAATGATTTTTCCTTCAGTACATGCTTAAAAATAAAAATAAATAAATGAAGTGGAAAGATAGCAGTGTTATGAAAAAACTAACGACAAAAAGCAATGGGGGAAAAAAAAAGAAGAAAGCAAGCAATGGGTAAAACCACAATAAAATCCTATAGAATGACTTAAAAATCCTATGCAAGATTATCAAAAGGTAGTTTTCTAAACTCTCTTCTGAATTAACACAAACATGACACACAATTTAATGGCTAAACAAAGATAAGACTGGAATCCTTTCTTCTCCCCTTGATTTTACGGCTGATGCAGCAGCATAAAGATTACGAAAACATTCTCTAAAAGTTCTGAAGAAATTTTATGAAAAAATTATGAAAGAAAATCAGATTTACATAGTTAAATATAAATTCTTTCTGAGTGGGTACTTAATAAAAGAGAAATATCTTTTTAAGCCAAGGATTTAGCACACAGGAAGATACTGTTCTCTGAAACACTGACAAGGAGAAAGATCCACAATAAAGCATTTTTGTTTAGCTCTAAGGCTCTCCCAAACACAGGGGGTTAATATGCTTCTGGTTCCAATTTCTCTACACAGTAACTTAGTGTTACTGCCACTTTTAAAACTTTTAATTTAACTTGATCTACCCCTCCTCTAAATAAAAATCTAGTTTTTCACTTGTTGAGTACTATAAAATTTAAAGTCAGGAATACAGCGCACATGTTAAACCATTTTTTGACTGTTCCTCTTCAGCTTTTAGCCTGTTAGTTTTGCTAACAAAAGTTAAGTATACTGTCTCAAAGTAAAGCCAGAAGCTAGATGCACATCAGCTATCCTCATAACAAAGTAACAGCTCTTACCTGTCACTAAGATGAGCTAAGTCTGCCCGAAATACAATTTGCTGTGGCTGGTGTCTTAGTTTCATACAGCTCATTTAGGCGCGTAATAGCGAATTCCCCTACAAACCTTCCTAGACACACAGCACACAGGAGGAGGGGAGAAACAGAGTCACGATGCATGTAAACAAGACTCAGCCTCCAAGGTTCCCTCCAGGGCCTGTTCTGATTGGCAGATGTGCTGCGATCAGTCTGCACAGCTGGAATGCAGCCATTCAGGAAGCAAATGGCTCATAGTTCTCCTTCATTCTTGGTTAAAACAGGAAATTCTACCAATATTCTAATAGTTTCTGCTCTAAGAAAATACAAATACCTTCCCACTGTACTTCCCTGTGGAGAAGTAATTAAAATTGGAGAAAATAACTTGATAATCTGTTGGAGGACATTTTAAACATTTCCTCCCAAATTCACTGTTAGTGCACATGTGTTACATTTCCACATAAATATGCATGCACAGTGCTTATAACATGTTACTCCTAAAGACCCAAATATTTGATAATTTGAGGGTTAGGGTAAATTATCCATTACTTACAGTACCCCCCCTATCTCTTGGCAATGGAAAACAAATTAAGATTCATGTTCTTGGCTTAATCTTTTTTCTTAAAATACATAAATAACTGGACTTCACATTTTTCCATAAGTCATCTTTAAGCTTGAAAACATATAAACAGGAACTGTGTGCATGCTGTGTGTCTGCATTTTAACATACTTATTTTAAGCAAAGTAATTCTCATGACAGCCGAGACTATTGTGCAAATGTCAAAAAATACATTAGTGTTAATGCTGAATTTCTGGCAAAATAATAAGTGGTTATTTTGATCCAAAAGCTGAGACTGAACAAAACAAAGCACTGAGGGCAGATTCAGAATCTGGATCTTGCCAACAATAATAAAACATTTGGATTAAAATTCCCTTAAGAAAAATGAGAACACATCTACAGCAAACATGGACATTTCATCTTTACTATATACAGTGCTTTAAGCGTATGGTTTCTATTTATTTCAAATCAAGTACTCTTTAGCATATTCCCCCCAATTTTTCAGAGTTCTAAGTTTTAAATAATTATGAAAGAAAATTCTTGCAAAGGCTTCCCAAATCTTTACATACTTAGATAACTTACTAGCCCCAAACCTCACCATTTCCACAAAGAAAAGAGTTATTAAAAATAAGAATGGCCTTTTTCAATTACGGTTCTCTCAGGGTATATGCCCAGTAGCAGGATTGCTGGGTCATATGGTAGTTTTCTTCCTAATTTTTTAAGGAATCTCCATACTGTTCTCCATAGTGGTTGCATCAATGTACATTTCCAACAACAGTGCAAGAGGGTTCCCTTTTCTCCACACCCTCTCCAGCATTTATTGTTTGTAGATTTTTTTTTTTGAAGACAGTCATTCTGACCGGTGTGAGGTGATACCCCATCGTAGTTTTGATTTTCATTGGCAGAAGCCAATACAATATTACAAAGCAACTATCCTCAATTAAAAATAAATTCCTAAAAAGAATGGCTTAACTCTAAAATTTAGTTACCCAATGCTGCACATTTCCTGTGGACAATGCACTAGCTCCAGGAGCTGAGCAGATTGACAGTATACTTTCAAGGTGAAAGTTGGCATGGCTGGATGGCTGCGTGAAAGTGTACAGCTTTGTAGGTTTCAGTCACTGATTCTCTATCTCTCTCTCTCTCACACACAAACACACACACACACACACACACATGCCATGCAAGAGACAGAGAGAGACCTTAGATTTCCTGCTCCCACTCATCCACATCTCCTGGTTAATAAAGATAACTGAGGAAATGGAAGGACACCCTGAAAGAACAACAAACGCAGAACACAGGCAGAACTGGTGCAAAGGGTGTTCAAGACCGTGCGTGTGTGGATGGTGTAGGGACAACTGAGGGAACGGTGGGCACACCGAGAGGGACAAGAATCAGGACAGAACTGGGAAGCTTCCACGGGTCTGAGAGCTCCAGATGGCCAGATGTTCCTGCCATCATGACTCCTGGTCCTAAGTAATATGGACATTCAGGATTCCAATGTTTATATATCTAGATGGTATACCACCATTGTAGAAATAGGCCCTTATACTGGCAGCGACAGCTTTTTGGAAATGGAGAGACAGAGTCTACTGATGCTAATTATTCAGGGTGACTCTGAATCTAATAAATATAACAGTTTGAAATGAAGATGACAAAAATGCAGATGTCCTCTTTTGCTTTGATTAAAATGAAGAATGGCCAACTCAGAACTTAGTAGAATCTACTGTAAGAAATGAGGGCTTTGACGATCTGGTTCTAATCAATCAAATCCCACTGGGTCAGGACTTATACTACTAACTCAAGTGGGCAACAAAAGGTCCTAAGTCATTCTTTGAAATTAGTGGGAAGACTCAGTCCCTAGGAGTGAGAATACATAGACACACTCAAAATCGAGTAGGAATCTCTCTTGTATTTCATGTTGGAGTGCTAATATCTCTCTTTAGAATGACTATTCGGAGAAGGCAATGGCAACCCACTCCAGTACTCTTGCCTGGAAAATCCCATGGACGGAGGAGCCTGGTGGGCTGTAGTCCATGGGGTCGCTAAGAGTCGGACACGACTGAGTGACTTCACTTTCACTTTTCACTTTCATGCATTGGAGAAGGAAATGGCAACCCACTCCTGTGTTCTTGCCTGGAAAATCTAAGGGACGGGGGAGCCTGTTGGGCCAATGGCTATGGTGTGGCACAGAATCAGACACGACTGAAGCGACTTAGCAGCAGCAGCAGCACAATGACTATTATTTGTGAAGGGATTCCACATCAGGCTTGCAAGCATTACTTACACATTCCAGCTTGGGAGTATATATGAATAGCTTACGTTATTTTAAAGAATGATCAATGCCAGTCAGTATTAACTAAAAGATTTACACATTCTGAAGAAGAATTCTTTGCACCTTATGGCAAACAGAATAAGTAAAACAATGAATTCCTCCATGAGAAGAGAGAAGATACTCAGGGATCACAAATCTTACTTTAATGAGTCTTCAAAACATGGCAAAACTGGTTCTCCTCAATAGTACATGGATGGAATTTTATATGTCTCAGATGAGAGTTTCAGAAGCTTTCCTAAAATCTTTAAATGTCATTTCCTGAGAAAATGACAAATATGTCTGTCTACTTGGAAAGAACCCAGGATTCATTCTACAAATTACTGACCCACCTAATACCTAGTCACCTCCTCATTCTAATTACAATTCCCCACCCTTGTTCAGGTGTCTTTCCAAACTGATTTTTAGGCACTTTTGAGACTTCCACAGTGACTACTATCAGTTCAGTTCACTTCAGTTGCTCAGTCGTGTCTGACTCTTTGCGACCCCATGGGCCACAGCACACCAGGCCTCACTGTCCATTGCCAACTCCCAGAGTTTACTCAAACTCATGTCCACTGAGTCAGTGATGCCATCCAACCATTTCATCCTGTGTCATCCCCTTCTCCTCCTGCCTTCAATCTTTCCCAGCATCAGGGTCGTCTCCAATGAGTCAGTTCTTCACATCAGGCGGCCAAAGTATTAGAGATTCAGCTTCAGCATGGGTCCTTCCGATGAATATTCAGGACTGATTTCCTTTAGGATAGACTGGTTGGATCTCCTTGCAGTACAAGAGACTCTCAAGAGTCTTCTCTAACACCACAGTTCAAAAGCATCAAGTCTTCAGCCCTCAGCTTTCTTTATACTTCAAATCTCATATCCATACACGACTACTGGAAAAACCATAGCTTTGATTAGATGGATTTTGTTGGCAAAGTAAGGTCTCTGCTTTTTAATATGTTGTCCAGGTTAGTCATAACTTTCCTTCCAAAGAGTAAGCGTCTTTTAATTTCATGGCTGCAGTCACTATCTGCAGTGTATTTGGAGCCCAAAAAAATAAAGTCTCTCACTGTTTCCACTGTTTCCCCATCTATTTGCCATGAAGTGATGGGACCAGATGCCATGATCTTAGTTTTCTGAATGTTGAGCTTTAAGCCAACTTTTTCACTCTCCTCTTTCATGGTCATCAAGAGGCTCTTTAGTTCTTCTTTGCTAAGGGTGGTGTCATCTGCATATCTGAGGTTATTGATATTTCTCCCGGCAATCTTGATTTCACCTTGTGCTTCCTCCAGTCTGCATTTCTCATGATGTACTCTGCATAAAAGTTAAATAAGCAGGGTGACAATATACAGCCTTGATGTACTCCTTTTCCGATTTGGAACCAGTCTGCTGTTCCATGTCCAGTTCTAACTGTTGCTTCCTGACCTGCATACAGATTTCTGAAGAGGCAGGTCAGGTGGTCTAGTATTCCCAGCTCTTAAGAATTTTCCACAGGTTGTTGTGGTCCATACAGTCAAAGGCTTTGGCATAGTCAATAAAGCAGATGATTTTCTGGAACTCTCTTGCTTTTTTAATAATCCAACAGATGTTGTCAATTTGATCTCTGGTTCCTCTGCCTTTTCTGAAACCAGCTTGAATATCCGGAAGTTCACGGTTCATATACTTTTGAAGCCTGGCTTGGAGAATTTTGAGCATTATTTTGTTAGCGTGTGAGATGAGTGCAATTGTGCAGTAGTTTGAGCATTCTTTGGCACTGCCTTTCTTTGGGATTGGAATGAAAACTGACCTATTCCAGTCCTGTGGCCACTGCTGAGTTTTCCAAATTTGCTGGCATATTGAGTGCAACACTTTCACAGCATCATCTTCAGGATTTGAAATAGCTCAACTGGAATTCCATCACCTCCACTAGCTTTGTTCGTAGTGATGCTTCCTAAGGCCTACTTGACTTTGCATTCCAGGATGTTTGGCTCTACGTGAGTGATCACACCGTTGTGATTATCTGGTCATGAAGATCTTTTTTTTTTTGGTATACTTCTGTGTATTCTTGCCACCTCTTCTTAATATCTTCTCCTTCTGTTAGGTCCATAGGATTGTGCCCATCTTTGCAGGAAATGTTCCCTTGCTCTCTAATTTTTTAAGAGATCTCTAGTCTTTCCCATTCTATTGTTCTCCTCTATTTCTTTGCATTGATTTTTGACAAAAGCTTTCTTATCTCTCCTTGCTATTCTTTGGAACTCTGCATTCAAATCAGTATATCTTTCCTTTTCTCCTTAGCCTTTTGTTTCTCTTCTATTCACAGCTATTTGTAAGCGACTAGTGTATTGTTCTTTTAAATGGTAAACTTTCAATACATCTACTGGGTTGGCCAAAACAGTTGGTTTGTATTTTTCTGTAACAGCTTATGAAAAACCCGAATGAGCTTTTAGGCCAACCCAATATATCTGTTGTTGAACTTAAGAAAGTTACTACTCTCTTGATCCAAGGAGTGAAAGACATCTATAAGTGATGTTTACACAGCACTGCCCATGCTTCTGTGGGTAACCGGAAAAGTCTGGTTGACAGCACTGCCAATACTGACGCCTTTCATTAATTCTAATTATTAAATGCCTCAACTCATGCAAAGGTAGCACAGTAATCACAGGGAGGGGGAAATCAGAACGGAAGTTTGTTCAACTTACGAGTTAGGTTTCAATAAAGAAGTAGGCTGTCTCATGGAATCCTTCCCATGCCCACTCCTTTTGCCTACATTTTAGGTTATGATCAACACTTGTCTGGATGGTGATGTCTTGACTCAATTTTTTGGTTCCTGTCTCATCCTCTCCAATTCAGCTGTATTGCTTGGGCAGATAAATCCTCAGAAAAATTACAAATCACTACGTGCCCTAGACCCTCAGAGAATTCCATGAGGTAATGACAGATGCATCCTTAGGACCTTGCCTGTGCATAGCTGAGCAGTCAGTAAATGTCAGCTGCCATCTAGGGTTAAAAGGACAGCTATTAAGTAGAAGTAGTGACTAGGACTATTAACTAGAAGTAGTGACTAGTAAGGAGCAGTGGTTGCCCTTTGCTGGAGCAGCCGTGAAGAGATATCCCACGTCCAAGGTAAGAGAAACCCCAGTAAGATGATAGGCACTGAGAGAGGGCATCACAGGGCAGACAGACTGAAACCACAATCACAGGAAACCAACCAATCTAATCACATGGACCACAGCCCTGTCTAACTCAGTGAAACTAAGCCATGCTATGTAGGGCCACCAAAGATCGATGGTCTTAGTGGAGAGTTCTAACAAAATGCAGTCCACTGGAGAAGGGAATGGCAAACCACTTCAGTATTCCTGCCTTGAGAACCCCATGAACAAAAGAAATGGCAAAAAGATAGGACACTCAAATATGAATTCCCCAGGTCGGTAGGTGCCCAATATGCTATTGGATACCAGTGGAGAAATAACTCCAGAAAGAATGAAGAGATGGAGGCAAAGAAAAAACAACACCCAGTTGTGGATGTGACTGGTGATGGAAACAAGGTCTGATGCGGTAAAGAGCAATAATGTATCGGAACCTGGAATGTTAGGTCCATGAATCAAGGCAAATTGGAAGTGGTCAAACAAAAAATGGCCAGAGTGAACGTTGACATTTAAGAAATCAGTGGACTGGAATGGGTGAATTTAACTCAGATTACAATAAACTGTGGAACATTCTGAAAGAGATGGGAATCCCAGACCACCTGACCTGCCTCTTGAGAAACCTGCATGCAGGTCAGGAAGCAACAGTTAGAATTGGACATGGAACAACAGACTGGTTCCAAATAGGAAAAGGAGTACGTCAAGGTTGTATCTTGTCACCCTGCTTATTTAACTTATATGCAGATTATATCATGAGGAACACTGGGCTGGAAGAAGCACAAGCTGGAATCAAGATTGCCGGGAGAAATATCAATAACCTCAGATATGTAGATGACACCACCCTTATGGCAGAAAGTGAAGAGGAACCCAAAGGCCTCTTGATGAAAGTGAAAGAGGAGAGTGAAAAGGTTGGCTTGAAGCTCAACATTCAGAAAACTAAGATCATGGCATCTGGTCCCATCACTTCATGGGAAATAGATGGGGAAACAGTGGAAGCAGTGTCAGACTTTATTTTTTGGGCTCCAAAATCACTGCAGATGTTGATTTCAGCCAGGAAATTAAAAGATGCTTACTCCTTGGTAGGAAAGTTATGACCAACCTAGATAGCATATTAAAAAGCGGAGACATTACTTTGCCAACCAAGGTCTGTCTAGTCAAGGCTATATTTTTTGCAGTGGTCATGTATGGACGTGAGAGCTGGACTGTGAAGAAAGCTGATCGCAAAAGAATTGATGCTTTTGAACTGTGGCGCTGGAGAAGACTCTTGAGAGTCCCATGGACTAAAGAGATCCAACCAGTCCATTCTAAAGGAGATCAATCCTGGGTGTTCATTCGAAGGACTGATGCTAAAGCTGAAACTGCAATACTTTGGCCACCTCATGCGACGAGTTGACTCACTGGAAAAGAGTCTGATGCTAGGAGGGATTGGGGGTGGGAGGAGATGGGGACGACAGAGAATGAGATGGCTGGATGGCATCACCGACTGGATGGACATGAGTTTGAGTGAACTCCGGGAGTTGGTGATGGACAGGGAGGCCTGGCGTGCTGTGATTCATGGGGTCGCAAAGAGTCGGACACGACTGAGCAACTGAAGTGAACTGAACTGATATCTACTACTGTGGGCAAGAATCCCTTAGAAGAAATGGAGTAGCCATCATTGTCAACTATAGTCTGAAATGCAGTACTTGGATGCAATATCAAAAACGACAGAATGATCTCCGTTCATTTCCAAGGCAAACCATTCAATATCACGGTAATCCAAGTCTATGCCTCAACTAGGAATGCTGTAGAAACTGAAGTTGAAGGGTTCAATAAAGACCTACAAGACTTTCTAGAACTAACACCCAAGAAAGATGTCCTTTTCATTATAGAGAACTGGAATGCAAAAGAAGGAAGTCAAGAAACACCTGGAGTAACAGGCAAATTTGCCTTAGAGTACAGAATAAAGCAGGGCAAAGGCTAATAGAGTTCTGTCAAGCAAATGCACTGGTCATAGCAAATACCCTCTTCCAACAACACAAGAGAAAACATGGACATCACCAGCTGGTCAACAATGAAATCAGATTGATTATATTCTTTGCAGCCAAAGATGGAGAAGCTTTATATAGTCAGCAAAAACAAGACCAGGAGCTGACTGTGGCTCAGATCGTGAATTCTTTATTGCCAAATTCAGACTTAAATCGAAGAAAGTAGGGAAAACAGACCATTCAGGTATGACCTAAATCATATCCCTTATGATTATACAGTGGAAGTGAGAAATAGATTTAAGGGACTAGATCTGATAGATAGAGTGCCTGATGAACTCTGGACGGAGGTTCGTGACCTTGTACAGGAGACAGGGACCAAGACCATCCCCAAGAAAAAGAAATGCAAAAAAGCAAAATGCTTGTCTGAGGAGGCCTTACAAATAGCTGTGAAAAGAAGAGAAGCCAAAAGCAAAGGGGAAAAGGAAAGATATAAGCATCTGAATGCAGAGTTCCAAAGAATAGCAAGGAGAGATAAGAAAGCCTTCCTCAGTGATCAGTGCAAAGAAAGAGAGGAAAACAATAGAATGGGAAAGACTAGAGATATCGTCAAGAAAATGAGAGATACCAAGGGAACATTTCATGCAAAGATGGGCTCAATAAAGGACAGAAATGGTATGGACCTAACAGAAGCAGAAGATATTAAGAAGAGGTGGCAAGAATACACAGAAGAACTGTACAAAAAAGATCTTCATGACCTAAATAATCACAATGGTGTGACCACTCACCTAGAGCCAGACATTCTGGAATGTGAAGTCAAGTGGGCCTTAGGAAGCATCACTACGAACAAAGCTAGTGGAGGTGATGGAATTCCAGTTAAGCTATTTCAAATCCTAAAAGATGATGCTGTGAAAGTGCTATATTCAATATGCCAGCAAATTTGGAAAACTCAGCAGTGGCCACTGGACTGGAAAAAGGTCAGTTTTCCTTCCAATCCCAAAGAAAATCAATGCCAAAGAATGCTCAAACTACCACATGATTGCACTCACCTTACACACTAGCAAACTAATGTTCAAAATTCTCCAAGCCAGGCTTCAACAATATGTGAACCATGAACTTCCAGATGTTCAAGTTGGTTTTAGAAAAGGCAGAGGAACAAGAGATCAAATTGCCAACATCCGCTGGATCATCGAAAAAGAGAGAGTTCCAGAAAAACATCTATTTTTGCTTTATTGACTATGCCAAGCCCTTTGACTGTGTGGATGACAATGAACTGTGGAAAATTCTTAGAGATGGGAATACCAGACCACCTGACCTGCCTCTTGAGAAATCTGTCAGGAAGCAACAGTTAGAACTGGACATGGAACAGTAGACTGGTTCCAAATCAGAAAAGAAGTACATCAAGGCTGTATATTGTCACTCTGCTTATTTAACTTATATGCAGAGTACATCATGAGAAATGCGGACTGGAGGAAGCACAAGGTGAAATCAAGATTGCCGGGAGAAATATCAATAACCTCAGATATGCAGATGACACCACCCTTAGCAAAGAAGAACTAAAGAGCCTCTTAATGAAAGTGAAAGAGGAGAGTGAAAAAGTTTGCTTAAAGCTCAACAGTCAGAAAACTAAGATCATGGCATCTGGTCCCATCACTTCATGGCAAATAGATGGGGAAACAATGGAAACAGTGGCTGACTTTATTTGGGGGGGCTTCAAATATACTACAGATGGTGACTGCAGCCATGAAATTAAAAGACACTTGCTTCTTTGAAGGAAAGTTATGACCAACCTAGACAGCATGTTAAAAAGCAGAGACATTACTTTGCCAACAAAGGTCCATCTAGTCAAGGCTATAGTTTTTCCATTAGTGATGTATGGATGTGAGAGTTGGAATATAAAGAAAGCTGAGGGCTGAAGACTTGATGCTTTTGCTCTGTGGTGTTAGAGAAGACTCTTGAGAGTCCTTTGGACTGCAAGGAGATCCAACCAGTCTATCCTGAAGGAGATCAGTCGTGAGTGTTCATTGGAAGGACTGATGTTGAAGCTGAAACTCCAATACTTTGGCCACCTGATGTGAAGAACTGAGTCATTTGAAAAGACCCTGATGCTGGGAATGATAGGTGGGATGAGAAGGGGACGACAGAGGATGAGATGTTTGGATGGCATCACTGACTCAATGGATATGAATTTGAGTCAACTCTGGGAGTTGGTGATGGACCGGGAGGCCTGGCGTGCTGTGGTCCATTTGGTTGCAAAGAGTCAGAGATGACTGAGCGACTGAACTGAACTGAACTGAGTGACTAGTACTGAACATTAGTGATTACATAAGTTACTTAACCTCTCTAAACCTCAGTTTTCTCATCTACAAAATGGAAAGAATTGTATCTTTATAGAGTTTTTGTGCAGATAAATGAACTAAAAAGTATAAGGAGGTTAGCTCAGTATCTGGAACACAAACTTGATGACTCTAATTCTGTTATGAGTATTCTTCCTGTCTTCCATACCTGGCTCAAGAACTATCTTCTTCATGAAACCATCCTTGACTCTTCTTTCTCTTCAGCATCCTTGTATTAGTTTCCTATCACTGATGCTGAAGCTGAAGCTACAATACTTTGGCCACCTGATGTGAAGAGTCACTCATTATAAAAGACCCCGATGCTGGGAAAGATTGAAGCCAGGAGGAGAAGGGGACGACAGACGAGATAGTTGGATGACACCACTGACGCAATGGACATGAGCTTGAGCAAACTCTGGAAGATGGAGAAGGACAGGGACGCCAGTCGTGGTGTGGTTCATGGGGCCGCAAAGATTGGGCACGCCTGAGTGGCTGAGCAACACTAACAACAACAATCACTGCTGTAAGAAATTAACTTAAAACCTGGTGGCTGACAACAACAACGATGTATTTATTATCTTACAGAAAGTTATAATAGGTTTTACGAGGCTAAAATCGAGGTGTGCGCATGGTTATATTCCTTCTGGAGTTTCTAGCGGAGTATCAGTTTCCCTGCCCTTTTCAACTTCTTGAGGTCACCTGCATTCCCTGGGCGTGTGGTCCCTTCCTCCAACAATGTAGCATCCTTGAATCTCTGACTTCTTCTGTCTCCCCTTCCCAATGTATAGATGCCTTATTATTGATTACATTGGGCCTGCTGGGATAATCCAAAATAACGTTACATCAAGATCAGTGGATAAGGAACCTTGTTCTTCTTTGCCATGTGATATAACACAGTCACAGGTTCTGGGGATTAGACCATGACATCTTCAAGCGGGGAGCATCATTCTGCCTAACACATCCTATCAGAACTCTTATACAAGCCCTACCAGTCACGTGACATTCAGCAATACTAAATGCTGCTGTATTATTATTTAGTATCAGGCTTGTGTCTACCACCTGTCAGTGTGGGTGATGAAAGTAGGACTCAGACTCTGCTTCACAGTCACCCTCTGCAAATGTTTGTTGATAATGGTAACATCCAAAGCCCTCTCAATTCCTTCCACCTGCATCCTTCAGGCTATAGTTGGCTCCTTGATATATCTGACATTGCTAAAAAAAAAAAAAGTGTCTCCTTAAAATTCCCATTTTAAATTCCCAGGTGGCACTAGTAGTAAAGAATCTGCCTGACAATGCAGGAGATGTAAGAGAAGTGGGTTAGATCCCGGGGTCGGGAAGACGCCCTGGAGAAGGAAATGGCAACCCACTCACTCCACTATTCTTGCCGGGAAAAGTCCATGAGTAGAGGAACCTGGTGGGCTACAGTCGGTGGGGTCACAAAGAGTCAGACACGACTGAGCACACACACACACAGAAGTCCCGTAGTTTTTACACCCTAGTGGTTTGAGTCATCTCTGCACTAAAATGACCCACATTTGGTCTATTCTTCTGTCTCAAAGTAGCTCTCACCAAACCAAACTCCACACAGAAGATAAAAACCTACACAGCACATTTGAACTGCAAGAAGAATCAGCTATTTGATAACAGGCTGCTACTTCTTTTTAATAATTCTTCCTTCAAATAGTTCAACTGAATCATTTTGATTGTTGAGTGCAGTTTCAGAGGTGAAAATTGAAGCCACCATCCACACTGCTCCTTTTCACCCCAAAGTGAATTCAGCAGAAACGTTAGGAAGATGGGCATTTCATCAGTGCCACTAAGGGCCTGGAAGGAAGGCGACAAGGGGAGCAGATGGAAGCAGGCTTCGCAGCAAGGTGTCCTCAATCCTCACTGCCTCTCCCACCGCAAGCCCCCTACTGAGTCTCTTAGTAATTACTTTCACAACTCTTCTTGTTACAGAATCTCACTTTTTTCAGCAAGTGAAACTTGCGATTTAAGAAGGGATAAAGAGACCTTTTAGTTTAGTATAAATCTCTATTCCCCCTACTGCCAAATTAAAAATATCAGACCCATTTTTAAAATACTAGGCCACTCCCAAGGGCTTTTCTAAAGGAGGTGTAAATTTTACCTGGAATAAGATATGCTTCAAGAAAGGTAAACTGAGGAAGTGACCCAATAACAGGGATTGCTTTCAGTAGTTCCCAATTTATTAATATAGAAACCTCTAGGCTAGTTACAAAGCATATTAGTACCTCAAAGGCTCTAAAAAATCTTGCAATTAAAATTTTTGTTTACCTTTGTTTAACTAGCATTTCCCAAACTAATTTTAGGGTGAAACGTTTCTTACATAATCAGACATGATATCTGGTGCCTTAATATGACCAGTATCATCTCATTATCACCATGCCCTCCCCTGGGCACCCAAGGTTCCTTTACAAAGCTAGTATTTACAGCTCAGTGTCCAGCACCACATCTGATATG
This sequence comes from Moschus berezovskii, assembly GCF_049115385.1. Classification (NCBI taxonomy): domain Eukaryota; kingdom Metazoa; phylum Chordata; class Mammalia; order Artiodactyla; family Moschidae; genus Moschus; species Moschus berezovskii. The sequence continues at coordinate 9,306,644 of NC_142478.1, read as the reverse complement.
TGGGCAGCACTTCTCTAATGAACTGAACTCCAGCTGGTAAAGGACAAGGCATGGTACCCACACAGGTCAAACCCTGATCTTTGAAGATAATAGTAAATATGTCCTTTCTTTAACCCCATCACTTACTTACCTTTGATTTTGCAATGTTTGGGTTAATTTGTGCATTTTAGAATTAGAGGTTCCACAAAAAAAGGTGAGTGCATGTAGTGCCTCTGGGTCTCTACTAATGGGTTGCAGCCATGATGGGAAATCAGCTGCTATTTCATGATGCCAACCTAGATAGAGCTTAAGAGCAGAAACGCTAGATCAGACAGGCCTTGTTTTGAGTTCTCGCTCCACTGTTTATTACCTGAATGACCTCAGGAAGGTAGTAGCCTTTGTAAGCCTCAGCATCCACGTCTGTAAAAGGTGGGAAAATCATCACCCATCTCATCATGCTGAATAAGGATTAAATGAAGAGATGCATATAAAGGATAGTGTGGTGGCTGACCATGATAAATGCTCAATAAATGTTCGATACTATGATGATAATATGAGGGATACACAATATTCACAGAGTTCATAATACTGTGGGTAGAATTATCCAGAAGGTAATCATTCTTTGTCCAATATGGATTATTTTAATGCTGTAGGATTTTTTGCTAGCCTATTACTGGTCAAGAGGGCAGGAATGTACTAATAAATAATTGTCAAGTCTTCCCTCATCCAGCAGCTCCAGTCTCTTTCCCTTCCCCCTTCTTTTGAACCAAGGGCTAGTATGAAAAATTAATAAGTAATTTTGACTTTTTTTCATTTTCCCATTGTAGCCTCTGACAGAAGTGACAAATAAGCCCTAAAAGTAAGCAGCAGAAGGGAGAGAAAGAACTAAAAGGCAGACAGAGGTAGTGCCTTCAGGATGAAAACCTGTGCCAGCCAAGGATCACCACCCCTCCCATCCTTCCAAGTCTTTTCTGGTTAAAGTTCATTCTGAGGGTGTTAAGCCCTCAAAGTCATTTTCTGAGACTCAAGAATTCTAACATGAATTTCCTGAGGAGCATGAATGAGTGATATAAAGAAAGAAACTAAATAGATTAAATACAGATACTGTATCTGTTTCTGAAATTATTGAAATCTGCTTCCATATTTTAGGATGGTATGGATTTCTTTCACAAGCATCCAGAAAACAAAGATTAAATGTGTTATTTCAAGTTATCAAAGGATAGGTAACATCTCTAACCACAAGTTGCCTTTTCAACTATTAGGATAAAAATAAAGATGGTTTTTCCCTTCTTGAAGGGCTGCTGTTGTTGCGAAGTCATTTCAGTCGTGTCCGACTCTGTGCAACCCCATAGACAGCAGTCCACCAGGCTCCTCTGCCCCTGGGATTCTCCAGGCAAGAATGCTGGAGTGGGTTGCCATTTCCTTCTCCAATGCGTGAAAGTGAAAAGGGAAAGTGAAGTCGCTCAGTTGTGTCCAACTCTTCGCGACCCCGTGGACTGCAGCCTACCAGGCTCCTCTGTCCATGGGATGTTCCAGGCAAGAGTACTGGAGTGGGTTGCCATTTCCTTCTCTACCCTTTAAGGGCAAAAGGTCCATTCTCACCTTCCTTTAGTTCAGGGTGATTTTGCAGATGTCGCAACAAGGTTTTACCTTTCTAGAACTGACTCTGTAAAGTGAGCAAATAACAGAAACCACTGCAACCATTACCTGGGGAAGCAGGAAACAAAGGGAAGATCACACTATCCAAATACCAGGCACATCACTCTGGTGGGCGAACCTCCTACATAGATGAGGAGTTTCTGATCTGAATCTTCAAACACAGTGGGGGAGTCTTGGCCTCTAATCTGAAATGATGAAAAAGGCCTTGCCACATCACCTTACAGAAGGGTAGAGAACCTATTCTTTGCACAACAGCACGTGACTTCCTGCAAGTTCCAGCCTACCTGGCTCCTTCCTCTCCATTCCATTAACAAGCTGCTACCCACACCAGCACCTCCAAAGTGCTGCCAGGAGCCTTCTCTGCTCTTCAGCTGTGTGGCTCAGGTCTTCCTATTTACAGTTCTCAACACACATGACCTTTGGGCGAGAGGAAGCTCCAGAGGCACCTGCCATCTCTGGTTGAAGCCTTATGTTTCCCATGGACAGAAATAATGCTCCCCTCCACTCCCACCAACACACATAGTGCCCCGGACCTGTTGGCACTTAGCACATTGTGACTCACGTTACAATTCTAATCAGAAGATATGGTATATACATACAAGGGAACATTACTCAGCCATAAAAAGAAACAAAATTGGGTCATTTGTAGAGATGTGGATGGACATACAGAGTGAAGCAGTCAGAAAAATAAACACCATATATTAAGGCATATACGAGGAACCTAGAAAAGGGTACAGATGAACCTGTTCACAGAGCAGGAATAGAGACGCAGATGTAGAGAATGGACTGTGGACTCAGTGGCGGAAGGAGAGGGAGGCATGAACTGAGAGAGTAGCGTGGACATACATACACTACCAGGTGTAAAATAGATAGCTAGTGAGAAACCGCTATTTGACACACGGAGCTCAGGGCGTCTCTGGCGGCTCAGCGGTTAAAAACAAAAAATCCACCATCAATGCAGGAGATGCGGGTTCAATCCCTGGGTCAGGAAGATTCCCTGGAGAATTCCCTACCCACATCAGTATTCTTGCTTGGAAAATCCCCTGGCAGGCTACAGTCCATGGAATTGCAAGAGTCAGAAAACGACTTAGCAACTAAACAACAACAACAGGGAGCTCAGCTCGGTGCTCTTTGACACCTGGAGGGGTGAGATGGAGATGGGATGGGAGGAAGGCGGTATTTGTGTACACAAAGCTGATTAATGTTCTTGTACAGCAGAAACTGATACAACACTGCAAAGCAATTACACACAATTCTTAAAAACCAATAAAAAAATGCCCTTTATCTATCTCTTCATGCTCTTAGTTCCTCCAAGACAAGGCCTTGTAGGCCCTATAATGCCTGGCAGAGCCACCTACACATAGTAGGTAAACATAAGTATCTGTCATTGAATACACTGGAATGAAACCTCCCCAATACCTCTGCAAACTGGACAGGCTTTGTGTTGTTTTGTGTTTTTTTGGAGGGGGCAGCAGGTGACGGCTGTTATTAATTCATAGAGAAGAGATTGTGAGTTACCATGGGAAGGCTTCAAATAATTTTTATTTGGAATGAAAGCATTTTGAAGTGCTACTTCAGAATTGCAGAATTCATAAAAACGTATTCATATGATTAAATATGCACTGTTTAAGTTGGGGTACGGAGGCAATGCAATTATCACAAAAAAGCATAGGAAGCTGCACAAAGGGCTCATTTCTGTGGGTCCCAGGTCACAAAAAACAACTGAGATCCATTTGAGAACTGGCAATTAGTATGCCAACACCACCACCAATGACAGCTGTTATTCATCTCAGTTCAGTTCAGTTGCTCAGTCTTGTCTGACTCTTTGTGACCCCAGGGACTGCAGCATGCGAGGCATCCCTGTCCATCACCAACTACCAGAGTTTACTCAAACTCATGTCCATTGAGTGGGTGATGCCATGCAACCACGTCATCCTGTGTCATCCCCTTCTCCTCCCACTTTCAATCTTTCCCAGCATCAGGGTCTTTTCAAATGAGTCAGCTCTTTGCATCAGGTGACCAAAGTATTGGAGTTTCAGCTTTAGCATCAGTCCTTTCAATGAATATTCAGGGTTGATTTACTTTAGGATTGACTGGTTGGATCTCCTTGCAGTCCAAGGGACTCTCAAGAGTCTTCTCCAACACCACAGGTCAAAAGCATCAATTCTTTGGCACTCAGCTTTCTTTATAGTCTCTTACATCCATACAAGACTACTGGAAAAACCATAGCTTTGACTAGACGGACCTTGGTTGGCAAAGTAATGTCTCTTGTTTTTAATATGCTATCTAGGTTGGTCACAGTTTTCTTCCAAGGAGCAAGCGTCTTTTAATTTCATGGCTGTAGTCACTGCATACAGTGTATTTGGAGCCCCCCAAAATAAAGTCTGTCACTGCTTCCATTGTCTCCCCATCTATTTGCCATGAAGTGATGGGACCAGATGCCATGACCTTAGTTTTCTGAATGCTGAGTTTTAAGCCAACTTTTTCACTCTCCTCTTTCACTTTCATCAAGAGGCACTTTAGTTTGTCTTCACTTTCTGCCATAAGGGTGGTGTCATCTGCATATCTGAGGTTATTGATATTTCTCCTGGCAATCTTGATTCCACCTTGTGCTTCATCCAGCCCAGCATTTCTCATGATGTATTCTGCATAGAAGCTATATAAAGAGGGTGACAATAAACAGTCTTGAAGTACTCCTTTCCCGATTTGGAACCAGTCTGTTGTTCCATGTCTAGTTCTTACTGTTGCTTCCTGACTTTCATATAGATTTCTCAAGAGGCAGGTCAGGTGGTCTGGTATTCCCATCTCTTTCAGAATTTTCCACAGTTTGTTGTGATCCACACAGTCAAAGGCTTTGGCACAGTCAATAAAGCAGAAGTAGATATTTTTCTGGAATTTTCTCACTTTTCAATGATCCAATGGATGTTGGCAATTTGATCTCTGATTCCTCTGCCTATTCTAAATCCAGCTTGAACATCTGGAAGTTCACGGTTTACGTATTGCTGAAGCCTGGCTTGGAGAATTTTGAGAATTACTTTGTTAGTGTGTGAGATGAGTGCAATTGTGTGGTAGTTTGAGCATTCTTTGGCATTTCTTTACTTTGGGATTGGAAGGAAAATGGACCTTTTCCAGTCCTGTGGCCACTGCTAAGTTTTCCAAATTTGCTAGCATATTGAGTGTAGCACTTTCACAGCATCATCTTTTAGGATTTGAAATAGCTCAATTGGAATTCTATCATCTCCACTAGCTTTGTTCTTCGTGATGCTTCCTAAGGCCCACTTGACTTTGCTTTCCAGGATGTCTGGCTCTAGATGAGTGATCACACCATCGTGATTATCTGTGTTTACTATATTAGAGGCATTCTTAAAACATCCTTGCTTAATCTTCACAGAAGCCCCATCATGCAAGTCTTTCCCATATTACTAACGAGAAAACAGTCTCAGATAAGCTAGTTAAATAAAAAATGAGTATGAGTTTTCAACCTGGATTTGAAGAACCCCAAAGTCCCTGCTCTTCCCACTACAACAGAAGGCTGGCAGTCCCATTTGTTTGATGAACTACAAAGTAAATTTGCAGAAATCCTGTTTACGACAAGTCACGCTTATATTTCAACATCAGATAGTGTATTGTTTACAGACTGAATCCAGGGCCTCAAATTCCTTCCCACTGTTTCTGAGGGGTTTTCTTCAGCTCCATAAAACATAAAATACCCTCTCATAAATTGCTAAGAATACAGAAGATTTTGACTTGGGTGTCTTATAACAAGATGTCTGAGCTGGGCAAATAATTTCTATTCATTACCTGAATATTCATGTTTTAAAAGTTCAGATTTCCAATTTAAAATACTGCACATAACTGGATTTCTGGTTCTTTAAGAAAAATATCTGTAAAGTCCACATACTGGCCTGACCAACCAGATCTATGCGAAATGGGAGAGAATTGGTAATAATCTGAGCTGTACTTACTTCCATTCAGTGTGTCATATGCATCAACCCTAACTGTCACAGCCCTGTAATTATTCTCAGTTGAAAATGTGGAAATTAAAGTTCTCAGAGGGTAAGTAACTTGCCCAGGGCTTCCCAGGTGGCTTAGTGGTAAAGAATCCACCTGGCAAAGCAGGAGATATAGGTTCAGTCCCTGGGTTGGGAAGATCCCCTAAAGAAGGAAATGGCAAACCACTCCAATATTGCCTGGGAAATCCCACGGACAGAGGACCCTGATGGGCTACATAGGGTTGCAAAGAGATGGACACGACTTAGTGACTAAACAACAAATAAATAGCCCAGAGACACAGGATCAGAAAAGGGTGGAACTGAGACTGGAACTCACCTTATGTGACTCCAATCTCATGCTCAAGATAGCTCTTCACAACAGCACATTTCTGATCTTTTAAAACAAATACAGAAAGAGACTAAAAACATCACATCTCTATTAACAAGTCAGAATTTTGGTTGTAAAAAGAAAAGAAAAACAATAATGGAAGAGAAAGGGGAAGATGTATGTATACGGATAGGTTTTATATGACTTTAAATGGTTCTTTATACCCTTGGGTGACAGGTGATTGGGAAATTAATGTCAATATCCTAAGACATAAGGCCTCTGGTATGGTGGCTTCCATAATAATGGGGGTTGTTTTTAACTAGGGCCAGAAGATTCTTACTCTCTAAATATGATACATGGGAAATAAAAAAGACAAGTGATCTTTCAATAAGAAGCTGTAAGAAAGTCTCCTAGATGTAGATTTGGCTTTGACAGTAGTACAACTAATTAAAATGAAGGAATCGAGGGGGGTAAAAACGAATAAGCAAAATAAATTTCCAGTAATAACTCCAGGTGAAAGACACTCTGATTAATTCCATAAGAATAATTCTGACTATTAGATAAATTGTAAAAGGATTTAGAGAGAACAGAATAGCTTCACACTTTTCTTCCTTTCCCCCAGAAACAAGCATTGTATAGATGAAAGCCTTCTCACTGGTTCTCTCTCCTCAACTGTATGATGCCAAGAGCAAATAATGCTGCAATCAAGAATTTGTGCACTTCTTTAGAAATCTGCATCCAAATATTTTAAGAAAAAATCACTTAATATGTAAATTGAGAGTACTCTGTTATGATCAAATAAAAAATATTATTATAGCAAATAAAAATGTAAGCCTGTACACTATACAAGGGAAAAAGAAATGTCTCTTGCTTTCTGTTTCTCTCCACAAACACCATTAAGATGTGGGAGTCAAATGGTATATGGGGTAATTGAAATGATTCCCGCCTCTGGTAAGATGTCACTGACAACATGAAGTTTTTAAATGTTTTAAGCATTCATACCATGTTGCCTACTGGCAGAAATTAAGTCATAAGTAGATGTGAGACTAACATGTGGTAATCAACATTGTTACCATTTTTCCAAAGCTATTTCCTAAATAAATCACAACTGCTGGAGAAAAAACGAATATTCAAAAACTCTCAATTTATTACTCTTTCCCTGAGTATTGAGGAAAACTGTTATTCTTTCATATAAACTTAGAGAAGAATGAGTAATGTGGTTTGAGAATCACTGTTAAAAAAGGAGACAAACCATAAACAGATTTTCAAACCCTTGTAAGAAGAACTGAACAGAAAGTATATTTCCAAATATTTCCTCTTCAAAAAGTGAAAAACTCAATGGATTTTCAAGATGCATTGTGGAATTTAAACTCCAAAGTGTTACATACATATCTTCAAGACATTAGCAGACACTGATTGGTAGGGAGGCTAAGTGATTTTTGTGGGTTACTGAAATAGCTACAAGATCCTAAATTTAATAACAAGGAAATAAAAGCTGATTTTACCTTTAAGAGTCTACAGTAAATGAGACAGGGACATCTGACTGTGAAGCCACAGAATCGTTCCACATCTTGAAAAAAAGAAAATGCTTAAGGATTTTCTTGAGTTGGAAGACACCCCAATACATGATTCTGGTGGAATCACACCTTTAATTTTAGAGAAATTGTTTAAAACCTTAATAGGGCATAAACATCAAAATTAACCTAAGGAAAATAGAATTCACAACTAGGTTAAGAAAGGAGGGGTGTGTGTGTGTGTGTGTGTGTGTGTGTGTGTGTGTGAAGAAAGGAGGGTGTGTGTGTGTGTGTGTGTGTGTGTAAGGAGGGTGTGTGTGTGTGTGTGTCTGTCTGTCTGTGTGTGTTCAGTCACGTCAACTTTTGCAACCCCATGGGTGTGTGTGTGTGTGTGTGTAAGGAGGGTGTGTGTGTGTGTGTCTGTCTGTCTACGTGTGTTCAGTCACGTCAACTTTTGCAACCCCATGGGTGTGTGTGTGTGTGTGTGTGTGTGTGTGTGTCTGCGTGTGTTCAGTCACGTCAACTTTTGCAACCCCATGGGGCTGCAGCCCTCCAGGCTCTCTATCCATGGAATTTTCCAGGCAAGAATACAGGATTGGGGTTGCCATTTCCTACTACAGGAGATAGTCTCAACCCAGAGATCGAACCTGTGTCTCTTGTGTCTCCTGCATTTGCACGTGGGTGAGGATGCTAATACTTGATTCTTATCTTAAGATTACAGAAATGGCTTTTTCTCAGAATTATCTTAAAGAAAAAAACAATAAGGGGTTGAGGATGAAATAGGCCAGAGGATTAAGCGGTACAAACTTTCAATTATAAAGTAAAAAAGTCACAGGGATGTAATGTACAGTACAGGGAATACAGTCAATAATATTGTGATAACTCTGTATGGTAACAGATTACTAGACCTGTAGTGATCAATTTGTAATGTATTTAAATGTTGAATCACTATGTTGTACACCTGAAACTAATATGATAGTGCATGTCAACTATACTTCAACCAAAAGAATTAAAAGGAAACAATAAGAAAAAAGGAGATTTAAAACTAAAATTTAAACATAAATGCAAGGTTTATTTTTAAAAGGCCTAACTATACTGTGTTATTCGGAGATGGCAATGGCAAGCCACTCCAGTACTCTTGCCTAGAAAATCCCATGGACGGAGGAGCCTGGTAGGCTTCAGTCCGTGGGGTCGCTAAGGGTCGGACACGACTGAGCAACTTCACTTTCACTTTCACACATTGGAGAAGGAAATGGCAACCCACTCCAGTGTTCTTGCCTGGAGAATCCCAGGGATGGGGGAGCCTCGTGGGCTGCCATCTATGGGGTCGCACAGAGTCGGACACGACTGAAGTGACTTAGCAGCAGCAGCAGCAGCACACCCTAGACAGTCCAGGGATAGACATACCTGTTCCCTGTAAATGACCATAAACATTCCTGGTTTGCTCTTGTTGGAAAGTTATCTAAATTTGGATTTAAATGGATGGATTTACATTGGCTCAATACAGGCTTGGGCATTCTTTGGCACTGCCTTTCTTTGGGATTGGAATGAAGACTGACCTTTTCCAGTCCTGTGGCCACTGCTGAGTTTTCCAAATTTGCTGGCATATTGAGTGCAGCACTTTCACAGCATCATCTTTCAGGATTTGAAATAGCTCAATTGGAATTCCATCACCTCCATTAGCTTTGTTCGTAGTGATGCTCTCTAAGGCCCACTTGACTTCACATTCCAAGATGTCTGGTTCCAGGTGAGTGATCACGCCATCATGATTATCTTTGTCGTGAAGATCTTTTTTGTACAGTTCTTCTGTGTATTCTTGCCACCTCTTCTTAATATCTTCTGCTTCTGTTAGGTCCATACCATTTCTGTCCTATCGAGCCCATCTTTGCATGAAATGTTCCCTTGATATCTCTAATTTTCTTGAAAAGATCTCTTGTTTTTCCTATTCTGTTTTTCCTCTATTTCTTTGCATTGATCGCTGAGGAAGGCTTTCTTCTCTATCCTAGCTATTCTTTGGAACTCTGCATTCAGACGCTTATATCTTTCCTTTTCTCCTTTGCTTTTCGCTTCTCTTCTTTTCACAGCTAGTTGTAGGGCCTCCTCAGACAGCCATTTTGCTTTTTTGCATTTCTTTTCCACGGGGATGGTCTTGGTCCCTGTCTCCTGTACAATGTCACAAACCTCCGTCCAGAGTTCATCAGGCACTCTATCAGATCTAGTCCCTTAAATCTGTTTCTTACTTCCACTGTATAATCATAAGGGATTTGATTTAGGTCATATCTGAATGGTCTAGTGGTTTTCCCTACTTTCTTCAATTTCAGTCTGAATTTGGCAATAAGGAGTTCATGATCTGAGCCACAGTCAGCTCCTGGTCTTGTTTTTGCTAACTGTATACAGCTTCTCCATCTTTGGCTACAAAGAATATAATCAATCTGATTTCGGTGTTGACCATCTGGTGATGTCCATGTGTAGAGTCTTCTCTTGTGTTGTTGGAAGAGGGTGTTTTCTGGGCTCCAAAATCACTGCAGATGCTGATTGCAGCCAGGAAATCTAAAGATGCTTACTCCTTGGAAGGAAAGTTATGACCAACCTAGATAGCATATTAAAAAGCGGAGACATTACTTTGCCAACCAAGGTCCGTCTAGTCAAGGCTATGGTTTTTCCAGTGGTCATGTATGGATGTGAGAGTTGGACTGTGAAGAAAGCTGATCGCTGAAGAATTGATGCTTTTGAACTGTGGTGCTGGAGAAGACTCTTGCGAGTCCCTTGGACTGCAAGGAGATCCAACCAGTCCATTCTAGAGGAGATCAATCCTGGGTGTTCATTGGAAGGACTGATGCTAAAGCTGAAACTCCAATACTTTGGCCGCCTCATGCAACGAGTTGACTCACTGGAAAAGACTCTGATGCTGGGAGGGATTGGGGGCGGGAGGAGAAGGGGACGACAGAGAATGATATGGCTGGATGGCATCACCGACTCGATGGACATGAGTTTGAGTGAACTCCGGGAGTTGGTGATGGACAGGGAAGCCTGGCGTGCTGTGATTCATGGGGTCACAAAGAGTCGGACACGACTGAGCGACTGAACTGAACTGAACTGAACTGAATACAGGCTTATGATGCTTTCTCTGAGACCTGACCCATTCTCAGTTCCCAGAGAATGGGAGACATCTCTGGTAGTCCAGTGGTTAAGATTGTGTGATTCCTTTGTATGGGGCCCAGGTCCAAACCCGGGTTGGGAAACTAAGATCCTGCATGTCATGTTGGCGCAGGACCAAAAAAAAAAAACCAATTATTTGAAAGATTGGAATGAGGTTACCTGGAGAAAGAACAATATAGAGAAGTATTGCAGAGACACATAACTTTAGAACTGTCTTGGGAGGCAAGATAAAGCTGAAAATAAAAATTATCCCCCCTGGTGGCAATTGTTTCAGCAGATTATTTTTTAAGTAATGTTTTTAGGAAAATTTCTCCATCATATTAAGTTCTACAGCAAAGCTACAAAAGGTAAATGTTCTAACATCACATACAATTCGAATATGAAAATGAAAACTCAACTCCAGGAGCACTAACAACATTTCTATATTTCAGGGTTTCCGGTGTTTGGGGACAATGTTTTGATTTTGGGATTTAATTTAGGTCATACCTGAATGGTCCAGTGGTTTTCCCTACTTTCTTCAATTTAAGTCTGAATTTTGCAATAAGGAGTTCATGAGGTGAGCTAAATCAAATCCCTTAAGATTATACAGTGGAAGTGACAAACAGATTCAAGGGATCAGATGTGATAGAGTATCTGAAGAATTATGGATGTAGGTTCGTGACATTGTACAGGAGGCAGTGATTAAGACCATCCCCAAGAAAAAGAAATTCAAAAAGTCAAAATGGTTGTCTGAGGAGGCTTTACAAATAGCTGAGAAAAGATGAGAAGCAAAAAGCAAAGCAGAAAAGGAAAGATATACCCATTTGAATGCAGAGTTCCAAAGAATAGCAAGGAGAGATAAGAAAGCCTTCCTCAGTGATCAATGCAAAGAAAGAGGAAAACAACAGAATGGGAAAGACTACAGATCTCCTCAAGAAAATTAAAGATACCAAGGGAACATTTCATGCAAAGATGGGCTCAGGAAAGGACAGAAATGGTATGGACCTAACAGAAGCAGAAGATATTAAGACGACGTGGCAAGAATACACAGAAGAACTGTATAAAAAAGATCTTCATGACCCAGATAATCATGAGGGTGGGATCATTCACATAGAGCCAAACATCTTGGAATGCAAAGTCAAGGGGGCCTTAGCAAGAATCACGAAGAACAAAGCTAGTGGAGGTGATGGAATTCCAGCTGAGCTATTTCAAATCCTAAAAGATAATGCGGTGAAAGTGCTACACTCAATATGCCAGCAAATCTGGAAAACTCAGCAGTGGCCACAGTATTCAGTATGGATGTGAGAGTCTGACTATAAAGAAAGCTGAGGGCTGAAGAACTGATGATTTTGAACTGTGGTATTGGAGAAGACTCTTGAGAGTTCCTTGGACTGCAAGGAGATCCAACCAGTACATCCTAAAGGAAATCAGTCCAGAATATCCATTGAAAGGACTGATGCTAAAGCTGAAACTACAAGACTTTGGCCACCTGATTCAAAGAAAAGACCTTGGAAAAGACCCTGATGCTGGGAAAGGGGAAAACAGAGGATGAGATAGTTGGATGGCATCACCGACTCAATGGACATGAGTCTGAGTAAGCTCTGGGAGTTGTTGATGGACAGGGAAGCCTGGCGTGCTGCAGTCCATGGGATCACAAAGAGTCGGACACGACTGAGCGACTGAATTGAACTCAGCTGGGGCAATGAGTTAAGGTTGTGTTGTATGCTCTCAATAAATGAAGGATATAAATGATTACATTCTATTTGGGACTTAACAAATTACCTCAGATTTTCTTTGCAATGATGATGTTCAATTCTAGTGGGAGTAATGTAAATACAGACTCTCTTACCATCATCTGTAGGAAGGGGTCTGATCTATCTAGAGAGCAATATGGGCCTTTAAGAAGTTTATGGCTTTTTCCATAAAAAAAAAAAAAAATGAAGTAATGCCATCTGCAGCAACATGGATAGACCTAGAGATTATCATATTAAGTGAAGTAAGTCAGAAACAGAAAGACAAATACCATATGATATCACTTACATGTGGAATCTAAAATACAACACAAATGAACTTATCTACAAAACAGAAACAGACTCACAGACACAGAGCACAGCCTTGTGGTGGTCAAGGGGGAGGGGGCTGAGGGAAGGAAGGATGGGAGATTGGGATTATGCCTGTCTCTCAGCCGTGTCCGACTCTTTGTGACCCCATGGACTGCAGCCCGCCTGGCTCCTCTGTCCAGGAGGATTCTCCAGACAAGAATACTGGAGTGGGTTAGCATGCCCTCCTCCTGGGGATCTTCCCAACCCAGGGATCTAACTCAGGTCTCCTGCATTGCAAGCAGATTCTTTACCATCTGAGTCACTAGTATATATAGAGGGGTAAACAACAAGGTCCTATCGTATAGCACAGGGAAGTATCCTGTGATAAACCATGACAGAAAAGAATATGAAAAATATATGTATATATAACTGAATTACTTTGATATACAGCAGAAATCAACATAAGTCAACTATACTTCAATAAACACTTTTTTTAAGTTTTTTATCTTTAAAATCTACCCCTAAAATTCTATGTTCAGGGACAGAAAAGCAAGAGAAATTTCCATATGAAGATATGTATTATTGCACTCTTCTTTATAACAGCAAATCTAATGGTCAACAATAGAAGAAGAACAAATTCTGACACGTTCAAGATTTTATAAGCTATGCAGTTATTGTCATAGCCAAAATTTACTGGGTGTCAGACACTTTCTTAAGTGTCTCACTCACCCTATGAAGTAAGTTCTCTTATTTACTGGTCCCGCTTTGTTGACAAGAAAAGAAAGAAGCTGAGCAGAATTGCTGAGGTCAGAGCTGGGTCCTGGTACTGGGATTCCAAGCCTGTCCACCTCCAGAACCCAAACTACTCAGGACTATCCTACACTGCTGTTTTGTATGTTACTTTTCAAATGCGATACTGAATTCTATTCTATAATTTTTCTTCCAAAGACTTTAGTTTCAATAGTCACAGCAAAATTGCTCTTTGGTTTTCTTTTAGGAGAAATATCTTTCTGTTGTTTCAATATCAATGTTATTTTCCCTTCATAAAAAGGTAAATGAAAACTTCTCTTCATTTTCTATCTTCTAAACAGTTCAAAATCATATTGGGATGATTTGTTCCTTAAGGTGTGACAAATTTGTCTTGTAAACTTGAAGAAGAGAGAAGGGAGTGTAGATTTTTAACAGATTTCTCGGCTTCATCAATAATAAATTTTCTTTTAGATTTTCTGTCTTCCAGGGCTAGCTATGGTCATGTACTTTCCATTTCATTAAAAAACATTAACATCTTTATTAAAGCATAATTTACAGGCCATAAAATTACCTGGTTGAGGTGTACAATTCAATGATTTTTAGTAAATTGACAGAGTTGTGCAACCATTATTACAATCATTTTCAAACATTCCCAACACCCTAAAAAGATCTCTTCTGACCACTTAGAGTCAACCCCTGCTGTGACCTCCAGCCCCTCCATTTTGTCTTACTAGTATAAGTTTATAACTAAAGTTTTTGAGCAGATGCATCTAATATATATATATACACACACATAAATATATATATATAACTTATTTGGGCACCCGGGGTTCTAGCTGCAACACACAGCATCTTTCAGTTGCAGCATGTGAACTCTTAGTTGTGGCATGTGGGATCTAGCTCCCTGACTCAGGATCAAATCTGAGCCCTTTGCATTGGGAGCGCAGAGTCTTAAAAACCACTGGACTACCAGGAAGTCCCTGCATCTATTTTATATGGGTTAAATAAAACAGCAGAGTCAAATCTTGAGTTGAATTGCATATGATGTGACTATATTATATCTAAAAGTTCTTTACTTCTGAGAAAACAATGTGGTGCTGTGCACAAGTGGTATAATTTTCTTATTGCTCTTTTAAAGCTACCCGGTTCCTATGGAAAAAAGGCAGTATAGCTGTTCCCATTTTACCTATCTTCAGTACTGAGACTTCCAGAAACACTTATTTTCAATAGCCCGTGGGCAGCAAGCAATAGGAAGAAAACACTAAAATACGATCATCCTGCCTCCAGACACATCAGAGATTACCATTCATTCTTCTTTATTTCATGTTAACCATATTTTCTAACAATAAGACAGTTTTAAATGACTTGTTTTCTTAACTGCTCCCCTCCCTCCTCCCCCAGATAGCCTAGCTACTTCTAAACTGAACAAAGTGTTTTACCCATAGTGTTCAGGAATTTAGTGCTGAGAATTAAGCCTAGCTGACTAGAAGTCCAGCCAATATATTTTTAGTTAGCACTGAATAGAGATTTCTCTGATTAGGAAGCATTAGTGTCATCTGATTTCTGATCCTTGCTTCAAAGTTCTCCCCATACAGTAGGGAACATTAAGTAAAAGATTAAACTGAATTTATCTAGAAAATATTTTTACATGTTCAAACATGCATAATCCAGTCAGAAGCATATTTAGGATTTAAGGTTAGCAAAACTTCCTGAGTATCAAGAATTTCTTCTAATAAAGGCCAACAGAAAATAGACTCTTGGAGAAGCAGAAACAGCACTGACTCTGGAGACTTAAACATGGGTTCCAATCTATTTCATTCCTCTTCCCTCTCTCTCTCCCTCCCCCCCTTCCTTTCCAGCATTCCTCACCCTGCCCCCGCCCAGAAAAACAAAACAAAACACACACACTTCAGAGGAAACATACTCCCAAGATTTTCTTGAAGTGAATTTATACTGATTTAAATTTCTTAAATTCTGGAACAAAAGTAACTAAATTCAGTTGCTTCCCTGTCAACTTAACATCCTTGTTGGCCATCTGTTACTTTTTTATCATCTTCTCCATAAAGACATAAAGTGAGCCTCAAAGGCATTTAAGAGCATATTACAAGACTGTTTTGCGTTTTAAACAGATGTGCACTTACATGAAAATCCAACCATAAAGCACTTAAGGCTATGTAATTATTTTGCTGACAAATGCGAATTCAAAATAAAGGTAACCAAAACACACATATCAGTTCAGTTCAGTTCAGTCGCTCAGTCGTGTCCAACTCTCCGCGACCCCATGAATCACAGCACGCCAGGCCTCCCTGTCCCTCACCAACTCCCGGAGTACACTCAAACTCATGTCCACAGAGTCGGTGATGCCATCCAGCCATCTCATTCTCTGTCGTCCCCTTCTCCTCCCGCCCCCAACCTTTCCCAGCATCAGAGTCTTTTCCAGTGAGTCAACTCGCCGCATGAGGTGGCCAAAGTATTGCAGTTTCAGCTTCAGCATCAGTCCCTCCAATGAACACCCAGGACTGATCTCCTTTAGAATGGACTGGTTGGATCTCCTTGCAGTATAAGGGACTCTCAAGAGTCTTCTCCAACACCACAGTTCAAAAGCATCGATTCTTGGGCAATCAGCTTTCTTCACAGTCCAACTCTCACATCCATACACTCTTACATATATTCAGAGTCTGTACATACCTTTCATCCTAGGTATATCCTCATCATATTTGTAAAAGTCACACTACTGAAATATATTTTCTTAGTTAAATAAAAGAAAAACAATTATACTTGGCTCTTCTAGTCTCATGAACATGAACGTAAAGTCGCTCAGTCGTGTCCAACTCTTTGTGACCCCATGGACTGTAGCATACCTAGCAGGCTCTTCCACCCATGGGATTTTCCAGGCAAGAATACTGGAGTGGGTTGCCATTTCCTTCTCTAGGAGATCTTCCCAACCCAGGGATTGAACCCTGGTCTCCTGCATTGTAGGCAGACGCTTTACTGAGCCACCAGGGAAGTCCTCTAGTTTCATACTGAAAGCTTAAATGTTTCTCTGAAAAAGTATCAGAAAGCTATCAGTCATCAACAAGAAAAAACTTTTACTACAAGATCATAAATATAAGATTCTATATAGAATAAGCATGTGTGCATGATCAGTTGTGTCTGACTCTGTGATTCCACAGACTGTAGCCCACCAGGATCCTCTGTCCATAGGATTATCTCAGCAAGATTAATGGAGTAGGTTGCCATTAGGGGGTCTTCCTGACCCAGGGATTGAACCTGTGTCTCCTGCTCCTGCATTAGCAGGCTGATTCTTTACCACTAACCCACCCAGGAAGCCTATAGAATAACCATGAGAATCTG
Organism: Moschus berezovskii; assembly: GCF_049115385.1. Lineage (NCBI taxonomy): Eukaryota > Metazoa > Chordata > Mammalia > Artiodactyla > Moschidae > Moschus > Moschus berezovskii. The sequence goes on along the minus strand of NC_142478.1, from coordinate 9,289,888 downwards.
AAAAAGCAGTACAAAATCTACACTATGTACTATTACAGGTCTCTCCTTTCAAAAATGGTCAAAGTTTAAAGATCTGGAAACCTGATTATTGATACAAAATTTCTTTTCAATTTAGTCACCAGAAATTCAGAATTACCCTTAGATAAAATCTGAAATCAATTCTTTATCAGGGTTTACTAGCAGACGTGAAATCTTTGCAAACTTACTTAAAAAAATAGATTTGGAAACATTTTCAGAAGCAAAAGAAATCAGTTCTGTCCTTTTATTTCTATGACTTTTATTAATCTCCAGCCCTGCCTCTGTCCACTTTCCTATTTAAGGTGTTGGCTAAGGCCTGCTTTGTTTTAGGCAAAGTCTCAGAATTTGGAGAAGCACTAATATTCCATACTCTACATAAGGAATAAGCATAAAACTATCTCACTATTTTTCTTATTTCCCAACTTCAGCTATTCCCCCCAATTATTACAGTACTGTCTGGCTAAAATATTTTCTCCTCATGGTCTTATCAGATTGGCTGAACTGGAGAGGGTGGAAAGACAAACCACCAGTATGAATGAGGTGGGGAGAGATGCCCTCAGGCATGATCAACGGGGGCCAGCTTTTTGGAGGATGATTGTGCAACAGAGATTAGATTTTTCTTTTTTTCTTCTGCAGGTAACTTCATGGGCTGACTCTTGCTTTTTAAAGGTCAAAGAGGAAGGGCATCACAGTGGTTGCCTCATGCGTTGCTGGATATTTTCCAGACGAGTGGAGGCCAAGTCTCTGGCCTCCTCCACAAAGGAGGGGTCCCTCCACAGTCAGCTTCCAGAGACAGAGTGGAGGCCATGCGCTGGCTTCACTCCGCATGCTGACTAGCATGTTCTCAAAGCTGTCTCAGAGACTGTGACACATGCTAAAACATACTGTCTTTCCTTCTGTAATTCCATGTCAGGACAATTTGTATCACAGCAACGTACAAGTATGCAGGAAGAGTAACAAAGAATATACATATATTTAGCATAATTTATAATAGCAGAAAATAAAGAAAACCTAAGAGTCCAATCAACAAGGGCATGGTTTTTTGGCCTAATTTTCAAATTATACTATTTCTATACTGTGTACTGCTATGCAGCTGTTCTAAAGAAAAGTAATTACGTTGGTATATATGGGCACAGGAAGCAGAAAAAGTTTGAGTAGGAAAAGTTATGTTGCATAAAAGAATACTTCTGCTTTTTTCTGTGATGTAAATATACGTCTGCATGGATATTCGTATACAAACCCCACACAAATATATAAGTACAGGCAGAAAGGCAAGGACCCCACACAAATATATAAGCATAGGCAGAAAGAGAAAGGACAGAAAGAGAGACCTGGAATGACGTTCAAAAACAACCCACGACTTGCTAGAAGCAGAGAAATGAGAAGGAAACTCTACTTCATACATTTTTCTACTATTTAAATTTTCAATAATGGTAAAGGAAAAAGCCAATCATATATTTAACATGCAGCAGAAGAGGGAACGAAGCCTATTAACATTTTAATAATAACTATTAACTCTCGGTTTCTTCCCATCTGCCTGCCTGCCAAGAGAGAAGGGGTGTTCTCTCTGGTCACATGTGCACTAGACCTAACTGTGTCTTCCAGGGCAGTTAAAAAGGAGCAGTTTGGTTAGATTAATCGCAGCTGAAGATCAGGCAACAAAGTCCACTAACCGATGGAGGTACTGCAGCCTCAAGCTTCAGTGGCTCTCCAGCCTGGGGCCTTGGTCCTCACTCTGAAGGACTCAGGGAAAATGCAAGAAGAGCCTCAGACCTCTGCATGCTCCCGATAAGACAGTCACTGCCTTTCCACCAAAATCCGTCTTCAGGACTAAATGATCTTTTCACTCGGCCTCAGACACTACCCCTGTGGTCCTCTCTGGCCTCGGCATCACCAACAACTGTATCCTCTTCACGATCTCAATGTGAAGCATTTCACCTTCCCAGCACACGTTATCTTACACTCCTTATGGCAAGAATGCCAATTCCAGTATTTTTCAACCCCATTAGGATTTATAATACTTGACTCTCTGCCCTCCCCATTCTTAATTTCCCTCTTTTCCCGTTTAAATTCCTGATTTATCTTTATAATCATTCCTTTCCCCTCCCCCTTCACCACACGATCATCGGAAATTCTCAGCTTGATTAGCCGCCCTTCTGCTCCCGCCATGCCTCCACCCCTTGCTGAACACTGTGTGTAAACACACACGTGGCCAATCTCACTTCAAGTGGGTACTTTGTGGCCCAGCAGGCACACTGCTATTTCTCTGGTCCATTCGTCTCCCGCACTCGGTTCACCTCTTCTTAAGTCCTCAACACTCCCTTCCCAGCCTCAGCAGGTGCTTTCTTTCCTAGTTCACTGAGGAAATGAAAACCATCAGCAGACAATTTCCATCACCACATTTCCCACCAACCAGCTTCTGTGCCCACATGCTTGCTTGCCTGTGCTCTCGTAGGAAAGACGGGTCTGTGCTCCGGTCTAAGCATCCTCATCCTCAACCAGTGAGTTAGGCTCAGTCCCCTCCTATCTCAGGGACACAACTTCAGCAATTCTCCCACTTTCTCTCCTGCATCATCAATTTACTCTCTCTCTCTCAGATAATTCCATTAGTACACAAACATGACATAATTTCTCTCATCTTAAAACAAAAACTAGAAACGCTGTTCCACCCAGGCTCTTCTGCCAGCTGTGCCTCTACTCAACAACAAAATTACTCTTAAAAATTGCCCGTATATTTGCCGTCTTCTAGCTCTCCTCTTCCTCTTGAATTCATTTCATGATACCAAACCCAATGGTTGCTTCTTTGTTGTTTGCAGCATTCGGCAGCAAGTCACTTCTTCCTTCTTGAAACGCTTTCTGCGCTTGGCTTCCAGAATACTACACCAGCTCTCTGCTATCCACTTGGTCTCTTATCGGTTTCTGCTTATCTCATCTAAACTTTGGTGTGGTCAATCCTTAAAACTCACAGAGGGTTTTATTTATGCTCATTCGCTAGGCAACCTTACCTCATCTCTTGGCTTTAAATACTATGACATACTGACACCACCCTAATCTAGCCTTTTAGTCTGTGGCAATCTCCTGATTACAGATTCGTATATTCAGCTACCTAGTGGACATCTCCAGTTAGACATCTGTCAAGTGTCTTAAACGTGCCTGTAAATGAACTTCTACCCCTCAACAACCTGCTCCTCCTCCAGGTGCCCCAGCTCAGTAAATGGGCAGTCTCCACTTCAGCTGGCTCAGGCCCAAAACCTTGGAGTCATTATTGACTCCCACCCACAACCAATCCATCATCAGGTCTCATTGGTTCTGCCTTAAAAATGCCACCAAAATCTGCCACTTCTGATCACTTCTGCCTCCATGGCCTTGTCCAAAGCCACCATCACCTCCTGTCCAAATTACTGCAATGGTTTTCTGACTGGCTTCCCTGTTTCTACCCCTGACCATTCTCAACTCAGTAGCCAATAGGATCCTTTGTCAGGTCAAAATTTTGTCATTCTACCTAAACTAGAAACCAAAGGCCTTACAGTAGTCTCTGAGAGTCCATGTGGTGTGACCCTACCCCTGATTTGACCTCACTTCCTATCATGGGAGCCCCTTGCCCACTCTGCTGTAGCCTCACGTTTCAAAAACATCCCAAACACACTTCTGCTCAAGAGCCTTGTAAGTTACACTCTGGGCTTCAATCCCTTTTCCCCAGTTAACCCCCTGGCTCACTGCCTCTCTCCTCAGATTCCTGCTCAGAAATCACCTCACTGATGCGTCCTCTGAAACAGTCTGTTTAAAAGTGATGCCCACTCCAGCAACCCCGTCTTGTTTAACTTTTCTAAGAAGTTGTCATATCTGACCTAAAATGAAAATTAAAAGTCCATGATGACAGGGCTTTTTCTGTGTTAAAAGTGAAAGTCACTCAGTCATGTCCGACTCTTTGCAACCCCATGGACTATATGGTCCATGGAATTCTCCAGGCCAGAATACTGGAGTGGGTAGCCTTTCCCTTCTTCAGGGGATTGAAGAATCCCAACCCAGGGATTGAACCCAGATCTCCTGCATTGCAGGTGGACTCTTTAACAAAGCCCAAGAATACTGGAGTGGGCAGCCTATCCCTTCTCCAGGGGATCTTCCCGATCCAGGAATCAAACCAGGGTTTCCTGCATTGCAAGCAGATTCTTTTCCAACTGAGCTATCAGGGAAGCCCTTTTTCTATGTTGCCATGCTTCTATTCTGGAACAGTACCTGGTACTGGCATCAAAAACATCGCTGCTAAATAAATGAGTTCTGTCTCCTGGACTTGGGAAGGTGCTGTAGTGTGGAGGCAGATTTCTAGACTATGAATCAAAAAATCTACATTTAAATCTGATTACTAGACTAGGAGGGTTTCCCTGATAGCTCAGTTGGTAAAGAATCCGCCTGCAATGTAGGAGTCCCAAGTTCGATTCCTGGGTTGGGAAGATCCCCTGGAGAAGAGAACCCACTCCAGCATTCTTGGGCTTCCCTGGTAGCTCAGCTGGTAAAGAATCCACCTGCAATGTGGGAGCTGCTAAGTCGCTTCAGTTGTGTCCGACTCTGTGCGACCCCACAGATGGCAGCCCACCAGGCTCCCCCGTCCCTGGGATTCTCCAGGCAAGAACACTGGAGTGGGTTGCCATTTCCTTCTCCAATGCATGAAAGTGAAAAGTGAAAGTGAAGTCGCTCAGTCGTGTCTGACTCTTAGCGACCCCACGGACTGTAGCCCACCACGCTCCTCCATCCATGGAATTTTCCAGGCAAGAGTACCGGAGTGGGGTGCAGAAGACCTGGGTTCAGTCCCTGGGTTGGGAAGACCCCCTGGAGAAGGGAAAGGCTGACCACTCCAGTATTCTGGCCTGGAGAACTCCATGGACTGTAGAGTCCACGGGGTCACAAAGATACGACAGGACTGAGGAACTTGCACTTGCACTAGACTAGGAAACAAAAGCAACTCCCAGCTTTGCTAGTGAAAAGTATTATACAACTAGTTAAGTCACATAACCTCCAAGGCTCTTAGTGTCCTCATTTATAAAATAAAGATGAAAACATGCTCCCTTCCAGAGAAGGCAATGGCACCCAACTCCAGTACTCTTGCCTGGAGAATCCCATGGATGGAGGAGCCTGGTGGGCTGCAGTCCATGGGGTCGCGAAGAGTCGGACATGACTGAGCGCCTTCACTTTCACTTTTCACTTCATGCACTGGAGAAGGAAATGGCAACCCACTCCAGTGTTCTTGCCTGGAGAATCCCAGGGACGGGGAGCCTGGTAGGCTTCCGTCTACGGAATCACACAGAGTCGGACACGACTGAAGCGACTTAGCAGCAGCAGCAGCAGTAGCAGCATGCTCCCTTCCCAGAGTCACTGTGTAGATGATAATGTTATGCAAACATTAAATATTGTCAAGCTTCTGCAATATCATGTTAAACTGTTTAGAATCAATTCAACATTTATAGACACTAGTTAATTCTTTTTGTAAACCAAAAAAAAAAAAAACCCCCACAAAAAACGAAAAACCCCAACTTGAATTATAACAGATTCTAAACTGACCTTTCCTCTGTAGAATTTTTAATTGTCTACATTATTAATTATACACATTAGTACCTTAATCATAATATTTAACTGCTGGCCTCATGGCCATAATTAATTTTGCTTTCTATTCCGAGACCTTATCTGTTCTAAATAGGGAGAGAAGAGACTTGATATCTTGAGATTTTGGGTACTTTTTTTTGACTCTGGATTGTCCTTCCGACAGTCAACAATCAGGTAAAGCTGAGGTGGACTCTCACAGAGCAGCAACATGAGACAGATTCCTTAGGAAACCTTTATTTATTCTTTATCTTATTTAGGAAATAAAACATCAATAGAAAGTCAAGACAGTCCAAAGGGTATGCAGAGAATGTGGACCGCACCAAAGCACAGCTGGAAAGAGTGGTATTTGAATAAAGACGAAAGAGGAATCTTCTCTAAATTCTACCTTTATTTCAAGTTACATAACAAGAAATAGCAACACTTCTTTTAAGTTAGTTCAGTTCATCACAGACATGACTTTACCATGATTCAAAATGACGACACCACCATTTGTGAGAAAAAATATAAAAAACAAGAAATGTTCTCAGTCACCTAAAAAACCACTTATGTTAACTACTGTGCTTTCTACAATATTGTAACAAACTCACTGAATTAACTGACAATGGGAAAAGAGTTATTTCCTGACTAAAGGGTATGGTTCTTATTATCAGATGTGAGATGTGAGCTAAGTGTGCTGTGCTGTGCTTAGTCGCTCAATCGTGTCCAATTCTGTGTGACACCATGGACTGCAGCCCGCCAGGCTCCTCTGTCCATGGGATTCTCCAGGCAAGAATACTGGAGGGGATTGCTATTCCCTTCTCCAGGGGATCTTCCCAACCCAGGGATCGAACCCAAGTCTCCCACACTGCAGGTGGATTCTTTACCATCTGAGCTACCAGATGGGGAAACCCCCAGGGAAGTTCACCCTGCTTTTTGATGACAGTTTTTCCCCTGTGCCTTGATCTCTTGAAAGCTTCAGGTTAAATTAATTCTCTATTTCAGTAATTATAATAATACTATCCTTGATATTTAGAAGTATAATCTCTCCTGTTTATTCTATAGGCCTTCTAATCTCATTCATTTTTATCGTACTCATGATGTCCTTCTGTGCCACGCAATTAATATGGAACATTAGAGTCTCAGTAACTGTTTTGTCATGCTGCTGCTGCTAAGTCACGTCAGTCGTGTCCGACTCTTTGTGACCCAATAGACGGCAGCCCACCAAACTCCCATCCCCGGGATTCTCCAGGCAAGAACACTGGAGTGGGTTGCCATTTCCTTCTCCAATGCATGAAAGTGAAAAGTGAAAGTGAAGTCTCTCAGTCGTGTCCAACTCTTCCCGACCCCCTGGACTCACCAGGCTCCTCTGTCCATGGGATTTCCCAGGCAAGAGTACTGGAGTGGGCTACCATTGCCTTCTCTGGTTTTGTCATGGCCATGTTTTCAAAAACAGCAGTAACATTTGCTCAGCACTTGGGTGATATGTCTTGTCTAGGATCAGCCAGTGCCAGTGTTAGTGGCTCAGCTGTGTCCAGCTTTTTGCGAGCCCATGGACTATATCCTGCCAGGCTTCTCTGTCCATGGAATTCTCCAGGCAAGAATACTGGAGTGGGTTGTCATTCCCTTCTCCAGGGGAATCTTTCTCACTCAGGGATGGAACCTGGGTCTCCGGTACTACATGCAGTTTTTTTACCATCTGAACTACCAAGGAACAAAAGTTCTCAAAAATCAGACTGTGGTGAAGCCAGGAATGAGGCTTGACAGCCTGGGCCAGCACACAGTGCTCTGTTCTCGGCTCCCAGAGCCACCTGCTCCTCCTTTTGTAATGAATAAGGTACCAAGTACAAGTCAAAGTCTCCAGAGTTACTTCCTTGTTCCACCTCTCTCAGACCAGAGTGTCGGCTCCTTGGAGGCAGGCACCCCACGATGCCTGCCCGGTTACAGATCTGCTCCAGTTAGCAGGATGCTTTGTACACCGTAAAGACCCAGTAAGTACTCCCTGACTTAGGAAGGCAAAGAACCAATTACAACAGGTAGAGACAGAAGCACAAAAGGGCAAGTGGGAAAGCAGAACATACTGGTCAGCTAACTGACTGGCTTATTTCCTCTTTTTTATCTTATCAGTCCTGTAGCAATTCTCAAGGCCAAGGACTTGGGCAGACCTCGGCACGGCGCTTCGTGACCCAAGTTCAGGGACTTGCCTCAGAAGGTCACTACTGGCTGGCACGGCGAGTGCCTGGGGGCCAGGGAGTGGGAGTAGGTGGGAGCAACTAGGCGGGCCCCTAGACGTGGCGGATGAGGCAGAGGGAGCCTGCGAACTCCGCCTCGGCCCACGCCAGGGTCTCTGTGCCAACGGTGCCCTGCTCCTCCCAGCACCCTCCCCCACCCCTCTTCCCCGACAGGCAGGGGCCCCCGCACCGGGTCCGCCCGTCGAGGCCCTGGCTGCTCCCCCGGGTCCCGCGGCCGCACCCTACAGGATCTGGCCTGGACAGAGTGCGACCCTCGAAGAGGAGGGGGAGCCCGGGACCACCTGAGACGGGGAAGCCGGTTGCGGCCCCCTCCGAGGCCGCTCCCTCGATCCCGCCCCGGGATCTGAGTCCAGAAAGCAGGAGGAGGAGGCTGAGGACAGAAACACGGGCCCTGCGGGCTGTGTCTCCCTCCTGCCTCTTCTGCTGGGGCTCTCGTGAACTCGGGGTGAGGGGCGCCCTGGCGGGGGCTTCAGGGGCCCTTGTAAAGCAGCAGCCATCCCGGGTGTCCCCCACACTGCCCCCTTTCTCGCTCCAGGCACAGATGAGGAGGGGCCCGAGGATCCCGTCACATCAAGAAAGGCGCCCCGTCAGGGACCACGTGCCCGGGGAGCAGGGGACCGGGCCTGGCGCCGAGGCGAGGACACCGGCGTGGGGAACGGGTGTGGGGCAGGGTGGTGGGGCAGGCCTCCAGGCCTCTCTCCTCTTCGTCGGCAGTCTACGGGAGGCCCGCAGTTTTATCTGGCATCGTCTCCGGCCTGGAGGCCAACGTGGGGCAGTGGCCCTGGCAGGTCAGCATCCGCCAGGGCTTGTCTCACGTCTGTGCCGCCTCCCTCATCTCAAAGCAGTGGGTGCAGACAGTGGCAAGCTGCTTCCGGTGAGTGCGGGACCTGCTTAGGGGAGACCCATCAGGGAGGTGGGCGACTGGCGCTCCTGGGCTAAGGGCAGAAGAGTTTGCCTGGCACTGCCCTAAACAGTACCTGTTCCTAAGAAGTAAGTCCAAATGTTTCCTGCCCGAGCTCTCAGTTCAGTACTAAGCAGGTCTCCTCACATTTGAAAATCATCTTGACTGAAATGAAGGTCTACAGTTTCCCACCCTACCCCCATCTAATTCTCTACCCACATCTTGACACCACTCTGGGTGCAGGGTTCTGAGCCCGCTTCCCTCTCTCTGGGTGGCCTTCCTGTTCCTGTGGTTTCAATCCACATTTTCACCACCAGCTCCTGACTCTGGTTCTGATGCATTTCTATTCACCTGTCTCACTGCTATCTCAAAGACAACGTGATCAAATGAGAACTACAATTTTATCGCCACCAATACCCCAAACCTTTCTCTCGACCTTTCTTCCCATCTCATGCGATAACACAGCCAGTTGCTCAGAAATATGAAGCCTCACCTTCCCTTACCCTCCACATTCACTGCAAACACCTAATTCTTCAGTTTTACTTCCACAAAATACTCTTCACTCTAGCACAGCTGTCCTGGACCACTGCAACAGCATAATAGGTGTTTTTTTTAATTGGAATATATTGCTCTACAACATTGGGATTTCTGTAGTACAGTAATGTGAGTCAACCATATGTATACATACATCCCCTCCCACTCAGTTCTCCCTCCCAGCCCCTCACCTCACATCTCACCCATCAAGGTCATCACAGAGCACCGAGCTGAGCTCCCTGTGCTACCAGCAGCTTCCCACTAGCTGTTTTACACATGGTAGCGTACATATCCATCTTACTCTCTCAGTTCATCCCACCCTCTCTTTACCCCTGTGTCCACAGGTCCCTCCTCTATATCTTGCCTCTATTCCTGCCCTGCAAATAGTTTCATCAGCACCAATATTCAGTATTTGTTTTTCTCTTTCTGACTTACTTCACTTTGTATCACAGGCTCTAGGTTCATCCACATCACAACAACTGTTTTTTGCTATCTTTATACACACAGTAAAGTGATTTTTTTTTAATCAGAAGTAAAATCATGTCATTCCTTCCTTCAAATCCTCCAGTCACTGATCAGGAACCTAGAATAAAATTTGTAAGCCATGAATTACCAGGTATCTGCTTATCTCCACATCAGCCCATTCTACTCCACGTTTATTTCTGTTTTTAGGTACTGCCAAGCTCTTTCCCACCCTCAGTGCCTTTGCATATGCTGTTTCCCCTGGAATGCTTTTCCTTATAGCTCTTCACATGGCTGACTCCTGCCCTGTGGGACTCAGTTGAAAGGTTCTCTCTTCAACAAGACCTTCCCTGATCCAATTCATAGGCTCTTCCCTCATCTTTTACTTTCTACCTTAAAATCCTGTTGATTTTCTTCATAAGATTTTTCACAATTAAAAATTTTATACTTGTTTACCTGTGTGTTGTCTCTGCCTCCCTCCCTCTCTCCCAACCTCTCTCTTGATACAGACATACAACCCTTGAGACCAAAAGTCCTATGACAGCCAAATGCTGTCATAAGTTTCATTTATATATTCAGAAGATACTAAGCACTTATTGAAGAAACGATGCTTAGCCAGCTGAAAAATACAAACTCCAGAACTATGGGCTCTGCTGGGACACTGCTCGACTGAGGCACAAGAAACCCATGCTACTTGTTCTGCTCCTCTTCTTCTCGGGTCTAAGGACACCAGAAAATATGAGGTACTGCTGGGATCACTTCAGGTCTCTGGTTACCAAGGCTCCAAAACAACGATCATCCCTGTGTCTAGGATTATTCCCTACCCCGATGTCCAGGGACATGCATCTAGTGTCATCGCTGTGGCAGAGCTGGCCCGCCCACTTTCTTCAGCCCTCTTGTCCTGACCATCTGTTTCCCGATATCAGCAGTCCAGCTGAAGAACGCAACCTCCTGCTGGGTGACTGGATGGGACAATTCTGGGATATTCCAGTGTGAGGATAAGTAGATTTTCTGAGCTCTGTTTGCTCCACTGACATTCCCTCCCCCTACTCTCTATCCCACTCCTGGCACAAGGTACGGTGTACTGTTACTCTCCAGCAACTAATCCGAAGGACCGCAGACTTCAGTTCTCCTCTAACCCCCAGCTTCCCTCTGCTTCCTTAATCCTTCTGCTGCTAGAATTACTTTGCTTATTTACAGCAGCTTTTGCTCCTATTTCACAATACTGCTAAGACCTTAAAAGTGAAAAGGCCAAGGCACTGAACTTAATGAGAAGAGAGTTCTCAGTTCTCCTCCAGCACCTGGTAGAATGTGTGTGGGCTGGCGGACGGGGAAGCAGACATGAACGTGGATCCTCAGCAGGTCCCGAGTCAGACTGAGAGGATTTCACACACTAATGGTCTTGACTCTCTCGGTGTATCAGATCCATTTCTTATGTTCTATGGAACATGTCAAAGCCAAACAACATAATCTCACATCTTCATTATCGTACGTTTTCCCAAATCAAAAGATTCTTCTGCTCTCTGTGGTGTCTGAGCAGGAACAACTGCCTTTAGTCTTGTTCAGACCTAGGGACTGCAGCCTTGAGACCATGTGCCAAACCAGAAATCAGAGTACTGCCTATGATGGGGGGCAGAAACTTGAAATCAGAGAGATCCCTGAAAATCAAAGGCATGAAATTGTATCCAAAGCTGAAAGTTGCTTCCTAATTTTAAAGACAGCTTTGCCTTTTTGACCTTACAGCTATGACACCACCTTACACACTGAAGGAGCTAAAAGTGCACCTCACTGATCTCCAGACATGCAAGAAATATCAGAAAGAAAGCTTGTTGCGAGGAGTCGAGCCCATCAGTGAAGCCATGATCTGTCCCCGGCTCCCAGTGGGGCAGGCAGATGCGTGTATAGTAAGAATCCCTTCCTACAGGCATCTTTTAGAGCCCCACCTGTCCCCAGTGTCCCGTAGCTCTGTGGGCCTGGGTGAACCCAGGAGTGTTGGGACAGGCCCAGACCCCACGGCTCTTGGTTGGACTATGTGTCTCTCGCCCTGTGCATGCCTAGCCATGTGTCCTCTCTCCTGCAGGCCAGGAGAGGAGACCCCCTGATGTGCAGAGTGAAGGACTTCTGGGTTCTAGCAGGAGTGATGAGCTGGGCATCAAACTGCATCAGAATCGACGAGCCTGAAGTATTTACAAACATCAGTTTCTACAAGTCTTGGATTGAGAAGTCAGCCGTCTCACATGCTGACCTTTCTGCTACCCCCAGGTCAGACTTCTCCAGGTTCTTCCTGGTAATGCTTCTGCCTCTCATATTCCTGGGGCCACCCTAACTAGCTGAGGGAGAAACGGAAACGCTTTAAGTTGAGGATTTTGAGGAGAGATTTTGAAGATTCAGCAAGAAAGAAGCAGGTCAGCTACCTCTAGGCACAACCCCCAGGAGCCAAATCTGCTTGCTGCCTTATCTCCTACAGGTCAACATGGAAAGCAAGGTCCGCCATGTGAATAAAGTTTGGTTGATTCTATTATTTCTCATATTCATTTTTTTGGATGAAACTGGAGTCGGGGCCTGGGGAAATACAGAAGCAGAGAACTTTAGGGCTGAAAGGGATCTGGAAATCCCTGACCCAATCAATCCCCCATATTCTACAGAAGCAGCAGCTAGGGTCCAGAGAGGTCAACTAGCTTGCCCTTGGCTGAATTCAGTGAAAACCGTCCAATCTGGGACTAGACTGAGTTCTAAAGAAAAATCCAGGACTCAGAGGACTAGCAGGTTTCAGTGGAAGCAAGTTAGGCAAGAGGAGCCTAGCGCAGCATGTTAGCTATCTACTGCTGTGTAACAAATTACCCCAAAACTGGAGACAACATTTACTGTCTCTCAGTGTCTGTGAATCAGGGAGACTTAACTAGGCAGTTCCTGCTAACGGTGCTTCAAGAGGCTGCTTGCTGCAAACAGCAGTCATCTTCAACTATTGACAGAAAGAACCTGCTTCAAGGTCACTCTCAGAGGCCTCTCTTCAGGGAGAGAGGGCAGTCGGCTTCACACACAGTAAGGATCCAAGATAAAGTGACAGAAAACATCCCAAATGGAAGCTGCAGTCTTTCTATAACCAGAAAGACGTCTCATTACTTCTGTTGTATTCTGTTCTTTAGAAGTGACTCGACAAGGTGTAAGTATCAGGAGGCAAGAATCACTCAGATAAATGGCCACCTTCTACAAATGCAATAGGGAAGGGTCTGGAGGTGAAGACTGACTCTGTTTAGCAGTCAAACATTAAGCAGAGGCATAGGGCAGGGTTAAATTAAAGTTCGGGGAGACAGTATTTCTGAGTCTCCTGTTCATCCCACTGAGAGCACTGCATGGTTGCGTTCAGAGAAGGGTCTAAGAACATGTCTCACTAAGAACTGTATGGCTGCTTGAATCCCATCCTTTTCTTGACATAGGAAGAATCGTTAAGAACACGAGATTTTACACTGGCCAGCAGTGAGTTAATTTATCAATTTCATAAGATACTGATTAAAATGATTCAGGATATTCCATATTACTAGACAAATAATAGTGAAAAACAATTAGGAGTTTCAGGAAGATGGTAAAATGAACAGCAGCAAAGTGGACATTTCTTGCTCAAATTTCATTCAATACCAATAAAATCACTGTTTGAAAATGAAAATTTTCATTAATAACTGCAAAGATAAGATAGTTACATAAAAATAAGGAAGTTAAGCCTGGGCCATCAAAAATCCTTCCATACGTGAAGAAAATAGTTAAGAACACTGAAAAAAGTTAATTTCCCAAATGCAAAAATTATGCAAAATATAAGCAGGATTCAAAGACCAATTACAATCTATACTCAAAAGAACACTGTGCATGTTTATAAGATCTCAGGATTTATTTTTTAGATGACAGCACTACAGAAATGCAAGCAAGGCATAACTGACACTGGAAAAATGCTTCAGCAAAACATAAACTTATTAAATATATGAGATACTAAATAAATAAGAAATGACAAAAGAATATGAGTGAAGAGGATGGATCTAAAGATCCACCCTAGGCTGCAAAAGGAGACTCTTAGTCTGATGAAGATAAACTATGTATTTATTTAGAAAAACATGTTCTATTAAAGCCAAGAAATCAAGTAAAGAGATAAAAACAGGTTTTAAAATCATAACATAGTTGGAAGGTACTTTAGAAGTTGTTTGATACAACTCTCAGCTCAAGGCGTTAAGTTTGCTTGTTTCACACACCTGATGTCTGACGTAATACTTTTTAAAGCTGTAGCACTGGAAAACTAGCTACTCACTAACTCTCTGGTAATGGGGGAATGGGAACTACACAGCACCGCCCTACCAACTGCTCACCAAAATCTTCAAAAACTGAAACTTAACAAGTAAAACATACACATAATGAATGAGATTAAAAGAGTTTTCTGTAGAAAGGATGCACAAAATATCAGTAAATACATGATTCTGTTTTAGGAATAAGCTAAACATGGAGATTTGGGTATAATCTCAAGGCAGTATACCAGGAATGAGACCGTATCAGAGAAAGCTTAGGTGTTACCAACAGTATGTGGCACTAACTGAAGAAAAAGATCATTAGGAAGAGAAAGGGTCTCCACGAGGAATCGAAGAAAACAAAAGCCAGATGCCTTTGTGCTCATCAGACCCTGGGCTGTAAAAGGAGAGAGACTCTGAGTCTGATGAACATAAACTTTGTATTTATTTAGAAAAACATGTTCTGTTACGGAGAAGCACTCTTTCACCCAGTTGTTTTTAGAAGAAGGGATATTTCATCCTCTTGAGTGAAATGCTTGTAGAGATCTGTCAGTTCCACTTGTTCTGATCTTTGAAGCCTCTTCAAACCATCACTCTTTTACTAATTTGGTTTCCCTACTCAACATCAAGAAGGTGTGCCCAGGTAGGGAAAAATGAAAATGCTAAATGATAAACACGAATAGTCCTCACTGCAAATCAACATCCTGGTTCATGCACAAGTCTCTTAAATTTCAGTGAGTCAGTCTCTTGAATTTGATCAATTCTAGGTGCTCTGACAAGAATTTCAGAAGCTAAAAAGCTGAGTCCAGAGTCTAGGCTGAGATGACTTGAGCCAAGTCATGCTGCCTGCCAAAGTGCTTTCTCTGGGTGTCATGACATCTTCTTCTCACCTCCAACTATGGCAGGAACTTGTATTCACTTTATATCTTCTTTGTATCAATTACTATACCGGCCACTTTAAAAATTATCTAATCTCACCTTAACAACTCAAGAAGGCATTATTTATTCCACTTTTACAAATGAAAACACACACACAACAACAGCTGAGGATCAAAGAGGTTAAGTAACTTGCTAAGTTCACACACTGAATGTTTGACAGATTTATTCAGGACTGTCTGACTCAAAAGATTCGGCTCCTTCCGCTATACCAAATTACCTCCATTCACTATTAGTAAGCTCTATTAAAGATCTTTGTACAACTCCAAAATCACACCTGCCCTTTGATTCGAGTTATCTGTACCTCTTGCTATATTCCATCAGCAATTGACTGCACACAGCTTTACTTATTCTGAATAGTAAGAATAACCTTGAGATGAGAAAAACTGCTGTCGTCATCTTCCTGATCTTCTAACAGTATCTATTATACTGTCTTGCAAAGAGAAAGTATCGAATCTTATTTTCTAAATAACAAAATGAAAGCAATAGACTAAGAAATCTAGCTGTCAAAAGGGAAAGGAAAAATTCATTTAGTATAAATTCAAGTGAATAAACAAAAAATATTTTACTTTAGTGATCAAAAGAACAGAAGCAACTCCTGCAAAGGGAGACTGATTAAAAGGCAGCAGGACCCAGGGCACACAGGAGGGAGCTCAGAGCAGGACTGGTCCCTGTGGAGAAAGTGAGTGCAGGCCAATGAGGCAAAGGGCAGGAAGAGGAAAAGGGCTGTCTCCAGCAGGTTGTGCAGGCCTTGGCCCTGACATAAATGCCAAGTATATGGGCTAGTTCCAAGACACACTGCTTAGTGGAACTATTTCTTGTCCAAGTTCAAGAACTAAGACCAAACTGGATCTTTAGGGGGCATAGCTGTCTGCTGCTGCCAGGCCAGGGCCTGCGACACCCTGGCTAGAGAAATCAATAATTCTTTAGAAGATTTCCATAAAGGGATTTATCCGTTTTCCAGTATAAGAGACTGATCTGACAGACAGAATTAGAAAAGAGACAGTGGAATCCATCTACCTTTCCTGGAACTACAGATAAAAAGCTAAAAGCCCTGCAAATATACTGCTGTCCCTGTTTTGTTCTCAAGGGGCTCAAGAGAAGACCGCAACCTGGAGTGGCACCCTGACTCCCCCGCAGTGGTTCTCAGCCCAGGGTGAGACTCTGCACTCCACTTCTCCCCACCTGGTGATAGTTTTGGTTGTCACAGCTAGAGGTGGGTGGTACTTCTGACATCCAGCAGGTTAAAGCCACAGATGCTGCTTAACATCCCCAATTCACAGGACAGCCCCCACAAGAAAGAGTCACCTGGCCTCAAACATCCATAGTGCCCAGGCTGAGAAATCCTGGTCTCTGGGCGCCATTAACATCAACTAAGCCATCCCCAAGAGGACCTGTTTGGCAGAACTAAGACAGGCTTAAAACTGGGATGTTAGTTCAACAAAAACACTAATAAAGACAGTGGCTACTATTTATTGTTCTGTGCTTAAACAGTCTAAGTACTTGCCCTCTCTCTCATTTAATTCCTACCCAAATCTTGTTGAGTATTAGTAATTCCCATTTTGCAGAGATGAAAAGGCAACTAGGCAACAAGCCACATGGCAACTAATAAAGCTTTCACCAACACCACTATGTTGCCACTTCCCAAACCAACAGAGGTATTTGAAGATAACGTTAATGGTAACAGGGTAACAGTCTGGGAACAGAGAATCTAGGACATGATGAGACAGACACAGAGCTGGAAGAGTTATCTCTAGGAAAATCTCTAGAATGGACATTAAACACTTACTCTTTTGCTTCAACTCGTACTTTATTTCTTAGAAGAAGTAAAAGAGCACTAAAATAGGAGACCCACCCAAAGTGTTTCTTGATGGCTAAATCAAAAATAAGAAAGTATTTGTAGAGGGATAACAGAGGCAATAGACAAAGACAAATAAATACAAATAGATAAGCAATTCATAAATCAATGTTACATCTACAAAGAAACTTTGAGAGCATCAGCTGATTCTAGTGCCTTCATGGTACAACAGGAAAACATAGGTCTTAGGGGAAAGGTGAAACCATGAAAATAACAGCACTGTGGGCTGAAGACCAGAGGAGATTTCTCCAATATGGTACAAGAGTTTAGCTTTTTGGTCACCCCATAAAGCTTATGGGATCTCAGTTCCCAGACCAGGATGAACCTGGGACCATAGCAGTGAAAGTGCCAAGTCCTAACCAGTGGACCGCCAGGGAATTCCCAAGAGTTTAGCTTAGATTTAGAAAGGACTCATGGGTTCCCATTCTTGTAAGAATGGACATTTGCTTACATTACTATTACTATTACACCTATCAAAATTAACAACAATTCTTTCATACCATCTAATAACCAGTGAATGATCAAATTTCCTTGATAGTATCAAAATGTTTTCTTAGGGCTGATGTGTTAAATCAGGATCCAAACCCCTCAAGCAGTCACGAAGACAACTAGATTTGCAAAACATCAATTAGGTTACAATTTACAGTCATGGCAGTAGATAAACAAATGGAGGAAGGATTAATTTTTTTGAAGTGTCCATTTCTAAAATCTGAGAAATGTGTTGCAAGAGGACCTTACTGTCCTGAGACACAGCACATGTGGCACTTCCCCACCACAACAATCCCTGTGGCCGAGCTGGCCATATCCCTGCATGCTCGTCACGCACGAGGGCACAGACGCAAGGGCATTGTACTACAAGGACATGTAGAGTCCACAGCCGTGAAACTATGGCCTGGTAAGAACAGATCATATGTTCAAATTCTTTGGAACTTGAACTGAAAATAAGAAAAAACTTGAGTAGTTTACAGTGGGACAGAATGAAAAGATATGCAAGGTGGCTGGGCCATCCTGCCGGCAGAGGACCAGGGTGAGGATTTGGAACAGCTGCCCTGCGCTCCCAGGACGTCATGGATTCAAAGCCCCCGGTCAGTCCCGGTCTCCAGCTCTGGGCTCGTCTGTCCAGGTATCGCCCCAGAGGTCCTCTCGCTCTGTTCTCCTCACTGTCCTCAGATGCCTGCAGTGGTTCCTGAGGCTGTCATAACAAAGTACCACACAGTGGGGCTTCAAGACCAGAAACGTGTTTTCTCACAGTTTCAGACGTGAGAAGTCTGAGATTAAGAGGTCAGCAGGGTGGGTTCCTTCAGAGCGATGAGAGGGACAATCTGATCCAGGTTTCCTGGGCCTTCTCCCCTGTGTGCATCCACATTCAAATGTCCTCCTCCTATAAGGACACCATCATACTGGGTTAAGGCCTATCGTAATGATCTCATTTTGGGCTTCCCAGGTGCTGAGTGGTAAAGAATCCACCTGCCAATGCAGGAAATGAGTGTTCGATCTCTGGGTCAGGAAGATCCCTTGGAGAAGGAAATGGCAACTCACTCCA